>NC_137603.1:3479300-3914300 GCF_963280865.1 Gymnoscopelus braueri | reverse complement strand
CTCAAAATAGGGACAGCAGGTAGAAAGTGGTTAATATAATGTATAGAGCAGTAACACACTGGAATAATAATAATAATAATAATAATAATAATAATAATAATAATAATAATAATAATAATAATATTATTAATAATAATAATATTAATAATGGTAATAATAATAATAATAATAATAATAATAATAATAATAGTAATAAATATTATCTATTTTCTTATTTTCTTTTTTTTATTGTCTATTTTCCTGACAGCAGGAAAGTGCAGAAAAATAGATTAGCCAAGTTTGTTTCTAAACTGGTGTAGAGCAACAGACTCAGACTAACATTGCACCTGATGATGATGATGGTGATCTGAAGGTGGAGCACAGGGCCAACACTAGGCAGAATGTAACTCCAGAAAGTGACCAGGTTCCAGTCAATGAGGCTGAAGAGAGTAGCCAACCACAGGCAGTTGAAGCTAAACCTGAGCCAAAAAGATACCCTTCTAGAGTGAGGAGGAAGCCAAGTTACACCAAAGTAACATAGATTATTGTTACAGAGTGACATGTAATGTACCTGTAACTTTCACAGGAGCCTTAAAGGGGAATTTTGGACTAAGGTTTTTTTTTTACATTTTCTATGACGTTATATGTTAGGATGAATGGTACAGTAGAAACATTTCATAATTCCATCCTGAGTCCACCACAGCTTAGAACGTGCGCCAATAGGCCTTGTGTTAGATCGCGTATTTTAATAGCTTTTTTTTTGACAGAACACTGTCAAAAAAAATAAAAAAATAAGAGTTTTGTTACATAGTGTTCTGTCACTATGAACGTCAGATCTCACCAAAACAAAAACTTTAAAAAAGCTATTAAAATATGTGATCTAGCGCAAGGCCTATTGGTTCACGTTTTAAGCTGTGGCGGACCCGGGATGGAGTTATGATTTTTTTCTACTGTACCATTCATCCTAAGATATCATAACGTCATAGAAAAGGTAAGAACACCTAAATCCAAAATTCCCCTTTAAACTCAGATAACTCAAAAGAGTGGGTCCATGCGATGGATGAGGAAATGCAATCGATTAAAGAAAATAACACATTTACTATAATAATCAACTTACCTGAGGGTAAGAAAGCAGTGGGGGGGTAGATGGGTTTATGCGATTAAGAACAACATTGATGGGTCTGAAAAATACAAGGCTAGGTATGTGGCTAAAGGGTACCGTACAGTCAAAAGATGGGAGTTGATTATGAGGAGACATTTTCTCTTACAGCTAACTTGACTAGTATCAGAGTGTTGATGCAGAAAGCAGCAGGAAAACCTGATTTTACACCAAATGGACGTTAAAACTGCCCACTTGAATGCACCAATAGACTGAAATTTAAAACACAGGTCACAACTTACCATAGGGAGCAAATTTTGTACACCTAATTAAAGCTTGATTAACACTTAATTAATGATTAACTAAAACATTCATTTACCATGAATTCATCATTAATTGGAAGTCACTATGACTTAACCAAAGCTAATTTATCATTAGTTAAGGGCCACACGTGGTGGGTTTGTAGATCTGCTTTCCCCCCCGGTGGCTTCTATGCCCAGGATGAGTGCTCATACAGTAGGTAGGTACGTAGGAGTAGTGAGGAGAGTCTCTCTCTAGTGGTGTTTGTTCCAAAACCTCCATGCGGTGCATTGCTGTGTGTTAGGGTGGCGGGGGTCTCCCAAGTTGGACTGGTTCACTGGACGGGCCCGGTGGTCCCAGGTGGGTCATGGTTTTCATCCTTAGTAAATCATTACTATTAATTAATTCATATTTACTCAACATTTAGTTCATAACTAGTTACTTGATTTCCAATTTTTTCTACTATTTTCTACTATTCTTCTACTTGCTTGCAGAGAAGCTCACAGTTTCACCAGGAACTGCACTTTTCTACTTTCATTTGTAAACACTGAGGAAAGCGGCTAAAAAACAAGGTAGGTTGTAGTTTTTTACTCCAGTGACATCACTAGGGAAACTTTGAAGCACATCTTAAGTTGTATTTCAGAGTTATATGGCTGCTAAGGCTAATAGAGCATTTGCCTTGCTGTCGGGCAGAAACCTCTTATCTCCATATTCTAACTTTCATAAATTAACGCCCCACTTGAGCATACTACAGCGTCACACAAAAGCATCAAAAGTAGCAGATCTACAAGCTCGAAGCGTAGCGCGAAGTGACGCGTTTTGAGCTTGTAGATCTGCTACTTTTGATGCTTTTGAATTTGAATCCTGAAAAGTAACAGTTTTGGACATACGATATAAAGAAGAATATGTTGAGAGTGATTAAGTTACAGCTCTATATTGTGATAGTAATCATTGTATAGAGTGTTTGTTCAGTATCAGGGGTCTCCTCGTCTCTCCATCTCTTTAGTAAACAGAACATGTTCAGGTCAGGATACCAGTTTTATCCAATCAGAAGAGAAACTCCACAAAGATCATTTATCAGCTTCAATAATAAAGTGTTCCAGTTCCAAATGTGTCTATTTGTTTTGTTTTTGTTTCATCACTTCCTATTTCACTTGTTTATCCTGTATCCTGTATGTTCTCTCTCTTGATTGGATAACAATGACATCCTGACATGAAAATGAATGTTCCGTTTACTAAAGAGCTGGAGAACAAACACTGGATTGCAATGATTAATATAGGAAATATAGGACTATTTAGCACTTATTTTAACAAAAACATATGACTTACAAGCCCTTTTATGCCTGTGTATGTACTATGTACGTACAGGTAGTCACTCACTGAAGCACGGCACTTTGCAGCATTTAGTTCATATATAAATGCATTTATTTAAGTTAATCATTTTGTCCTCATTCAAAGTTGAATTTCTTCCATTTCTATAAAACAGAGAACAGTTAGAAGCGCAGCGCTGTACAATCCAACAACAAAACTATGAACTGAGGCCAAATACACGGTGTATATCTGTGCAGATTCTACACACACTGACAGGTATATACAAACAATGTACACTTTTACATGTGATATCCCCCATGCCACAACATTCACAAACTCATTTTAATAATATTATTATTCACTTTTGTTTATGAATTCAGTTTTCTGGCATAAAATGGCGATGGGACTTGGGTACTGCCTACGCTCACAAGCTGAACGAAGTCAAATACGAATGTGATCTGTCTCAAATGTCTCACCATGACTCAAACATCCTAGCATGACTCAAACATCCCACAAAGACTCAAACATCCTAGCATGACTCAAACATCCCACAAAGACTCAAACATCCCACAAAGACTCAAACATCCTATCATGACTCAAACATCCTAGCATGACTCAAACATCCTAGCATGACTCAAACATCCTAGCATGACTCAAACATCCCACCAAGACTCAAACATCCTAGCATGACTCAAACATCCTAGCATGACTCAAACATCCCACCAAGACTCAAACATCCTAGCATGACTCAAAAATCCTCGCATGACTCAAACATCCCACCAAGACTCAAACATCCTAGTATGACTCAAACATCCTAGCATGACTCAAACATCCTAGCAAGACTCAAACATCCTAGCAAGACTCAAACATTCTAGCATGACTCAAACATCCCACCAAGACTCAAATATCCTAGCATGACTCAAACACCTTTCCATACTAATAGTAACAGAGGGATAGTTGTACACTACACAGGATGTTTTAAGATGGCGATGTTAAAAAGGTGATTTGAGGCATTCCACTTGTTAGCATAGTTGTCATAATCGATGGATAACTGATAACACTCCCCGAATTCAAACTAATCATCAGTTTAGAGATTCTTCCTCCCAAGCAGCTAAAATGGGATTCATAACTTTTGATTTGCACGCTACATAGTGTTTTCTACATATGACATTGGGCTTTTATTCATCCTGTCAAATACATCATCGCTGTCGGGCAGAAACATTGCATCGTCATACATCGCCTTCGTTCTGCCGTGCAAAAGTCGCCAAAACAGCCAAGCTCACTGCGCGGCTATTTTTACAACATTTTAAAAGTGAACGTGGTTGAGTCTGTCTGTGGAGTTCATACATATTGAACCAACGAAAGGTATTGATAAGAGCTTGTGACTAAATAACTACATTGAATCCATTGGAACACAGGTTTTTTTTTTTTTTCATTTTCGTCAGGGTTTTGGACATGCAAGGTTTCCACCAGACAGCGATGACTTGATACTAGATGGTGTCGAAGGCAACATCCCCTGGTCCAACCTCCAACCTCCAGGCTCAGTTCACATCATGTTCAGTCAGATGGAGGAGACTTGTAGAAGTGTGTGGCAGTCTAGAGGGGCGGGTTCAAAATTTCCGGTGAAAAGTTCCCCCGGATCCTATTGGTTCACCGATCTGTCCGTCAGCCCCCGCCCCTGCCCCCGCCCCGCCCCAATGTGCAGCATTGAGAGCCGTGACGTCACAACATTTGGGGCGACGCCCACTGCACTCCATAGACATATAAAGGTAGACGTCTCCTTCGGCTCCGAGGCGTTGGTATCTCGGGCGCCATTTTAGAGAAGGCAAGCTTCCGCGTGTGTCACAGAAGGGGGCGTTCGGTAGGCCAATCTGAGGCAGGTGGGGGCGGGTCTTTTCGTAAGAGGCAGCCGTGCAGCAAAAGTCAGTTAGACACACTGTGATTGGCTAGTAGTCAACGCGCTGTGAGCGCTGTGATTGGCCAGTCTACTTTGAGTGTGTGTGTCCCAATGCACCGCATGGAAGTTTTGGAACAAACACCACTGAGTGAGTGTCAGCTTTCCTCCTCTAAAATGGCGGCCGCGATACCAGTTGCTCCAACGAACTGCAGAGGCCAATGAGGTATCTAGGTTTCTATATCTATGCTGCACTCTGGTTGGTTGGGGAAATGAAACACTTTCATTTAAGGAGACTCAATGGAGACTCCTTTAAAGGTTTTGATGAAATGACATAAATTTTCATTTTTTCCCTGTTTTTTCATATTTGTTTTATGACCTCAATTACACCCAAAAAAAAATAACTTTGAACATTCAGTGGATTTTCTGAATAATTAGGCTAAGAAAAGTGCTGCGATTGGCCCCTGGACTTTGATGTCATAGTCCATTAATCCCGCCCCCTCTCTCTCGTGAAACCTTTAACTCTGACAGTATACAAATGGAACCAAATGGACCCTCATTTGTATACCGTCAGAGTTACAGACCTGTAAGGGTCAATTTAGACCCTCCCCTCAAGGAACCCTTAGAGTCCCTGGCCTGGACCCCACTTTGAGTTTGAGAACCATTGCTCTAATCATTAGAGGTACCACACAGACTTCTACAAGTCTCCTCCCACTTCTACAAGTCTCCTCCCATTTCCGTCTTCCTCCTGGTGACGAGACAGGAAGGAACTTTGGCACGTTGTGCTACTATAGAACATGTAAACACTTTATCATCCAAATTAAAACAGAATGCATCTTTAATTGTCACCGTTTTCTCTCCTCAATTCATATAAAATATAAAATAAAAACAGCAAACGTTTCATCCTCACATATAGGTAAGACTTAATTTAAAAAGAAAAAAAGGCTTCCAAACAATGCATTTGACCCAATCGATGCAGACAGCAATAATGCTATATGATTAATACATTACATGTTCTACTGCCTCTCCTCTCTTGTTCAGCGGCGTTAAACACACCATCCTCCACAGGGGGGCGCTAACCAAAACCAGGGCCAAATTAACACAATGTATTAATAGCACATGATTTTTTAAACAAGAACTGGCTTATTTCAAACTATGACCCGGTTAGTTGGCAAATAAACATAGATAGCGGCATACTGAAACAGAATGATGATATTTTGGTTGATATTAATGTGTCCTGTATGACCCATGTGGCCATGTTTGGTCCTGTAGTGGAAAAAAAACTAACTTATTGTTTTCTAACTAAATCTGAAGCTTTGTTCAGGCTGCAGCAAAATCACATTTGTTTCTCAAATCTGATCTTTAGGACTGACTGTTATTTACAAAGTGATCAGACCGGATTATTGTATTCAGTTGCTGTCGTTAACGTCTAACGACATAGGCGTGGCTAATGCTTAACTTATACTCTATCCAGGGGTCTTCAACGTTTTTCAGCGCAAGGACCCCCTATAGCTGAGAGAGAGAGAGATGAAGCAGGGACCCCCTATAGCTGAGAGAGAGAGAGAGAGAGAGAGAGAGAGATGAAGCAGGGACCCCCCACTACATTGCATACAATTGTGTTGCAGATTCAACTTTTTTCATAGATTTCATAGATAGATTCATTGAGTATCATCAGTGTTGTGTAAATTAATGCGTCCTTTGTTAATTTCAGACATTTAACCACTTAAACCTTCAAGACATAGTACTTGATTTGCTCCTTTCCCCCCCTACACCAAACCTCTTTGCCGAAAATAGCCGATCTACAAGCTCACAACGCAGCTTGTAGATCGGCTATTTTCGGCTAACGTTCCTCAGAATAGAGATGCTATATAGGGTTCAAGTGGTTAATGTAAAAAAAGAAAAAAATACCCCCTGGAGTAACTGAGGACCCCCTAGGGGTCCCAGACCCCTTGTTGAAGACCCCTGCTCTATCGTACAGCGGTTCATCGTTCCCCAAAAACAGCTCAGCTCGTAGGTCGGCGAGTTACACCATCGCTTGATGAATTATAAACCAGTATAAACCAGTATAAACCAGTATAAACCAGTATAAACCAGGCTTCAGTGTCAAGAGTGTCCAGACTGAGAGACGGCTTTAGAAATCAGGTTGGAATCCAATTTTAATTTAACTCTGAGAGTGTACAAATGGAACCAAATGGACCCATTTGTACACTCTTAAATTAACGTTGATTTTACTATATAAATTGGGGTCCCAGAGATGCCAGTTGATAGAAATAGAAATGCCATTAAATGGGGGTCCGTAGCCTAATCAATGCATGTCAAACTGGGGGTCCTTGAAATCAAAATGGTTGAGAATCACTGCTAGAGCCTTAAAAAAAATGGCATTCGCAGGAAAATAGTCGATCTACAAGCTCACAACGCGAGCTTGTAGATCAGCTATTTTCGGCGAAGAGATTTGCCAATCAAGTATAGAGGGTTTAAGAGGTTAAAAAGCACCGACGCTGATCAAAGGAACATGTGCATTCTTTGTATGATTGCTGATAAAGAGATGTCAGTACTGCCATGTGGTCTCTGTGTACAACAACACATACGGTACATTACAGACAAACCAATGGAAATCACAAAGAAAGAATATGAGCTGCTGTCTACGTCACAATAAAACTATATGGAACAATTTCCATGTACTGTATTTGGCCATGTGTATTATGTGCATATATGTATGTGCATATATGTAGGTTATTATAGTTAAATTAAATTAAATAAAAACAAGGCTGTACAAAAAAACAATAACTAACTGTATAGTTTTAGGCAATATTTCATACGGTACTATTTTGCTTGGATATGAAATTTGGCTTTCTTAGCTATGACTGAAAATATATTTTTGTGTTTTGTTTTTTAATGACAATACTTTATTACCGTTTTGAATCTTGACCCTGACAAATACCCCATTTTACAACAAATTCAAAACTAAGCCTTTAAAAAAAATTAAATAATAATACTCTAAACGCACATTAAAACAAATTTTAACTAATTGAAATAAAAAATAAAAAATGTTAAACTATAACAACCTTGGTATGTGCATGTATTTGAGTGCATGTATGTATGCAGTAATGCCAATTCATTTAACTCTCCCCCAAAGCTAAATTCACTCTTGAATTTACACTCAAGACCTTACTGTCAGTTAAACCATGAGAAAAAGTGCAATATCCAGACCTAAAGCAGTAATACCAATAGAACCAGGATGATAGTCAGTACATTCAGGACATACATTAATATCAGGTATTAGTTTGAAACAGTGGTTCTCAAACCTTTTTTTTAAAACTTCAAGGACCCCCATAACTCTAAGAGTACAAGAACCAAATGGACCCAATTTTGTACACTCTCAGAGTTACTGACCTGTAAGGTCACTTTTTGCACACTAATTAATCAAAAACACTTGTGAGATCAGGGCATTTCACAGCAGTGTTCAACCCTCTGAACAGGCTGCTCTGTTAAACTAAAGATAAGACTCTCTAGATCAGGGGTCTTCAACGTTTTCAGCCCAAGGACCCCCTAGCTGAGAGAGAGATGAAGCAGGGACCCCCTCTATATTGTATAAAATGGTGTTTTAGATTCAACTTTTTTTGTTTACGTTTACTGTTCTTTTTTCCCTCTACACCTAGACCTCTTTGCCAAAAATAGCCGATCTACAAGCTCACAACGCCTCGCAAAAAAAATAATCATACCAAACTAAGATTTGGCGGACCCCCTGTAGCAACTCTGAGGACCCCCTAGGGGTCCCGGACCCCCTGTTGAAGACCCCTGCTCTAGATCACTGGTTCTCAATGTGGAGTCTGGGGGACCCCCAGGGGTTCTTGGGGGGTCCCAGGGGGTCCCCAGCAAAAGCTCCCTGGGGGCTTTTTTTGTGTTATCCTTTTTTAGCACAACCTTGGACTGTACTAACTGTACTGTTAAGAAACGTGTTAATAAACTATTCAAATCAAATCAATCAGTCAATGGGGGTCTGCGGGCCAAATACAATCATTGGAACGTCAATCAATGGAACTAAAAAAGAAACAATGTTTTATACCATTTCAGTTCAAGTTCTCAGAGGACTTAACGTTATTCATTCGTTTATTATTATATTTCTTATTATTATTCCCGGAGCATTTTGGTGCCATATGGTCCAAAACCACATGACAGGAAAATCTTCGGCAAATATACTTTTCGGGCGAAATATATTTAGCGTAGAGCGAAAAACAGGAGGGTCTCTAGTGTGGACCCCTGGGGGACTCCGGTTAATACTCTTTCTCAGGCTTTTTTTCCCCAGGCCCCAAGTTCTGGGTAAAAACATTGATTGGCACAGGCGCAGCCATAACTTAAATGACATTATTTTTTAATTACTCATAGAATGGAATCCCTGGAACGTCTTTGGGACCAAAGGGTTTGGAACGTTTTCTCTGGCGAGCGGTTTACCTTCTGCAATATAGGCTCTATGCACAGCAGAACATATTGGAAAGAAATTGGGCCTCTTCCTTACTGTTACCAATGATACTAATGAAGGCTCTGTTCCATTCTGGTCAAACACAATCAAGGGGAGTTGATGTTGTGCATGTTGTTGGCTCACTGGAAACACTCTGCTACACCAGTGGGTCTCAAAAGTGTGGTCCAGGGACCCTCATAGTTCCTTGAAGGGGTTCCAAATGCCCTCTTGTGAGTGTGTATTACGGGTCCATTTGGTTCCATTTGTACACTCTCAGAGTTACGGGGGTTCTTGAAATTAATAAGTGTGAGAACCACTGTGCCACACTAAATGGAACAGAGCCTTAATTAGTATAATTGGTAAGCCTTGGTAAGACCTGTGAAGGCAGTAAGGCAGAGGCCCAATTTCTGGCCGCTGTACACAGAGCCTATTCTCCCTCACGGGTCACCAGATATTTCCACTGCGGTGACGTCGACAGCTGTTTCTACCGGGCCTATAATCACCTGGCCAATGATGGCTGGGCGTGTGTGTGTGGCTATTAAAGGGCTTTTCACAAGGGAAGCGACTGTAATTCATTTGAATGTGTTTTAAACCAGTGGTTCTCAAACTGTGGGGGGGGGGGGGGGGGGGGGCAGATGATTAGCTTAATTAATGTGCAACATTGTTTTCTCACTCAGCAGTAAACGAACCAACATACAGTATTAGTGTATACAGGCTATCTGCACCTGTCACCAAAGTGACATTCTGAGATAGTTTTAATACCTCTAAAAATTATAATAAGACCATTGCTGCGTCAAAATTAATCAACAAACTATACTATAAGAAATTGTCAAACATTGGCCAAATTGTCAAATTTTACCAAAGACAGAGGCAAACATTTTTGAAAATAGACGAGACGATCTACAAGCTTGTAGCTATTTCCACCTTATTTATCTGTGGAACAGAGTCAAACTAAATGTAATGCCTCAACTCCTACAATTCCAAGTGCATGTAAGGCTGGGGGGTCCACGGTTCAAAAATGATTGTTTTGTGGGGTGAAAAGTTTGAGAACCGCTGGCTTAAACGCTATCTATTCCACCGAGGAACACAGTGGGTCTTTGTCCCCGCGGATCAATGCCACAACGCAGGCGCGGTGCCGTCGTCGTTCTTGAGTTTTCTTGTCGGTTGGCGGAAGGGGTCGAGTTGAAGAACCGACGAGAGGAAGAGCTCTGCGTGGTCGAGTCTTTTCTCCGCTCTCTGCGAAACCGAACCAACGAACAAACGACCGCCGTTGTCGGAAACCCCGTCTCTCTCTCTCATAACAATTCTCTATGAATATAACTTGTAATGTAGTGAGATTGGAATAGAGTTATCAGACAGACAGACAGTCTGTGGACACACACACAAACATACATGTATATTTAGGAAAAAAACATAGCTCGATCTGCTATTTTCACTCCTTTAAAATATATATATATTTCATTTGAATTTTTTAGTAAAACATATATTTTTTTAAATCCAGTGAAGTGAGCGGTGCTATTTATGAGTTATTAATGTCATCATGCATCTCAATAGCCAATCACAGCACGTCCTGCGAAGTGACGTGCTTACATTTTTTACATTATTATTAATTTCATCATGCGTCTCGCTAGCCAATCACAGCGCGTCTGCGAAGTTTAAAGTTAATTTCATCATGTGTCTCGCTAGCCAATCACAGCACGTCCTGCAGAGCTTAGCCTATGGGCGTGTTTTCCACAGCATGGCGTCACAGCGAAAGACAAATTTTCACGACGGAAAGAAAAACTTTCGCCACAGATGGGTCCTAAACCCTCTTATAGGAGCGGTTGCACCGCTCAATAATTAAAAACTAAATGTAGGAAACAAAAAATAAAGGGTTATTTACTCAATTGGTCCGCGACCCACATATGGGTCCCAACCCAGGGGCCTCATACTGGGGTTTGCCTAGGGCCTCCTGATCCTTAAGCACGCCCCTGTACGCTGGTGTGTCTTCAGGTTACTTGACTGAGTGAAACTCTTGTTACAAAGTTTACACTGGAATGGTTTTTCTCCAGTGTGGATACGCTGGTGTGTCTTCAGGTCACCTGACTCACTGAAACTCTTGTCACAATGTGTACACTGGAAAGGTTTTTCTCCAGTGTGGGTACGATTGTGTGACTTCAGGTGATCTGACTGACTGAAACTCTTGTCACAATGTTTACACTGGAAAGGTTTTTCTCCAGTGTGGACACGCTGGTGTTTGTTCAGACTACTTGACTGACTGAAACTCTTGTCACAATGTTTACACTGGAAAGGTTTTTCTCCAGTGTGGACACGCTGGTGTTTGTTCAGACTACCTAACTCACTGAAACTCTTGTTACACAGTTCACACTGGAATGGTTTTTCTCCAGTGTGGACACGCTGGTGTGTCTTCAGCTGACCTGACTCTCTGAAACTCTTTTTACACAGTTTACACTGGAATGTTTTTTCTCCAGTGTGGACACGCTGGTGTCTCTTCAGGTAACGTGACTCACTGAAACACTTGTTACACAGTTTACACTGGAATGTTTTTTCTCCAGTGTGGACACCTCCACTTGTCTCACCCCAATCATCACTGTCTTCAGTGACTTCAGTGTCAGATTCAAGCTCAACTTCAACTTCAGAGCAGTGTGAAGAGATGTCTTCATCAATTTCACTTTTCACTGCTAGTAATGTCAACATTGATCCATCAGGCTCCTCTGGTCTTTGAAGTAGCTCCTCCTGTTCCTCTTTAATGTGTGAAGGCTCTGGTTTCTCGTGGAGCAGACTGGGGCTCCTCTCCTGTTCAGAAGATTCCTCCTCTTTACACACAACAAGGTGCAGGATGTCTAGGAGCAGAACAATAACATGATATTGAACAATGGATTTCTAAAATGTAACACTATTCTTCGTCCATGTAGAAGGCAACCTTTTCGACATGAAGTGCCATGTTTTTATCTTCTTGATAGTCAGTGTGCCTTAAGTTTAAGTATGACACCACATCAAAATGTCGTATGTCCACCTGATTTTGATTGTCCATAGGCTATACATAACAAACATTAGACTCAAGGACCCACCTATCTCCCAGACTGCCTCCCCAGTCAGAGTTATCAGGGGTCAGTTGAATTTTCTATTACTTTTTTATTTATTTAATTGTAATGTATCAGAGTGCAATACACCTCCCAACCAGTAGTGTCGCATAGTTGAAAGCATCGGAGAAAATTCTGAACAAATGGCCGCCGATCGGATTAAAAAGCTTTTTATTGAACAATACGGCAGATACAGGTACTTAGACCTTTTGCGCCTCAACTTGTTACATCCGTGGCATGGGGGTCAGCATTTTATATTTGATATCTGAACGTTTAAGTAGATGTAGCAGTTGTGAACGTGAAAAATTCTTAAACCAGGAACAAGTGGGCCCATGATGCTTGTGACAGACGAGCGTCATGTGAACCATGGCTAGCCTAGCTGTAGCTGCCTACAATAAGAGACATTCACCTCATGAATAAGGAATCCATGATCACAAATGCCACGGTGCACTTTGATTCCACGGAGGTTTAATGCGATTTGTGCGTGCGCTCTGGGCTCTCACTTTAACTGACGGGGGAACAACTTTGTTCCCATAGCCTATTGCGCTGCAGTAATCTGATCACTGGTCAGTCAGTCTATCATAGCAGCACTTGATTCTTGCAGCCCGAACCCCACGGGCATCTGCTTCTTTCACACCCACAGGCAGAATACGTAAAGAACAGCGATTTGTTGAGTATTAGCTTGTCTGGCTCCTAGTTTATCGAGTTGAGAGAGCAACTGCACACGTAGCCAGTAACAGAACGGTCATTGCGGCGAGAGGCAAGCCAATGCAGCCAATACACAACAACCATTGTGCAACACGATGGGAACAGTGAGGTGCTACACCAGCGCTGGTCGGGGATTCTTTTTTTAAAGAGGTGGTGCCATGATTTTGCACTTTTTCTGTTTTTCATGTGTCTATGAGGTTGATAGAACTTCATTAAGCCCCCTGGTGGTGTTTTTATGGTGTTTTATGTCTTCTCTGACTATTTATTTCCTCCTGGAGGCCCCTATGTCAAACGATCTATTGCTTGTATGCATATTATAGACATGATGCAAATTCAACTGTTTTTTTTTTCTTTTCAGCATTTAGAGCTGAATTAATATTCCCACAGCGTGTTTGCCGTTTTCGTAAAATTGTGATAACAATAAAGTTTACACACTATGTAATTTGAAAAATAAGGAGAAAACCTTTGTCAATTATAATAACAGCAGACAGGTGAGTTTGGAGCTAAACTGTCAATTTGCAGCACATGAACAAGACAGGGAGATCATTTCCAATGCCATGCATTACCTGGATGGTCATTCTAGGTCTGACACAATACAGCATGACAGATGTTTAGTTGGTATAAGGATTCAAGGTGCATGAAGACATGGAGCTCTAACTTCACTTGACAATCACATTAACATTACAGACAGACTCTGTCTGACAGAGTAAAGATACTACTGGTGGTTTACAGCAGTGGTTCTTAAAGTGGGGTCCGGGGACCCCTAAGGGTACTTGAGGGGGTTCCAGGGGGTCCCCAGCTAAATGATGGACAGGAACCAAATGGACCCTTATGGGTCTGTAACTCTGAGAGTGTACAATGGAACCAAATGGACCCTAACGAGTCCATTTGGTTCCATTTGTACACTCTCAGAGTTAAATTAACATTGATTTTAAAATATGAATCGGGGTCCCAGAGGTATAAATGCCATTAAATGGGGGTCCGTAGCTTAATGCATGTCAAACTGGGGGTCCTTGAAATTAAAATGGTTGAGAATCACTGCTAGAGAGCCGTAAAAACCTTCTCTTATTGGGGTCTCGGGCTTATCTTTTCAAATGGGGGTCCACGGGGTAATAAGTGTCAATTTGGGGGTCCTTTGACATGAGGTTAGGGTTAACCCTAACCCTAGCCTTTGCTTTGCACCTCATTGCTTATTATGGAGATTATCCACTGTAATGATGTAGCACTGATGTAACTATAGGGTTACCATGACAATAGTGACGTCAACAACAACAAAATCATACATGTATTGCTGCTGCTACGGAGGTAGCCCTGAAACATGACAGTTATGGAACCGAGAGTTCCTGGTTTAGAGTGGTGTTCGATGTTTTTACATTGCCAACTCTCACATGTACATAAACGTTCAGAAGTGCTTTATACCCCTGAGCCACGGATGTTACAAGTTGATCCGTTCCGCGATAAGTACCGTATCTCCCGTATTGTTCAATAAAAAGCATTTTAATCCGATCATCAGAGTGCAATACACCTCCCAACCATTAGTGTCGCATGGTTGAAAGCATGGGAGAAAATTTGGAGAAAATGGCCGGCAATCGGATTAAAATGATTTTTTATTGAACAAAACGGGAGATACGGGTACTTATCGCGGAACGGATCAACTTGTAACATCCGTGGCTCATGGGTCAGCACTTTATATTTGAAATGTGAACGTTTATGTACATGTGAGAGTTGTAAATGTAAAACAAATCGAACACCACTCTAAAGCAGGAACTCTCATGGCTAACATAGATGCAAAACAACCTGAATGAGTTGATCTTTATACCTGCTGTGTTTCAGTGGTTGAGCTGCTAACAAACGTCCTCCTGCTGCTTAACGACGACACTGTTTAGAAACGACACGTTTTACTTTTCTTTGCATTTGACTTTGATATAAATCTATGGTATTTTAAAGTGTCAACAACAGTCAGTCAACACACCATGCTGTTTTCACTACTGCATTGTGGCTCTAGAGCAGTGTTGCCAGGTTTTGTGAGAGAAATAAGCAACCAGGGCTAGGAAAACAAGCCAAAAGCAGGCCACATGAGCACTTTAAACCTATATGATCTATCTAGCCTATTTGAAAAGAGCCAATCTACAAGCTCACAACACGTTGTGACTGTGAGCTTGTAGATCTGCTAGATCTGTATTATCTTTGAAACATTTTAACAACAAAAATCTGGTGCGGGGGTCCCTGGCACAAAAAACGCAACTCGCCGCAACTTTCAATATTTACAAGAAACTTTACTTATAATACGCAGACATGGCAACCCTGATTTGTTGTTCTTCTTGTCTGGCATTTCAAGGAAGTTGCGTTTGACTCCAATGAGCAGGCGCCTACTGGGAAGGAGAAGAATAAGAAAATGTGGCACTACAGATTCCCAAACTTTTCAGACGTGACCCCCAAGATAATGACATTTGAAATGGTGACCCCTCACCCTGACAACTTAAGCACTTGGCATTGTAGGAGTTGAGGCATTTAGTTAGCATTACATACAATTAGTATCCCAACCTGAAAATGTAGCTATCTTCTGTTTAATAGAGAGCTGGAGAGACACCTGTTACTGAACAAAAGTGGGTTTCAACCTTTTTCATGCCAAGGACCCCTAAATTGATATAAATTTGGCCGCGTACCCCCATCTGAAAATGTTTTGTGCCAGGGACCCCCAGAAGCAATGATTTGAGTTAAAAATGTTCGCTTATAAATATAAATATTCAAAGATATGCAGTAATGTTCAAGATTTTTCAAAAATAGCAGATCTACAAGCTCATAGCGTGGCACTCGGTGCCGCGCTATGAGCTTGTATATCTGCTATTTTTGAATAGCCAAAGCTAAGTGGTTAAAATGATTGTGACGCTATGTTAACTAATTTTGCCGGGGACCCCCGCTGGTAGGCTACCCCCCAAGGACCACTGGTGGTCCCCGGAGGGGGGGGTCGTTATCAGTGAGAACCAGATATTAAACCAGGTTTATCAAGCTGTGGGCTATCACACAGGAGCACATTGAGAATGTATTAAAATGGCATTAACATTAACATTGAAGTTCAACCTGTGGATGGTCGTGTCCAGCAGTCCTCTTTTGGACATGTTATTAATACACAACCACAACAAAAACAACTACTTTTAAAGAGGCTTTGACATGTTTATTAATTGAAATTCAGCATCTCAACATCTAAAAGGCTACAGGTCAAGTTTTCAGGATGGACGGGGGCTGCAGGTTTGTTGGTGGAGGAGGTATCTCTCTTCAGTTATAGCAGGGGTCATCACCATGCTTTCTTGTGGTGGACATTTTGGTCTAAATTCCATTTTTGCCACGGACATACAAAATGAGTGGACAATAATATTACCAGAAACACATAAAGAGCTAGCCCTGAATGACCTTATAACAGGTCTGTAACTCTGAGAGTGTACAAATGGAACCAAATGGACCCCCATTTGGTTCCATTTGTACACTCTCAGAGTTATGGTGGTCCTTGCAAATAAAACATTTAAGAACCACTAGTACTAGTAGGACTCCTAATGTTCCATACATAGTGTCATAGTAAATCAGAGTCATACATATTCTGAAGAAAACTAAATAAGAACATTATAATGGTGTGTAAATCAAAAAAATTGCCACGGACAAGACCAAGTCTTTGCCACGGACACATTTGTCTGTGTACGGACATGTTGATGACCCCTGGTTATAGTCTTGCTTGATCTCTTTTTTTTTAAACATTTTTAGTTGGCAGCCATGACCTGGTCCTGTTTTTTTTACCAACACACAGACGTAAAGGGTGTTCAATGGCCTTGGTTTATGGAAAAACATGCAAAAGCGTCAAAATGGCGTAAGCTGGTTTCTGCCGGACAGCATTATTGTTACCGTTAACACTTGAAGGGATATTTCACTTTAAAAAAAACGTTGGGTCATTTCATCGTCTTACTCAGGCTTTTGGGAGCACCCCGGACAGTTTTTAAGTTGCTTGATTCAGTATTTAGATATTTGATATTCATTTTATCAGACACGCCCCCTTCCTATACAAACCCATTGTAACTACAAACTCCATTTTAACCATGTTAGATTCATCGGAAACACCCGTCCTTGGTTCTGGTGACTGATATTGTCCTTCTAATACGTGAGGAGACTTTTTTTCATTTATTTTTAATATATTCTTTGGAGAATGAAAATAATTAAATACAACAAAAAAAAATGTATTAAAAATGGAGTAGAGATCAACGCTGGAGCAACACAGACTTTTTAAGCCTTTTATTTATTTAGGTGCAAGTATAGACTGACGTTTCGGTCTTTTGACCTTCCTCAGAGTCAGCTGATTAAAAATAGAGTTTGAAGTTATAATGGGTTTGTATAGGAAGGGGGCCTGTCTGATAAAATTAATATCAAATATCTAAATACTGAATCAAGCAATTTAAAAACTGTCCGGGGGGCTAAAAAAAACCTGAGTAGACGATAAAATGACCCAACGTTTTTTTTAAAGCGAAATATCCCTTTAAAACAAATGAATGTGAGGATTGAAAAGAAGAAAACAAAAGAAATGGAGAATGTCTCTAAAGCAGGGGTTCTCAAACGTTTTTTCGGCCGCCTGGGCCACCACACAGGCAGAGGGCCCCATGAGATCTCAACACTAGGGCCTCCCTCAAACCAGAGGAGACAACTCTTGAGCGCTGCATTTACATTTGAATCAGCACAATCTAATCTATATTCACACTCTCTCTCTCTCTCTCTCTCTCTCTCTCTCTCTCTCTCTCGACCAAGGGGCCTCATACTGGGGTTTGCCTAGGGCCTCCTGATCATTAAAAGCACGACCCTGTACGGTGGTGTGTCTTCAGACTACCTGACTCACTGAAACTCTTGTTACACAGTTTACACTGGAATGGTTTTTCTCCAGTGTGGACACGCTGGTGTTTGTTCAGACTACCTGACTGACTGAAACTCTTGTCACAATGTTCACACTGGAATGTTTTTTCTCCAGTGTGGACACGCTGGTGTTTGTTCAGACTACCTGACTCACTGAAACTCTTGTTACACAGTTTACACTGGAATGGTTTTTCTCCAGTGTGGACACGCTGGTGTGTCTTCACACTACCTGACTTACTGAAACTCTTGTTACACAGTTCACACTGGAATGGTTTTTCTCCAGTGTGGATACGATTGTGTGTCTTCAGATGACCTGACTCACTGAAACTCTTGTTACACAGTTTACACTGGAATGGTTTTTCTCCGGAGTGGGTACGATTGTGTGACTTCAGGTGACCTGACTGACTGAAACTCTTGTCACAATGTTCACACTGGAATGGTTTTTCTCCAGTGTGGACACGCTGGTGTGTCTTCAGCTGACCTGACTGACTGAAACTCTTGTCACAATGTTCACACTGGAATGGTTTTTCTCCAGTGTGACTACGCTGGTGTATCTTCAGGTTACCTGACTCACTGAAACTCTTGTTACACAGTTTACACTGGAATGTTTTTTCTCCAGTGTGGACACGCTGGTGTCTATTCAGGTTACTTGACTCATTGAAACTCTTGTTACACAGTTTACACTGGAATGGTTTTTCTCCAGTGTGGACACCTCCACTTGTCTCACCCCAATCATCACTGTCTTCAGTGACTTCAGTGTCAGATTCAAGCTCAACTTCAACTTCAGAACAGTGTGAAGAGATGTCTTCATCAATTTCACTTTTCACTGCTAGTAATGTCAACATTGATTCATCAGGCTCCTCTGGTCTTTGAAGTAGCTCCTCCTGTTCCTCTTTAATGTGTGAAGGCTCTGGTTTCTCGTGGAGCAGACTGGGGCTCCTCTCCTGTTCAGAAGAATCCTCCTCTTTACACACAACAAGGTGCAGGATGTCTAGGAGCAGAACAAGAACATGATATTGAACAATGGATTTCTAAAATGTAACACTATTCTTCCTTTGTCCATGTAGAACAGGGGTCGGCAACCTTTGCAATGTTTTTATCTTCTTGATAGTCAGTGTGCCTTAAGTTTAAGTATGACACCACATCAAAATGTCGTATTTCCACCTGATTTTGATTGTCCATAGGCTATACATAACAAACATTAGACTCAATGACCCACCTATCTCCCAGACTGCCTCCCCAGTCAGAGTTATCAGTTTGAATAAATGTAGAATGATGTGCAGGATGTAATTTGTATATAGATGTGAGGAGACTTAATTTAACTGACTAAACCTTTTTTGAATATTTAATTTTAAAAGGAAAAAAAAACTCTCACACTTATGTCAGTGTGCCAATGATCACCCTCCCCTGCGCCAATGTTGGCACTCGTACGTAAGGGTGCCTACCCCTATTGTGTAATAATTCATTGTGGCCCTTTGATGTCATCGTTTTCGTAGGCTTGCTTTCCAGCTGCCCAGGGAGCATTGTTGTAGCCAACAGACCAGCACCTTCCCCACAGGAGTCAGCACTAACCGCCAGTCCTTCCCGCTCTACTCCTGAGGCCCACATCACCGTTCAACTCTACGTTACTCTGCAGGCTGCCATCGCTCAAACCCAAGCTACCCTGCAGACCAATGCCAGCGTTCCAACTCCACACTACACTGTTGCGCATCTCCGCTCAACTTCACGCTATACCAATGTTTTCTCTATACTTGCCTACTTGAAACTTGGCACTTAAAGTTGCGGTTGAATGTATAGACCCCTTAACAGACGACGTCATACTGATAAGAACCAGTATGCGTGCAACCAGTATGCGCGCAATGAAACCCATTCTGTCAGGTCTCGCTAGGACGCGCCTCACTAGCCAACACACAAGAGGGGGTTGGGGTGTGCTGAAACCAGCGCACCCCAAAACAACAGGTTGGGAATTGATTGCATGAAACAATCACCTGTGCGTCCAGTCTCAATGTTAGTAAACAAATAATTGGTCCATAGCCCAGGGGACGGCATCCTTTTTGACATGAGTGCCATGTTTTAATTTTCTTGATAGTCAGTGTGCCATGTCAACATCTAACTATAATTTGACAAACCTCTGTCTTGGTGTCTTGGTCTCAGCAAAACTGTGTCGCCCGTTTCTCCTCACTGGCTGGAGCACTTGATCTGATTTTGCACACAGCCATTGCCCATTACCATCTGAACTTAACTGCGAAGCCGGTTTCTCAATTTCATCAAATCTCTTTATTAGCCATTATGTGTCAAACAATGGGAGATAACGTTGCCAGGTTTCGCGCGAGAAACAAGCAGCAAGGTCTGTACTTTCGCCTGCGCCCTTCACCGGGTATGGTCTAGTTAAGTTTAATTATGACACCACATCCAAAAGTTATATTTCCAACTGATTTTGATTGTCCATATACTGTACATAACTGTTTTTTCTTCTTCTTTATCGGGATGTAATGATCATTAGACTCCCAGACAATTTGCTATGTACCCTCTACACCAAATGTCTTTACCTAAAATAGCTGATCTACAAGCTAGAGATCTTGTAGATCAGTTAATTTCAGCAAATGTTACACCCCCCCCCCCCCCCCCAAATAGGGATGCTAGGGATCAGTGTTATTATTGTAACAGCTCTACAACAAAACAGAAAATATGAAAGAAAGAGAGAGCATATGAAACTTACTGAGGTGTGGATGGTCTTCAGGTTCCTCCTGTTTAATAGAAATGGCACTGGCTGAGTCTGGAGAGTTCATCTTCACCTGCAGTCTGGACTCCACACACTGGTCTGAAATGAAGTAATTGAAAAAGGACTTTAAATGAAGACCTTAATGGTCTCAAAATAACAATGATATTTGCAGAAGGCAAAATGGCAAAGCCCAACTCTCCCACATATGAATCTTGGGTGCAAAGATTATAGGATTCATATATTAGGGAAGAAATCCTTCGTAATTTAGGATTGCACAAGGAAGAATGTGTCAAAAGGTGGATTCCTGCGATGCAAATAATGGTCTTAAGTGAATAAGCTGAAAGTAGCCAATCAGTTTTTCATGTTTCTGCAACCAGACAGAGTGAGCAATTTGTTTTAATCATCAGGATATTATCATTGTCATGATATATTTTGTCATGATTATTTCTTAGTAAAATTAGATATTGTGACAGCCCTACAACAGAAGAGAAAAGAATAGTGGGTGGTCTTCAGGTTCCTCCTGTTTAATAGAAATGTCCCTGGCTGAGTCTGGAGAGTTCATCGTCACCTGCAGTCTGTCTTGTTATGGACATGACAAACCTAAAATGCTGTTCTAACACAGTATTGGTGAGATGTCAGCTATACTCCATATGAAATATGAAATCTAGCCTAGCTGTAGCCCTGAAACATGAGTCATACCATGACATGGGCCCACTTGTTCCTGGTTTGCTATTTTTTTTACATTTACAACTGTCACAATGACATAAACGTTCAGATTTCAAATATAAAGTGCTGACCCCCGAGCCACGGATGTAACAAGTTGAGGCGCAAAAGGTCTAAGTACCTGTATCTTCCGTAGTGTTCAATAAAAAGCATTTTAATCCGATCGGAGGCCATTTTCAATTTTTTTTGTAATGTATCAGAGTGCAATACACCTCCCAACCAGTAGTGTTGCATAGTTGAAAGCATCAGAGAAAATTCGGAGACAATGGCCGGCGATCGGATTAAAAAGCTTTTTATTGAACAATACGGCAGATACAGGTACTTAGACCATTTGCACCTCAACTTGTTACATCCGTGGCTCGGGGGTCAGCACTTTATATTTGAAATCTGAACGTTTATGTAGATTTGCGCTGCAGTAATCTGATCACTGGTCAGTCAGTCTATCATAGCAGCACTTGATTCTTGCAGCCCGAGCCCCACGGGCATCTGCTTCTTTTTTTTCCTTTTTTTTTATTGTTTATTGTTTATTCAGATTTCAGCATGATCACAGATGTTTAAAAAGACAGGTGCCATTAAAAACACTGAATTATTTTGCTGATTACAATATAAAACTTCAAATCTAAAAAATGCAATTGCCTATCTAAAAATCTAGTAACATAAAACAATCTAACATCCACTATCATTTAAAAGTCTGCACATATATGGGATTGGTGATTTCTTGTATCTCTCAGTTCGGCAATGTAGAGTGTCCAGGTCATCTCCATTCCTTGTTTGGCGACCAGAGATCTCCTTCCTGAGGCAGGGTAGCCAGTTTCTGAAGTTGGACTTAAACAGCTTCCTGGCAAAGTCGAGACACAGTTGAGTGCGCCTCTCTGCTAGGGTGCACAATGTGAGGCTGCGGAGAGCCTCTGTGTATCCCGAGTACCTCCGGCCAAGTATGATTTTGCAAGCCCGTTACTGAACTCTTTCCAGTCTTTTCGTCTGGTCAGCAGTTAAGGAACTGTGCCAGACTGGGACTGCATACTCCAGCACCGGACGCACATAGCCTGTGTAGATCGAAACCAATTCAGGGTCTTGGACCCCAAATTTCTTCAGGCGACATAGGACGAAAAGCTTTCTATTGGCTGAGGTCAACATATAGTCCACCTGGCTGTCCCATTTCAAATCAGCTTGAATGGTGACCCCCAGAACCTTTACTGTGTCACAGACTTCTAGTATGTTTTGGTCAATGGAAAGTGTTGGGAGGGCCGGTTTTTGTCTCATGAAAGTGACAGTGTTTGCATTTTCTTGGATTGAGTTTCATTTTGTGCTCGTTTACCCAGATGTCCAAACCATTCAGGGTCTGTTGGAGGGTGCAAGGTACCTTGGGCCTCCACGACTGGGCCATAGTCATATCATCCACATATTTCCAGTGGTTTGGTCCATCCTGGAGGGCACTGTTAATCAGTGCGAGGAAGACTATAGGCCCTAATACAGTCCCCTGTGCAACTCCACATGTGGGATATTCCCAATCAGACAGATGTCCCTGGTAGCGCACTTTTTGCTGCCGGTCAGTCATGAAGCTGCAAATCCATGGAATCAGACCCGGTCTCACTCCTAGATCAAGGAGACACTGCACTGCCACTGTGTGGTCTACGGCATCGAAGGCCTTGGCAAAGTCAGTTGTGATTACTGTGCACACTGAGCCTGAAACATCACTGGTCCTATACACAAAGTCCATTAAACTGACTAGATTGTGTGTGCTTCTTTCACACCCACAGGCAGAATACGTAAAGAACAGCGATTTGTTGAGTATTAGCTTGTCTGGCTCCTAGTTTATCGAGTTGAGAGAGCAACTGCACACGTAGCCAGTAACAGAACGGTCATTGCGACGAGAGGCAAGCCAATGCAGCCAATACACAACAACCATTGTGCAACACAATGGGAAATTTGGGGTGCTAGACCAGCGCTGGTCGGGGATTTTTTTATTTAATAAATAGACCAGCGGTCGGCGAGATCGACAAGCCGATTGCTAGGCCCTTCTGACCTCCCTTCCGTTGCCTATGGTGTGTGCACCACAAGGCAACATGGCCAATTTGTTTAATCATCTTTAATCATCCGCATATTATCATATATTTTGTCATGACTATTGCATAGTAAAATGTTCATATTGCGACACAGCTCTACAACAGAACAGAAACATATTTAAGAAAGAGAGAGAACATTAAACGTACTGAGGTGTGGATGGTCTTCAGGTTCCTGTTTAATAGAAATGGCACTGGCTGAGTCTGGAGAGTTCATCTTCACCTTTAGTCTGGACTCCACACACTTGTCTGAAATGAAGGAATTGAATAAGGACTTTAGGGTTCCATGGTTCTACTTCCCCTAAAACGGTGATCATTGGGTATTATTAACCCATTTAGACCTGAGGCCCATTCTAAAAACGCCTTCTAAATCCTGACCTAAGTTTTCTGAAAAACTTCAAATATTTATTCCAAAATGACAAACAATGTACAGTATGTTGCTATATACTGTACATAACAACAAGAACCCTAAAAGGGGTTCCCGTCCTGTATAGTTACAAAAACGGGTCCCCGCCCAAAATGGGTTAATATATGAGGAAGAATGTTCTTCCAAAATTTGTGTTAAAATTATATTTTTATGTGGACAAAACCCACCAGTTCAAAAGATATAGGCCTATGGCCCTATGTGAAACCATCTATTGCTTGTAGGCTTATGCATATTATAGACATGATGCAAATACAACTGATTTTTTTTTCCTTTTCAGCATTTAGAGCTGAATTAATATTCCCACTGCGTGTTTGCCGTTTTTGTAAATTTGTGATGTAACAATAAAGTTTACACCCTATATAATTTGAAAAATAAGGAGAAAATCTTTGTCAATTGATAATAACAGCAGACAGGTGAGTTTGGAGCTAAACTGTCAGATCATTTCCAATTCCATGCATTACCTGGACGGTCATTCTAGGTCTGACACAATACAGCATGACAGATGTTTAGTTGGTAGAAGGATTCAAGGTGCATGAAGACATGGAGCTCTAACTTCACTTGACAATCACATTAACATTACAGACAGACTCTGTCTGACAGAGGAAAGATACTACTGGTGGTTTACAGATCGTGACCCCCCAAGATAATCATATTTGAACTGAGGACCCCCCACCCTGATAAGGGTAGGAGTTGAGGATCTGCTATTGTGAAAATAGCAGATCTATAAGCTCGGCTATTTTCAAAACGTTTGCCTATTTCTTATATTATTTGACAATTTGGCCAATGTTTGACCAGTTTTTTATAGTACTTTGTTGATTGCTTTTGATGCAGTAAATTATTTTCGAGGTATTAAAAAGGTCTTAAAGGTTTAGGGTTAGGGTTAGGGTTAGGGTTAGGGTTAGGGTTAGTTACTTCACTGTCACCTGGGGACCCCCCAAAATCATGTGGGGACCCCCCTGGGGGTCCCGACCCACAGGTTTAGAACCACTGAACTATAGGGTTACAGTGACAATAGTGACGTCAACAACAACAAAACCATAGCCTGGTCCCAGGCTAACAAAACCATACATGTATTATTGCTGCTGCTATGGTCTGGAGCTATTGTTTGTGTTTATGATCACCTTATAACAACCTAACAGCTATTAAAGTAATTGGATTTATGTTCCAACTTAAACGATGCGTTAATAAAGACAAATAGATTAAACAAGACGTGATCCGTTCATCTAAAATGATACATAGATGTAGCCCTGAAACATGACAGTCATGGAACCGAGAGTTCCTGGTTTAGAGTGGTGTTCGATGTTTTTACATTGCCAACTCTCACATGTACATAAACGTTCAGAAGTGCTTTATACCCCTGAGCCACGGATGTTACAAGTTGATCCGTTCCGCGATAAGTACCGTATCTCCCGTATTGTTCAATAAAAAGCATTTTAATCCAATCATCAGAGTGCAATACACCTCCCAACCGTTAGTGTCGCATGGTTGAAAGCATGGGAGGAAATTTGGAGAAAATGGCCGGCGATCGGATTAAAATGCTTTTTATTGAACAATACGGGAGATACGGGTACTTATCGCGGAACGGATCAACTTGTAACATCCGTGGCTCATGGGTCAGCACTTTATATTTGAAATGTGAACGTTTATGTACATGTGAGAGTTGTAAATGTAAAACAAATCGAACACCACTCTAAAGCAGGAACTCTCATGGCTAACATAGATGCAAAACAACCTGAATGAGTTGATCTTTATACCTGCTGTGTTTCAGTGGTTGAGCTGCTAACAAACGTCCTCCTGCTGCTTAACGACGACACTGTTTAGAAACGACACGTTTTACTTTTCTTTGCATTTTACTTTGATATAAATCTATGGTATTTTAAAGTGTCAACAACAGTCAGTCAACACACCATGCTGTTTTCACTACTGCATTGTGGCACTAGAGCAGTGTTGCCAGGTTTTGTGAGAGAAATAAGCAACCAGGTCTAGGAAAACAAGCCCAAAAGCAGACCACATGAGCACTTTAAACCTATATGATCTATCTAGCCTATTTGAAAAGAGACAATCTACAAGCTCACAACACGTTGTGAGAGTGAGCTTGTAGATCTGCTAGATCTACTATTATCTTTGAAACATTTTATCAACACAAATCTGGTGCGGGGGACAAAAAACGCAACTCGCCACAACTTTTAATATTTAAAAGAAACCTTACTTATAATAAGCAGACATGGCAACCCTGATTTGTTGTTCTTCTTGTCTGGCATTTCAAGGAAGTTGCGTCCGACTCCAATGAGCAGGCGCGCCGCCTACTGGGCAGGAGAAGAATGAGAAAATGTGGCACTACAGATTCCCAAACTTTTCAGACGTGACCCCCAAGATAATGACATTTGAAATGGGGACCCCTCACCCTGACAACTTAAGCACTTGGCATTGTAGGAGTTGAGGCATTTAGTTAGCATTACATACAATTAGTATCCCAACCTGAAAATGTAGCTATCTTCTGTTTAAAAGAGAGCTGGAGAGACACCTGTTACTGAACAAAAGTGGGTTTCAACCTTTTTCATGCCAAGGACCCCTAAATTGATATACATTTGGCCGCGGACCCCCATCTGAAAATGTTTTGTGCCAGGGACCCCCAGAAGCAATTATTTGAGTTAAAAATGTTCGCTTATAAATATAAATATTCAAAGATATGCACAAATGTTCAAGATTTTTCAAAAATAGCAGATCTACAAGCTCATAGGCACTCGGTGCCGCGCTATGAGCTTGTAGATCTGCTATTTTTGTCGTTATCAGTGAGAACCAGTCATACAACAGGTTTATCAAGCTGTGGGCTAGCACGCAGGAGCACATTGAGAATGTATTAAAATGGCATTAACATTAACATTGAAGTTCAACCTGGAGTCGACTAGTGTCTCTCTCACAACAACTGTGGATGGTCGTGTCCAGCAGTCCTATTTTGGACATGTTATTAATACACAACCACAACAAAAACAACTACTTTTAAAGAGGTTTTGACATGTTTATTAATTGAAATTCAGCATCTCAACATCTAAAAAGCTATGAGGTCAAGTTTTCAGGATGGATGGGGGCTGGGGTTGGTTGGTGGAGGAGGTATCTCTCTTCAGTTATAGCAGGGGTCATCACCATGCTTTCTTGTGGTGGACATTTTGGTCAAAATTCCATTTTTGCCACAGACATACAAAATGAGTGGACAATAATATTACCAGAAACACAAAGAGCTAGCCCTGAATGACCATATAACAGGTCTGTAACTCTGAGAGTGTACAAATGGAACCAAATGGACCCTTACGGGTCCATTTGGTTCCATTTGTACACTCTCAGAGTTACGGTGGTCCTTGCAAATAAAACATTTAAGAACCACTAGTACTAGTAGGACTCCTAATGTCCCATACATAGTGTCATAGTAAATCAGAGTCTTACATATTCTGAGGAAAACTAAATAAGAACATTATAATGGTGTGTAAATCAAAACATTTGCCACGGACAAGACCAAGTCTTTGCCACGGACACATTAGTCTGTGTACGGACATGTTGATGACCCCTGGTTATAGTCTTGCTTGATCTTTCTTTTAGTTGGCAGCCATGACCTGGTCCACCCAGCTGCTGAACTGGGCCACGCGGGAGTAGACGCCGGGCACGGAGGTGGAGCAGCGGCTGCTGCCCCAGGACACGATGCCGACCAGGGTCCACATGTTGTCCTTCTCACACACCAGGGGACCACCGGAGTCCCCCTGAGACAGGGCACAAGCAAGGACAGGAGACAGGACACCATTAACAAGAAGCAGACCATTAAAGAATCACTCAATCAATTTCTTCACAATCCTCAATACCATGGACGGGTTACCAGTGGTGGAAAAAGTACTACATTTTTTTGCTCAAGTAAAAGTATCAATACTGCAATGTAGAAATACTCTGTTACAAGCGAAAGTCCAGAATTGAAAATGTACTTGAGTAAAAGTATCAAAAGTATCAAAATATACTTAAAGTGCCAAAAGTAGAAACTCATTATGCAGAATGTCCCATTTCAGGTGTAAATGTAAAAAAATCATTTGAAAATGGCAGATCTACAAGCTCACAATGCGTCGCATCGCGGCGCATTGTGAGCTTGTAGATTAGCTATTTTCAAATGGACAAAAACAAAGTAACTAGTAACTAAAGTTTCCAAATAATTGTAGTGGAGTAAAAGTATAATATTTGCCTCTGAGATGTAGTGAAGTAGAAGTAAAAGTATTGGAGATTGGAAATATTCAAGTAAAGTACAAATACCTCAAAATTGTACTGTACGTAAGTAAGTACATGTACTTAGTTTCTTTACACCATTAGACCCTGCACGCACACACACACACACACACACACACACACACACACACACACACACACACACACACACACACACACACACACACACACACACACACACACACACACACACACACACACACACACAGGTTTACTTTTTAAATGAATAGAAGGTGGTATAGGGGGAAAGTCCTTTGAGGTAATTAAATCCATATGTAACCACCCTGGCCAAAATAGGGGTTACTAAAATCATAAATACTACTGACTACGCCAGTTGGATTTAAACCAACAAGCCAATTAAGGCTCAACATTAAAAGGAGGTTCGTTTAACAGAGCTTTGAAAACTGGGTAGGAGGCTCAGCAATGACACCATGATGTTGCAAATGTTTTACATTTTATTCACATTAAATTATTTAAAAAAGATTATGCCACTGCAATACAACTGGTCAATAGAACACATCTCCCCAAGCATTGTCCAGAGCAGATAAGCCACAGCACACAAAAAGGGAGTAATTAACTCATAGGTTAGTCGTTTCACTGCAAAAGAGCACACACACACACACATATTAGTTCACTATGCTCACAGAAGGCATCAAATAGGAGTTCAAATGGACCATCATTATATAAATACAGTGGGTTTAAAACATACAACTACATACCATGTACACAAAACAATCTGACTGCATTAAATAGCTTAATACATTGACACACATTTCAAAACAACCTGACATTACGCGCACATAATAAAAACATCCTTACCACAGGGCGAGCAGAGTGGAGCGCACCTTAATGGCAGAATTCTGCCCCACAAGCTACACACTCCATTGTTAGCCCCATTTAAAAGTAGCAATAACTATAAATGAACTATTACATTTACCATGGGTGACGCTGGATCACACTCTGCCCGCCTGTGCAAAATCTGCAAACAAATCTGTTGTTGAATGACAACTTCCTGCTTTTAAAAGGCCAACCAGACCATGATTGGACAGCAGTCGGATTGGTTCACCAATCATGATCCATCCTCAGCTCTACACACACACACACACACCACAGGGGGAATACGTCCACACGGCGTAGTGTCATCAGTGGGTCGTACCTAGGGGGGTGGAGTCGGCTCGGGGAAAACACAGATTTCCCCCAGCTGGTATAGACCGAGGGATGTGGGGTTTTCCAACTCATATGCTGTAAAAGTATACCAATTTAAAAAGCAGGCGTCATGGCTTGCCAGATCACAGGCACAGAACCTTGTTGCCACTCGACAAGGAACGCTACATTAGCAAATTAAACAAGAGTCCGATTGGAATGTTGTCCTGACTGGACAGAGGATCCAACACAACACAATGGCCCGAGGTTATCTGCTTTAATCGCCCGGTAAGAGACACTATTACATTTTCTATAGATATGATCAATTAAACTTATCATAATATCAAAAAGCAAAAGCCATTCATTCATCAAATTTGTTTATAACACGTTTTAGTGAATTCCAAGTACAGGAGACATCAACGCCATTACAGTTTGGAAACGCAGTTCAACATGCAGCGATTTACACACAAAACAAGCCAAACCCGGCTATCCTCGTTTAAAACCTACAGAAAACACAATTGTAAATCTGGCAATGAACACAGAGCTAAATCCTGCATGATATTAAATGGCGCACTTTGCCAAATGATAATGGCGTCGGTACGTGCCGTTCCGTCTCTAAACTGTACTTCAAATTCACTATAAACATTATTGATGACTTAATGGCTGTTGGGTTTTGATATTAGGGTAAGTTTAATTGATCGTATCTTGTAATAGTGTCTACCAGGCGATTAAACACTGTGCATATGTAAACATGTTTTGTAACAAAGAGGGAGACGAGAGGTAACCAGAAGACTCGTCCCAAAACACGCTCGCCCCCATTTTTCTCACCGACCAGCGGTTCTTGTATTCTTGTATTTGTTTTACGGAGGATAAGGTTTGAAATAACTCAGGGTTAGGCATAGTTTTACTGAGGTTCAGTTTAGGAATAAGGTTATGTTTTGGCACCGTTTTACTGAGATTACGTTTAGGAATAAGGTTATGTTTAGGCATAGTTTTACTGAGGTTACGTTTAGGAATACCAGGTGAATCCTCGCAGGTTTGCCCCAGGGCGACTGTGTTTTGGGGCGAGTGTTTTGGTATTCAGACGGAGATGTAAAGAGGGAAACAGATCTCCGATCTCAGTGGTGCTTGTGCTGAAACTTGACTCATGCAATAAGATATAAGGATAATCTGATAAACCACATGAACCCCAGCTTACGTATTCTGGGGGGAACATAAACCAAACATTGACAATCTAGCTCACAGTTACAACGCGTCGCGTTCCGACGCGCTGTGAGCTCATAGATGTTTGGTCTTTTTAGTCACATATATCTTAATAATAAGTCAACTTTTCCGAGGGTGAGTGGACGATTGTGTTCCAGCTGTCCTTCTGATGGATCTTTCTTGGCTGACAATGTTTCTATCGTCCATAAAACAGCTCTGAAAGTGATCCAAACGATCGTGTATGATGTAACTCTATGAGGCAGATCGTTCTGTTTTCCCCCAAGCTAAAAATCGAATGGGGCGTTCCTGGGCGTTCCCGTCTATCTCTGTGTGTATCTATAAGACAACATTAACTCCACCCGGTTACACATATATGAAAATAAAAAGAAATTGCCTGTCAAAATTGGAGATGAACATACAGACTTCTTCCCACAAGGCAGAGGGGTGAAGCAAGGCTGTTTTATGCAGGTGATCAGGTCATACTGTATCCTACTAGAGAAGGTCTTCAGCAAAGCTTGGACATTCTTCATCAGTACTGTCAGACCTGGGCCCTGACAGTGAATATGAAGAAGACCAAAATTATGACCTTCCAAAAATTATCACGGTTACAGAGAAATTACTCAACATTCAAAATAGGTGGGACCCAAATAGAACAAACAAACTTCTATACGTATTTGGCTTCCAAAGGAAACCTCTGTTCAGCTGTGAAGGAACTCAAAGAGAATGCCATCAAGTGTTCAGTTCAAATCCAATTTCCAATCAGGATATGGCTCAAATTATTTAATTCGGTTATAGAATCCATAGCACTGTATGGCAGTGAGGTATGGGGCCCTTTATTAGAAAGTGATTGGGCAAAATTGGACAAAAATCCAGTTGAGATCCTGCACGCAGAGTTCTGCAAAACTATGATCCTGGTACAAAGAAAAAGCACAAACTCTGCATGCAGGGCTGAATTAGGCCAATATCCTTTACTTCTTAATATACAAAAAAGATCTATTAAATTCCGGAGCCATATTAAAAAGAGTGACCCCGCCTGTTACCATTATAAAGCCCTTGCCTGCCAAGAGTTGAACATAGCCTCAGTCAACTGGTCCTGAAACTAGCTGACCTTTCACCTTCTGACATCACAAACCACAGCCAGCCTCAGTGCAGCTTCACTATCAGTCAGAAGGTTAGACCTAACCACATTATAACTAAACATTAGACCTAACCACATTATAACTAAACATTAGACCTAACCACATTATAACTAAAGATTAGACCTAACCACATTATAACTAAAGATTATACCTAACCACATTATAACTAAACATTAGACCTAACCACATTATAACTAAAGATTAGACCTAACCACATTATAACTAAAGATTAGACCTAACCACATTATAACTAAAGATTAGACCTAACCACATTATAACTAAAGAAAAAGATAAATACATCACTTATTGGAATGAACTTACACAATCACAACACAAACATATTTGGTCCTAAACAGACGGTATACTGTGGCAGACTACCTGAGCACAGTAACTGATAAAAACCTGAGAAAGACATTGACAATGTACAGGAAACAGATGTACAGACAGAGAGACAGAGACCGACCCCTACTTGACATATAAGATATAAATGAACAGTGGTGTTACGACCTTATAAAGTCTAGAGGCTATAAAGAGGTACAATATCTAAACAAAATATCACAAACCAGAGGAACGGAAAGAGTTTACAATTTATTAATAGGATCAAACTTAAACAGATTAGGGAAAGCACAAAACTTCAGGGTGGCCAAAGCCAAAATACTCCAACCCTACCTGAAAAGAAAACCTAAACTACACCAAAACAAGAGTTACAGTCTAGGCCGTCGGTTCTCAAAGTGGGGTCCGGGGAACCCCAGGGGTCCTTGGAGGGGTTCCAGGGGGTCCCCAGCAAAATGTGTTAATATAGCATCACAATCATTTTAAATCACTTCAACCTTTTACACTTAGGTTATTCAAAAATAGCAGATCTACAAGCTCATAGCGCGGCACCGAGTGCCGCGCTATGAGCTTGTAGATCTGCTATTTTTGAAAAAACATGAAAATGAGTGAATTACTCATTTTCTGAGTGAGTTTTTAACACAAATCTTGGCTTCTGGGGGGTCCCTGGAACAAAATATTTCGAGATGGGGGTCCGCGGCCAAATACATATCATGTTGGGGGTCCTTGCCATGAAAAAGTATGAGAACCACTAGTCTAGGCTCCCTAACTAAACAAAACAGGCTCAAAACGGGGAACAAAACAAATGGCGGCACACCCCTACCAAGCTTCCCTTCTCTAGTACACTCAGGTGAAGGTTTGGAACATAGTGAAGTGAAGTTTCCTATCTAATAAGTGTCTGTACTTTAAACACACAGTATTAAAGTTACCTTTACGCACTAAACAGAAAAAGGTATGGCACACAGCCTATATAGACCTACAGTAGTAAACACCAACTAACTAACAGAAAGGGTTCAGCACATGGAGGTGACGGAGGGTAAACAGGACTGTAAAGGAGCTTCTAACAGGCTTTTATGCTGGCTGGGCTGATTGAGGATGAAGCCCAGGTGTGTCTCCAGACACCACGCCACTCCTCCAATCTCCACTCCACCCTCCAATTACCAAACGGGGCACTGAGAACACTCAGAGGGTTAAAACACAATATGAGGCCACACAGGGCCGTAACACATGTCATCAGTGTTTCCCATTCATTTCATAGACTGTGGTGGCCCACCGTTGTCTAATTTGGGTGGACCCATCACCCCAGATCACCCTAGAAGGTCTAGGTCCACCCATAACCCCGGACCAGCCTATGGGGTTCAGGTCCACCCATAACCCCGGACCACCCTAGAAGGTCTAGGTCCACCCATAACCCCGGACCAGCCTATAGGGTTCAGGTCCACCCATAACCCCGGACCACCCTAGAGGGTCCAGGTCCACCCATCACAGGGAAACAGTGATGTCATAATGATCTTAACACATTCATTATCACACATTATAAATGATTACATAATAAACTAGAAAAAGTGCTCCTCGGAGCACAGGTCTCCGCCAGGTCAGGTAGGCTATTGTGGCCTCCTGGTGGCGCTATAATAGGCCAATGTGAAAGGGGTGCCATGTGTTCTTAGGCCTTGCACGACAATTGGACCCTGACTGCATTCATGATTTGAGGCATTTTGTTAAAAACATTTGTTTTGCTAAATTAGACCTGCTGGTGGCGCTATAACAGGCCAATGTCAAAAGGGTGGCATTTGTTCCTCAACATAGTGTGAATGTGCGTGCAAAGTTTGACCGCAATCGGACAGTGCGTTCATGATTTGCGGAATTTTGTTCAAAACAAGCCAATAATGCAAACTTTAGATGTCAATCTTAGCCAATCAGGATAGAATATGAAAAATCAAACACATCCGTCTTGATCACATGACTATAGAGATCTTGTGTACCGATTTGCGTGAAATTTGGATAAAATTGGAAGGAGTAGTATAAAATAATGTGTTTTACATAAGTCGACCTCCTGGTGGCGCTATAAAAGGCAGATGTGAAAAATGCAGGGCAAAGTTTTTTTGTTGACCTCTAGGGAGTGTGCATACAAAGTTTTACACAGATTGGTGCAGTTATAGGTAAAAACACGAACCGGCCTGTTATAGCGCCACCTGGCTGATTGGAAAATGAGATCAACGGATAATGGGAATGTGCGTGCAAAATTTCACGGAAATTGCATGCTGTGTTCATGATTTGAGGCATTTTGTTCAAAACGGAGCACTCCTGCAAACTTTGGAAGACATTTTTAGCCAATCAGGATGGAATATGAAAAATCTGAAAGACCTGTTTCGTTTAATGACTATAGAGATACTGTGTACCGATTTGCGTGATTTTTTGACAAATATTTCAAAAAATATGTTTTGCACAAATCGGCCTCCTGGTGGCGTTATAAAAGGGCCATGAGAAATATTTGGGGCAGAGGTTCTGAATTGGCATCCAGGGAGTGTGTGTGCACAGTTTCGCTGCGATCAAGCCAACGGTGCCGGAGATTAGCTGGTCACAGACGGACGGACGGACAAACATGGACACACGGACACACGGACACACAGACGGATGGACAGGGTGAAAAACATACTCTCTCGCCATGCCTTTCGGCCTGGCGGAGACAATGACCAGGTCGAACTGGGCGAAACACCGGGAAAAGACAGAGTCTGCACACTAATTCTCGTTAGCCTTGGCTAGCTAATTAGCATTTGTGAAAAAGGTTGATGATGTCATCATTTTGCTGCTGTTATTAGTATTTAAAAGCTGAATGGACACACATGTATTTACTCCTCTCTCCACCATGGGGAAGCGATGACTCTTTGCTTCTCTGAAAACACACCCAGGTGTTCTGTGAAAAGACAATAAACCAATAAGAATCAGAATGTATTAACGGTGTGAACATGTTAACACTTTAGAATAACCTTCCCTTATAAAATTAAATTAATCATTCCCAAAGGATTAGTTAATGTGTTACTTATAACTTGTTAAATGTGTGTTAATGGTTAATGCTTTAACGATTATTTATAAAACTATGCTATTAATAGTTAATAGATCATGAACAAGTTATTAGTAGGCCTAAACTACTTAAAAACCTAACCTCCCAGCACCTTCCCTGCAACTACAGTAACCATCAAAGAAAAAACAACTCAGTCCATTCAAACAACATTTGACCAATACTTTGTCAATAGTGTATCTTAGTAGGAAGGGCAGCTCAGTTGGTAGAACACTCTCCTTTGGACCACAAGGTTCTGTCTTTGATCCTGCTAGTGATGGAATGATCAGTGTTTTCAATTAACTGAATCAATGGTACAGTTCACTGAAATGTTGTGTTCAATGAACTGAATCATTGGGTACAGTTCACTGAAATGTTGTGTTCAAAATGATTGGTTCAGAGTTTGGCTGCATTGTGTCGTCTCTTCACTTCCTAACTGAGTCACCTGAACGTCCTCTCAGGCTATGGGATCTAAACTCCTGCGTCATGTAAAACATGTTTATATTTGATTGATGATGAATGGTCCAAACTACACAGTTCACCAAGAGCCCCCCCCCCCCATCTGACAATCATTTGATTATTACATTTGATTATTAGATTCATTATTATAAGAAATTAAGCAAAAGACACATGATAATGTGAATTCACGCGGCCGGGATGGTTTACCAGGCTAGTTGGTTCACTTCTTACACAAGCATGTTGTTTTGTGTATGTTTTCTAGTTTTATACACTTTTATACATTAAAACTGTATGAATGTATGTAAAAAGGTTTAGTAAAAAAGAAAGAGGAAGTGAACCTGGGTGTGTGGGAGGAGTCTAAAGATCGTCATTGGCTGTCGGCACCAGAATACGACCTGATAGAAAAAGAATAGAGACAGTTAAAACAGACACACAAATAAATCCTATGTACTGTATTGTGTGTATTTCTCCATAAAATGCATAAATGTACACACAACACAATAACACAACAACACAACAACATAAAGGTTCAGTCATCAGGGTCACATGTTGCATCAGAACTAATTTGAACATTTGACTCTTATTTAAGACTAAATGTGACAACATAGAACACACTTTGACCTCTAACTAGGTCGTCTAAACTGGTCTAAACTGATTAAGGTTCTAAACCAATATAAACCAGTTTAGGTTGTGGCTTTACATGTATGTTTGTTTGTTTGTTTGTTTGTTTGTTTGTTTGTTTGTTTGTTTGCATTTATGTGAGGGTTCCACATGTCATGTGATCCTCTGTTGATCTGACCTCATTTCTTCCACTGGCTAGATTAATTAATGAAACATGTTAATTAAACATGCTAATCACCTTGTTTCTTCCACTGGTAGTAGATGAATCCAGACAGGAACAAGACCAGACCCAGAACCAGACCTGATGCTCCCATGGCCACCTTGTTCTTCACTGACTCTGGCATGGAGTCATCTGACAATACAAATATTATATTAATTATATTATATTATATTATATTATATTATATTATATTATATTATATTATATTATATTATATTATATTATATTATATTATATTATATTATACATTCTATAAATGTCTTTATACCTGCAGCCATTAGTAAACAAAGATGATGTACCTCATCTAGACAAGACTAAAGCTCTAAGTAGGTGAGGCTCCTGTCATGACCTTCTTATTAGAATGGTTACTTTTTTAGGATGTTTTAATGTATTTGTATTGATTCTTATTTCTGGTGTCTGTATTATTATTGTGTCTTGTTTTTAATTGGATTGCTGTGTTTCCTTTCTGCAAAACAAATGTACCTTCAGGTACAAAAAGAGAAGAATCCTTGAACCCTTAAAACAGAGTGCAGTGTAACACATTACAGTAGATTACAGTAGAATACAGTAGATTACAGTAGAATATAGTAGAATGCAGTAGAATACAGTAGATTGCAGTAGAATATAGTAGAATACAGTAGATTGCAGTAGAATATAGTAGAATGTAGTAGATTACAGTAGATTGCAGTAGAATATAGTAGAATACAGTAGATTACAGTAGAATATAGTAGAATGCAGTAGATTACAGTAGATTACAGTAGAATATAGTAGATTACAGTAACTGACCCCAGTCCATCTTGATAGGCGCGGTCAGGCTGGGATGTTCCACCATGCATGTGATCTTCTCTCCTGATCTGTAACACACACACACACACACACACACACACACACACACACACACACACACACACACACACACACACACACACACACAAAAAGCACAGCACAGCATGTCTGATGAGGATGATCAGTACATACGCACAGGTGCCCCCTCTGCACCACAGTGCGGGGGGGGGGGGGCACCACGGTGCCGAGGGGGCACCCAAAATGACCCATGCCGCTCATTATAATAACTAAACGATGAACTATTATATTTAAATGTAAGATTAAATACAATTATGCACCATATCACTATACCGTTATAGGCAATAAGATAAGCTTATACTGATATTTTCTCCACCTAAAATAATCATGACGTGCGTGCGTCCTCAAGTTGAATGTGTGTCCATGTGGATCTGCTCAGAGCTGAAGCGGCCCCTCCTCCCCGCCCGGTCTGGCAGTGAGTGAGCAGCTGTTAATTAGCACTAACATTAGGACAGATTGTGAAAGTAGCCGATCTACAAGCTGAAACGCGCCGCGCTTCGACACATTGATCCGTTGATCTTTGTTATTATTTCGTTTTTTGGAGAAAAAAAAAAGGTTTGACTATTTTTGTGTAGGAGCGTGAATGCCCCGCTGGGCTCTCCTCCGCTCTAGTGTTTATTGTGTATTCCACTATTCCCTCCCCATTGCAGAAAATATAGGAAGGCAAGAGGCAGAAGAAACTTAGCAACGAGATATGCACGTTATAGCGTATTCCTGTGTGTGTATTCATGTATAGCACACTCGCTCGCGGGTCTCTGTGTGAGTTCGTCATGCTTGCACGACGACGAGCTTGCTGCGTAGTTGTGTCTGGAGTGTGTGTGTGTGTGTGTGTGTGTGTGTGTGTGTGTGTGTGTGTGTGTGTGTGTGTGTGTGTGTGTGTGTGTGTGTGTGTGTGTGTGTGTGTGTGTGTGACTTAATATTAGCCTACCAATTAATGGGCAATTTTCAGCAAGTGAGTAACACTTGTTTTGTTTTTAAAGCATATAATGTATAGGTGTCTATTAGGTGTGTATTTCTATGTATAGGTGTCTGTTAGGTGTGTACCTGGGTGTGTACTCCAGGTAGGAGTGGTACTGGTAGTACCAGTCTCCATCAGACAGCACGTCAGTAGAGGAGAGAACAGAGGTCAAAGGTTCTTGACCTATCCACCAGGTCACCAGGATCACTTTAGGATAGAAGTCGTAGCTGCTGCACCTCAGCATGTGAGTGTGTTCACCACGACGAGGGGGAGTCTCTGACTTCAGACTCACTTTGGGCTCCACTGGATAAATAAGATTATTATTATTATTATTATTATTATTATTATATAACCGTCATAGGAAATAGGAACATGTTATTATCATTAATAATTGTATATCATCCAAATGATCCAGAAAGCTGCAACACACTTGTTCTTCAACCAGCCAAAATGTTCACATTTCCCGGCTCTCCCCCGTTCTCCTCTCCCTCCATTGACCCTCCAGTTACTGCCCTCACAGAGTACAAAACACTGATGTTGGCCTACAAACCAACCAAAGGTATAACACCTCCATATACCTGATCCAACCCTATACAACCTCTCAGCCTCCACACGTCCTAGACTCTTCTCCTTTCCCTAAAACACCCTGGACAACGCTCCACACGTCCTAGACTCTTCTCCTTTCCCTAAAACACCCTGGACAACGTTCCACACGTCCCAGACTCTTCTCCCTTCTTGACCTAGCCTTGATGATATAATGCAGTCTTATTCAAAGGTTAAAATGTCATTTAGATCATTTAGATAGCATATTATGTAGACAGATGCCAGGTTCAACCTGGCATCCTATAACTTGGATAGTTTCAATGTACATATTATTTATTTGTTTGATATTATACTGTTTAGACTGATGATAGGTTATTGGTTTACATATGATCCTAGATTACTATTTCTATGCAATTTATGTATTACCTCATGTTTTCCTTGCTTACTGTAAATCACTCTGGATTAAGAGCGTCTGATAAATGCCTACATTGTAAATTATAACTGTAAGTGTCAGTGTTTGGCCACCAGATGGCACCAGAGTACTGTAGATTCTACAATAGTCTACAGTTTTCTACAACGTAGAATGCATTTAATATAATATAATTTAAACATATTAAATAATTCACAGTTACACAGTGCTTTACATAAACAACAATAAACCAAGCAATATCATTGTATGAAAATGATATTGCTTAAAGTAATACTAGGTAACGTTTTCAACAAAACTAAAGTTAAATTGTATATCTTTTGTCAGTGGCAAAAGTTTCACAACACCCACTCCATGAATTTCACCCCCGGAAGCCTTTTATTTATATATTTTCTATTGAAAGTGGACTGGGGGGACATTCCCGGGGAAATGACGTTCCTGGCCAACGTCATGACGTCGTGGCCGACGTCCCCAGGAACTACCGCAACGGTTTCCTGTTTGGCCAGGAACTACCGCGGTAATAGCAAAAAGGAACCTCACGCTGATGTTAAGAGAATGTAGGATTTGAAGATCGAAAAAGAACAGAAAAAGAAAGCACAGCTCATGGTAACTAATGCTCCACTGGCTAAGAGAAACGATCCGTAGATAGTATAAAACAATTAAAAGATCGCTTTTTGAAACGCTTCCGGCTTCCGGTGAAAACGAATGGAATTCTGGGTAATCGAGGATTACGGAAATTGTATGCAGTGACGGTAGTGACCAGCAGAGGTTGCTAAAAATCGTTATTTGGGATTCTGCATTGTATAACTTTAATAAACAAACAAAACAATACACATAATCCTGTAAAATATTGTGATTAAAAACATACAAAACAAACTAGTTAAGACAATAATTAAAATATAAAATCAGGTGGTGAAATGAAGTGTATAGAGGTGTGTTTTAGCCTGCATGGTTCTTTTTAACGATAGTTTAAAAAACATTAATCCTGGTGTCTTTGTTTTAGGCAGGTCATTATGTGTAGGTGAGAACGCTCATAGCCTATAGATCTATGTTTCATTTATAGGCTACTCGGTGTACGATGGTGACACGGCACCACATGTTGTGAGCTTGTAGATCTGCTATTTCCACTGCTTGACAGCCTGTTACAGTATAAATCAAGAGGATCTGAAATGTTTCTCAGCAGATAAAGAAATATGTAATAATTATTATATGATCAATATTAACACCATTAATCATCTCTGAATAGAATCATGTGATTTCATGTTATAGTTTATGAGGTGATGAGTGTAGAGTGCTGCTCTGAGATCAGCTCACCTCTCTTGTTCAGAGCATCGGAGTAGTAGCCCTCAATGTTGGGTTTGCAGCGTGCCTCTCGGTTTCTTCTCATCCTAGCCAGTGCTCCAGGATCTTTATTCATGCGCTCTGCGTTCTTCACACCAAACTCAGTGTATCCAACCCACTGATCTACTCTACTGTCCCACCTGATGAACTCATCACCATCGAAATTCTGTGAGTATATGAACTGTATGTCCTTCAGCTCACTGGAGTTGAACACACAGCGGTGAGCCACATAGAACACATATCCATCTGGAAATAGTCGACAATGAAAAATGTCATTAATGTTCAGTTTTATTCATCTGTATAATATCAACACTAGGCTAACTGCCCCCCATCAGCCAAATATGTCTCTACATAAAGTCTACAATAGGTTCAGGATGTGAAATCTGGCATTAAAATGTTTTAGGTTTTGTTTCTCTATGTGTCCAGTTGTCTAGTGCGGCTGAGTAAACAAGGACTCTGTCTGTCTGTCTGTCTGTCTGTCTGTCTGTCTGTCTGTCTGTCTGTCTGTCTGTCTGTCTGTCTGTCTGTCAGTCAGTCAGTCCGTCCGTCCAGCTGCTGGAATCTAATGTTGACCGGGCATAAACTATACCCCCCCCCCCCCCCCCGCACCTGTGTTGCGGACCACATGCGTGCGCGACTCATGCGCGAATGTTTTGTATTCATTCATTCATTAACCGACCATAAAACAACATTAACACAAATGTTTTACTTAAGCTAAAGTGTCTGTCTGTCTGTCTGTCTGTCTGTCTGTCTGTCTGTCTGTCTGTCTGTCTGTCAGACAGACCCCATCATGTATTTCCAGGATAACAGAGATAACACTTGCAAAAAAGGTTGTTATTTTGAGAGCGAAATGCCTCACAATATGAATACATTCTGATATGTTTTATTTTGATGGTAACTGTTGTATAATCGTATTATCTTGGATTTTGACATAATTCATGTCTTTATATTGAAAATCCAAATAAATAAGTAAAGTGTGTGTGTGTGTGTGTGTGTGTGTGTGTGTGTGTGTGTGTGTGTGTGTGTGTGTGTGTGTGTGTGTGTGTGTGTGTGTGTGTGTGTCAGTGGCGTTCCCAGGAATTACATTTAGGGCAGGCGACTTTTTTTTCTTCTCCCCCCCCCCCTCCCCACGAAGGGGGGGGGGGGCGGGGGTATTCGGGGAAAAATCTCGGGGGAAACAAGTTAACAACAACACTACACTGACTACAAAACTGAAAAACGTGAATAAAAACAATATGCCAGTATAATCAATCAATCAATTCTTCAGCGGTGGTCTCTTGCTCTCTTCATGTTGTAGTTTAGTAATGAATGGCTCAAGCTGCCCTCAGAACCCCTTTTATGCCGTACAGGTGATGGCCCAGACACTCCTAGCACCCCATGAAGACAAGGCATACATTTGCATCACTATAGGCGGGGGTCGCTCTGCTGAATGGATACGGTAGCCGCCTGCCTGCGTGAATGGACCATAGAGTTAAAAATAATAGAGAGGGCACCCGAAATCTCCTCCCATCCACTTGCATTGAGTTGCTCACCCAGCCATAGAGTTAGGGGAATGGACGAGGAGGCGGGCCAATGGTCCGACGGACACTATTCTGTTTGGATTTTTTTCACTGCCTGTTTTTCGGTCAGTCTTTTACTTTATTTTCTAGGGGAGGTGAGATTTTAGTTGGGCAGGCGGCCGCCTGCCCTGCCTCTATGGTGCGTACGCCACTGTGTGTGTGTGTGTGTGTGTGTGTGTGTGTGTGTGTGTGTGTGTGTGTGTGTGTGTGTGTGTGTGTGTGTGTGTGTGTGTGTGTGTGTGTGTGTGTGTGTGTGTTCAACCGTTTTAGTTAATAACTATTGTGTTAATAGTATTCATGTACCTTTCACTGGTGGTTTCTTCAAGGCAGTGCGAACGATGTCCAGCTGGCCTTTGCAGTACGCCTGCTGATTCAAAGCATTTTCATAAGCTCCTGGGAAGGTGATATGATCTACAAACGGAGGCTGAGGCTCCACCGCCTTCCCTTTGTTGAAGTCTGCGTACAACAACACTTCACCATCCTGTCCCATCATACACTCTTTATATGAGTCTTTAACTGTGTCTGAACAGCTATAGACTGTAATCTCCTCATGGAACACTGGAAATAAAACAAAGATGACGTTAAATGACAAACTTCTTCACAGTGACAATAACACATAATCATCATGTTAAACAATCATGTTTGGTTCTTATATGAAGTGAAAGGTTGGATATTAAAAGTAGCTTCCTGTCAAACGTTTTATTCACACTGATTCAATATTGTATATACAGGTACTAAAAGGAGGGTGTGTGTGTGTGTGTGTGTGTGTGTGTGTGTGTGTGTGTGTGTGTGTGTGCGTATGTGCGTGCGTGCGCATGTCATTTGTTTGTATTGTGCATTGTTCATATTTGGTTTTATATAATAACAGTAGATATAAATGTATATATTATATGATAACATAAATATAATGTACTTACTTCCTGGGATCGCTTTGACATGAAGTACAGAGGAGAGAATGAGGAGGGTGGCTGTAATCTTCATCATCACTGATCAAAACTGAACTGAATTCAATAGATGAGAATAAACAGATCAGAATAAACAGATCAGAATAAACAGATGTTTACTGAAAGAGAAGTTCTGGAGTCTGAAAGAGAATGAAGGAGGACTCGTTCTTTAGTTCAGAAGAATCAGCCAATCAGATTAAAGATAAGATGTTACATCATCTGTTTCCAGAAAGACGACAGTCTGGATTATTGCACATAATCATATATGGGATATAGCTGCTGCTTATAAACCTTATGTCTCCTCATGTACATACTGTACCTTATGCACCTTATGTCTCCTCATGTACATACTGTACCTTATGCACCTTATGTCTCCTCATGTACATACTGTACCTTATGTCTAACCTTATGTACATACTGTACCTTATGCACCTTATGTCTCCTCATGTACATACAGTATGTAAATATCTTTGTTTAATTCATCTTTTATTCTCTCCTTGCCCCCCCCCCCGTCTTCTTTTCTTTCTCTTTCTGAAAATAACTAAAACGATGGAGCTGCACAAAAAATAATTCCACCCACTTCTTTACACCTTTAACCTGTGATGTGACAATAAAGATGATTCTGATTCTGTTGAAGAGAAACACAAGAAACAAAGAAAGTAAAATGTTATAATTAATTAAAAGCTTTCAGATGAGACATGATGGGAGGCTAAAGGTTAAAGTTAATCACTTCAGATTGAATTGATTACAGATTATTTAAAATATGAATAAAATAAATAATGTCTCCCATGTAGTTGCTGTTGGAGGGCAACGGGTGGGGGGTTCCAATCCACACCAAACTTTACACAAACACTGTTCAGGTCTGGTAAGAGAATAGTCTCACCAAATAAACTGAATGTCACACATATGGTTCTACAGCAGTGTTACACAGTGTTTAACACTTCATATGGACAGAACTCAGAGACCATTGGATTGGAAGGCTGTGCAGTAAAAGTCTATTTAGTCTATAAATTTACTTTTACTAATTTATAAGCTAAGGTGTTCTCACACAAAGGAGTCACATTTGACCTCCTAACTCAACCACATCTTCTTGGTCAAAGGTCAAAGGTGACATCTTGGAGCATCAGAGTGGTTAAAGGTAGCCTGGGATCAAATACCATTTTCAGGTTTCTGGTCGGGTCTGGAGTGGAAATAACTTTACGTCATCAGGCGGCCGGAACCCACGACCGGAACCTCCAGCGCCGTGCGCCTCCAAAATGATTCCCCTAGTTTAAAACTTGTTTAGTTTGGTATAATCGTTTAGTTTCTTTTGGTATAATAATGGTTTGGTATGTTCATCTTTTATTCTAACTCGTAGCGTGACTAGTGAGACTAAACAAACTGATTCACATTATGTGGGGAACAAAAACAATGTGACACCAACCGGAACCAACCACCGGAACACGATCCCCCCCCCTTTTTTTTTTGTAAACCGGATCACAGGGCTCAGTTTTAGAATGAATACCAGGCTTTCCTCCAACCTGCTCATCAGAAGCAGTTAGGGGTTCAGTGTCTTGCTCAAGGACACTTCAACATGAAGCCAGGAGGAGTCAGGAATCAAACCGGGAACCTCTGTTAACTGAACTCACAGACGCTCCTCTAATCCAAGCCTCATTACATCTCACTGATGAAACCATCGTGTCATGTGATCATATAGTGTCACATGAGAGGTGTGTGTGTGTGTGTGTGTGTGTGTGTGTGTGTGTGTGTTCAGCGTTGCTGGTAAAATGCTGTTCATGTTCATTAACATCAATCCAAGCCTCATTACATCTCTGTGCTGAAACCATCTAATGTCTTTAAAAACACACTGGTCATGTGATCAAAGTGTCACATGAGAGGTGTGTGCGTGTGTGCGGTTGAACTCACCACTGAAGCTTCTGACTGGAAACTCAAACTTGAATTTCACTTCCTGATTCACTCAGCAGCCAATCAGAATTATTCTTTTATTAATCATCACCAGTTACTAGAGAGACATGTTGATGTCAACAACCTCACAGACTGTACATAATTATGTATTTATTTATTTATTGTTTGTTTTATTTGACTCTTGTTGGTAATGTCAACGTGTTGCTCAAGGCAATAAGGACACTTTAAATCTTTACAAATCTGACAGACAGACAGACACACAAAATACACTGTTTTGTGTGTGTGTGTGTCTGTCTGTCTGTCTGTCTGTCTGTCTGTCTGTCTGTCTGTCTGTGTGTGTGTGTGTGTGTGTGTGTGTGTGTGTGTGTGTGTGGTGTTGAAGCTTCCCACTGGAAACTCCCAAAACATTAATTTCACTTCCTGATTCACTCAGAGAGAGAGAGAGAGAGAGAGAGAGAGAGAGAGAGAGAGAGAGAGAGAGAGAGAGAGAGAGAGAGAGAGAGAGAGAGATTGTTGTCACATGATCTAGAAGCTTCTATCACTTAAAGGACAAGACCACTTTGGTAGAGGTTTGGGTTGTGTATTTACCTTGCCATGATGTAACTCCAAAGGTGGACAAGAAATCAAAAATAATTGCTCCATTGATTAGAAATTGATAATTCAAAACATGCTCCTCATTGACTTACATTGTACAGTGAAACATCTCTAAAAGTCACTCTGTTAGCACGTACACGAACACAAACAAAGCTGATTCAGACAATATGGAACATCACCAAACCCAGTACTGTTTGTTTTTTAAATACAAATGTCAACTTCCTGTTGATTTTACTATTATTTATTAGGAAGAAACCCGGACTGGGTCTGTAGATCCGGATATTCAAATAGTAAAATGCATTCAAATTTAAATGTTTATCTTTTCTTTTCTGAAGCGCCCGCCGTGCCGACGCTTCAGAGCCAGAGGAGGCGTCTACCTTTATATGTCTATGGCTAGAAGACCCTGATACCTGAAAGAATACGCCCAGCAGGGCAAATGCGAAATCTGATTGGTTAAAGAACCTGACAATCTATATATCGGCCCCATTCACTTCAACAGCAGGTGGATTCAGTTGAGATTCTAAAGGCCTCACGGTGGAGATTTTTACCCGGAGACAACACAAGAAAAAAATCTGATTGGTTAAGAAAAAACAGGCGCTATTTTTAGACCTGCACAGAATGGAAGCGGCGCGTCGGCGCATCCAGTCTGACTGAGAGACAGTGCAATGACGGTAGCGAAATAAATACAACATGTTCGTGAAAAAGAAATATATATTATGAAATACAAATGTCTGAATCAGCCAAGTGCAGCAGGGCCAGCAGAGAAGGCTTTGCTGGCCCTGACGGCTTGCCACTGGTTAAAGGCAGGGTAAGTGATAAGATGAGATCATATATTGTCTTGTCATTGAACAGGGAAGTAAAGCTGTTAGATAAGTTCACCTTTATTTTATTATTAACTTGATGTACATGAATGAATGAAAACATTATTGCAGACATGTTTTCTTGAGTAGCACAATTAAAAAAATATATATTTTTATTTTTATTTATTTTTTGGGGGGGGGGGGGGGTTTCTGCCTTTATTTGGATAGTACAGTGATGGCAGGACAGGAGACAGGGGGTGACACGCAGCAAAGGCCACCCGGCCATCGGCGCCCCTTGAGTGGTACTACTGATATTATATACAATCTTAAGAGTTAAATTAACACTGAGGATCTGACAGTGTAGATTGGGGTGTGCCAGAGAATTAAAAACTGGTATCAAATGGGGGTCCGTGGTCTAATGCATAACAACCTGGGGGTCCTTGCAATAAAAATAAAAACAAGTTTTTTTTCTGGGGACCCCCTGGAACCCCTGGGGGTCCCCACATTGAGAATTATTGATATAAACCAGTGGTTCTCAAACTTTTTCACGTCAAGGACCCCTACATTTTTCATGTCAAGGACCCCTAAACCCCTAAGGACCCCATCTGAAAATATTTTGTAGCAGGAACCTCCCAGAAGAGAAGATTTGTGTTAAAAAATAAAACATAAATCTAAATTATTCAAAATATTCCAATACCTTTAAGATCATTATTATTTTTCAAAAATAACTTTTATTTAAATCTTTATAGCCAACATATAAAATATGGATAAAGTGGTTAAAACGATTGTGATGCTGTGTCAACACATTTAGCACATTGAGAATCACTGATATATAAACAATAATGTGACAGCCGTCGACCAGGCCTCATCATCTCTGCTGTCCGGCCTCGGTCAGGTCCAGGTTGATGCCAGAGGACAGGAGCTCTCCACCGCACGAGCGGTTCAGCAGCTCCTTCAGGGCCTCGTTCACCTCGTTGTTGTTGAAGACCACCGCGGAGAAGCTGCAGTTCGGACCCCCACCACCACCCCCACCACCACCTCCTCCTCCTCCCCCATCCCCCCCCGCGGAGGAGGGGGGAGGGGGGAAGGAGCCCAGGGCCTCCTGCACCCACTTCAGCTCGTTGCTGAGCTCGTGGCGCAGGGCGTCGAAGTGGCTCCGCCTCTCCTGGTAGCGGCCACTCACCGCGCCGAGGCTGACGCTGAACGCCCGCATGTCGTCCTGGAAGAGGAGGTCCGCGGTTAGAGGACGTACACGGGTTAAGCCCACTGATCCATTGTAACAAATAAATACAAAAAGAGAGATTTAAAGGAGTAGTTCACCCCAAAAATTACTTATTTTCTATCAATTACACAACTCTATTTTTATTTTTTTGCGTTCCTGAGCCAATATTTTTTTTCTTACATTTTTATCCCACGATTTTGCAACCCCATCTTTTTCCCCCAGTGCCAATTGTCTAAGTAATCCTGGGCGCTATACAATCCCACACTCCCTTCAATGCATGAGAGCTAACAAGCCTTCTTATCTCCCGACAGTGGGGAGTTTCCCCGGTAGGACGTAGCGCGTGGAAGGAACACGTTAGGCAGTATAGAGACCAGGATTACTGCATGTTTTTGAGTTCCCATGCAGCTATAGGCTCAAATATGGAGTGTGTTGTCTAACCTCAATGTGTCGTCATGGCATCAGGCGCAAACAAATCACTCAGCTCCATATATGGCCACAAAAGGGGGCATGCCCATATATGGCCATATACTGATGACATCAGGGATCTCCATATATGGGCATAAAAGGGACAAGGACTGACGGATAGATCTCCATATATGGGCATATCAGTCGGATCGGCTGTGCATCAGAGGTGTGAGGGGCCTCTAGTTTTCAGAAATAACAGACCTACGTACAAGTGAGCTTGTAGATTGGCTATTTTCACAACATTGTTGTACGACACAATATAAAATAACTTAACTCATTCACTGCCAGAGTTAAAACATTTACATAACATTTTTTTTTTGTTGCAAAAAGTGGAGGGTATGAAATCACGGATCTGTGAGAGTGAGTACGCACAGTGAATGGCCCTGACGCCTCTGATAATCCATATTATACAACAGGTAGTTCCGACCAAGCAATCTGATTGGTTGAAATAGCTTTCTAGCCGTGATTCAAACCAGCATCATATCACGGGCCTAATCACATTAAATAAATCACTCCGCACTGCAGTCCGCACCTGATTAGACCATAAAGCGCACAGCTGTGCTGTGAAGTCACGCTGTCCCACGGTAGGAAAACAAACAGACAGTAGCCTGCATAGCTTGACCCACTAGCCTGGTAAACCCTCCCTTTCTCAAACGGCCGAGCCTATCAGCGTCGTCGCTCATTGTTCTGTGATTGACAGCTTACGTTGGCCAATCAGGTGGCGAGTTCGAGTGAGCCCAAAACACGAACGGCAGCCATCTTTTTCTTGTGCGGCCAATTCTCCGCTATTTTTTTACTTCAAAAAGCTCTCTAACTTCTATTTTGAGGCACGGAATTTACTTATAAGATATCGTTTGGATAGAATTTAGTTGTTTAACTTCATATATGTGGTCAATTAATCATGACAAAGCCTATTTAAAAATAAAAATTTAGAGAACCGGTAGGGGCGGGCAGTAACACCATTCTATCCGAATAAGGCAACCCATTCTGGGCACGGCCGTCTCAAAAGTCCCGTCACATTAGTCGTACGACGGAGCATATAGCCCACTGGAATTTCATTCCACTGCGCACTTGATAGCTCGGCTGTGTTGATGAGACGGTGCCTCTAACTCAAAGCGCTGCTACTGGGACTATTTAATGTCTCAGTGAAAAACTCTTCTCTTTACAGGGAAACGGATAATAGCGAAACATTTTTATTATGAATTGCTCCACAATATGAATACATTTGGATGTGTTTTGTTGGTAACTGTTGTATAATCGCAATATTACACTCGAGGGTGTGCTTTACCTTACATTATTGTCACTTCTGTGATGCGGACGCGGAACTCGGCTGCGCCTCGTTCCTGGACCGCATCACAGGCGTGACAATAATGACGGTAAAGCACACCCTCTCGTGTAATATTGCTTAAGTGTTTCATCTCTGTACCTGCAGGCTCCTCTTCATGGCCTCCACCTTGCGGAACTCGTAGCGGATCTGGGAGAGCTCGTGGCGCACACCCTCGCTCTCCTCCTTGTACCACGCCTCCTTCTCGTTGTAGATGGACACCATGGCGTCCATGTCCTCCTGCAGGGAGTCGTGGGCCAGCGCCAGGCTGCTGAAGGAGCCCTCCATCTGCCCGATGTCCTCCACCACCTGCATGGGCACGGGGGCATTTTCATGGACTTTTAGTCATATAGTCTTTTTGAATGAAAGTCCATTTAGTTTTAGTCAAGGTCTCACTTCTATTTGATCTCTTCTCCACTAATATTTTCATCCATTTTTGGGCGGTGTAGCCGCCCCTATAAGTGGGGTTGGGACACCTCATTAGTACACATTTGCTGTACTGTGATTGGCTCATTAGTACACCCCTAGCTGTACTGTGATTGGCTGACTCTATTGGCTGACTCTATTCAGCACTGTGATTGGCTAGCGAGACACATGATGACATTAATAACCTATAAATAGGACTATGCACTTCAAAAAAAAAATATTTTTTAAAGTGAGCTTCCATCACTGTGATGACCACTGTGATGACCACACCGCCCACTTCACACTGGGTCTTATTTTTGGGCGGTGTAGCCGCCCCTATAAGTGGGGTTGGGACATCTCATTAGTATTAGTTTCCTGCACTGTGATTGGCCCAGCTGGCCCAGTTAGCTGTACTGTGATTGGCTGACTCTATTGGCTGACTCTATTCAGCACTGTGATTGGCTAGCGAGACACATGATGACATTAATAACCTATAAATAAGATTATGGACTTCCAAAAATGTTGGAAGTGAGCTTCCATCACTATGATGACCACTGTGATGACCACACCGCCCACTTCACACTGGGTGTGATTTTTGGGCGGTGAAACCGCCCCTATAAGTGAGATTTGGAAAAATTTACATTTTCCTGCGCTGTGATCTGGGCCCAGGAAATTTGTACAATTATCCTGCGCTGTGATTGGCCAATCACAGTCTATTCAGGACTGTGATTGGCCAGTGTCACATGACACATGTGCATAGCCCTATATAAGAAACCATAACTTGAAAAAAACCAAAAATTTGTTTTTTTCAAGTTATGGTTTCGTCCATCATAAAGAGTGTTTCAATAAATGTATTTATCTTTTGTACATGATTGGTTGACTCCATTCAGTATTGTGATTAGCTAGCAAGACACCGCCCACTTCACACAGGGTGTGATTTTTTATTTGTTGACGAAATTGCCAATATAGTCGTATTGTTTTGGTTCACGATAGTTTTAACACATCGAGTGCCAGAGTTTTTAAAAACAGGGTACATCCAGTGCCAGCGTTTATTACCGTTTACGCCGATCGTTTTAGAGCAGCAAAAGCCTCCACGAGGACCCCCCCCCCCCCCCCAAAAAAAGTGCCATATATCGTATCGTGAAATTAGTGTATCGGCACACCCCTAGTCCAGAGAGTTAAAAGGGTGTTTCAAATCTTTGCACGCACGTGCATGTGCATGTGCGTGTGCGTGTGCGTGTGTGTGTGTGTGTGTGTGTGTGTGTGTGTGTGTGCCTGCGCAGCACCTGGGCGAAGCGCTCCATGTTGACGTAGGTGTTGTTGGGAGGCATGCTGGAGTGACTCTTGATGGTGTACTCCCTCAGCCTCTTGGTCTTCAGCTGTCTGCGCTCACGTTTCTTGGTCTCGCGGGCCTTGGGCTCCTCCTTGCATTCGTTGGACTGTTAAAGGTCAGAGGAAAAAGATGGAGGTTTACTGAATGTAAATGTAATATTATTGAAACCTTGTATGTTCAAACCACGCCCCCAGAACCCAGAGGTTGCATTGAAGCGCATTTGGACATGCTGGCCATTCATAGGTACTGCAGCTTAACCCATTAAGACCTGGAACGCATCTGTGTCACTTTTTGATTTGAGCTAAAAAAGCATTATTTTACCCTTGGCTATTCAAAAATAGCAGATCTACAAGCTCGTAGCACGGCCGTGCTACGAGCTTGTAGATCTGCTATTTTTGAAAAATGTGTACAAATCTTTGAATATATTGTTTTAAAGCGAACATTTTTAACTCAAATCTTTGCTTCTGGGGGTCCCTGGAACAACATACATATCATTTTGGGGGTCCTTGACATGAAAAAGGTTTGAGCACCACTGATATAGAAACATATTTTTTTTCAGAATACTGTTGGGATTTAGGAGACATTTGTAGAATCGGCTTCAGGTCTTAACGTAATTAAAACGACCTGGGCCACTGTCACGAACGAGCGAAAACGGTTTCGACCAATGGGCTCGACTCATCAGCTTGCGCACAGGCTTGCGCATGAAGGTGACGCAACACGTAACGTGTCACAGAAGCCCCACCCATCACATTTCACAACCCGTAAGCAGGGGTGATTTAGGACCCTGCGCTGGGTGAGCAACTCAATGCAAGTGGATGGGCGAGGATTCCCGGTGCCCTCTCTATTATTTTTAACTCTATGGTCCAAACCTGTTACTTTACAAGAAATGGAGAAAAAAAAACCTGTGTTTCAATGGATCCAATATAGTTATTATTTAGTCACAAGTTATTATAAATACGTTTCATTGTACAGACAGACTTAACCACTTTCACGTTCAAAATGTTTCAAAAATACAGAAAATTGCAGATCTACAAGCTTGTAGATGAACTTGTAGATTGGTTACTGCCACTATTGTTTAAAATAATTTGAAAGTATAACATTATTAAGGATATGGCCTGGTTTGGCCATAGTATGCTACATTATCTATTTTGATTATTGGTGCCAGTCATTTCATTGTATATTTCAATGAACAAATTAAACAGACATAAATGGTCAGATCTCTATGCAGTCCATGACTAATATGGACTCATGACGATGAAACCGTGTGGATGTGAAACAGTGTTGTGTTCGTACCTTTATCCATGGATGATTCAGAGCATCTTGGATGGTTAACCTTTTCCTGCAGGAAACAGATGCATAGAATGACCTCGATTACCATCCTTATTACTTATAGTGATCATAGTTATAGTGACGCAGTCATGTTCTGGCACACAGTAGCTATTATACTGTTGATGTGCATATTCCCATCCACACTATTTATGATAAAACCCACATTGACATAATATTCTCCTCTGAAACCTTGTATCTCCATATTTACTTTGTATACTATGTTGTATGAGAGCATTGTGCAAAAGAAGCCTGTCTACAAGCTCACAACGCGCTGGGTTCCTTTTAGGCTAGCGGTTAAGGTGTTAGGTTGTGTCTCTTCCCACGCGAGAAACCCTGGTTTGAATCTCGGGTGTGACGCTGATCTTGTGACCTTTGCACTGAGATTGTCAACCTCTAGGCCGGGATACAGCAAGACTGCACACAGACCAGTGCACACGGTACACATACATACAGAGGTACATTTTTATGAAGGGCCGTCTGAACCAGGGCCCATGCAACTTTGATGATGCATTTAGTTATACTTATGTTAACTTTATGAACTTAAAGGAGAGATCCGGCCATTTTAGGTAGTGTGTCTGATGTGTCGCTAATCACTCACCAAACATACAAAGGAACGTTGAATTTTTCCAGATCTGCCCCTGTTGTCCATTCTGCAGACCCCTTACAGCGGCATAATGGGAGACGTGTGTAAGAGTGAAAATCGTCTATTATAACCGATGCAAAGTTAGTTTTTTCTCTACTAATGCTCATCGTGGAGTCTCATGATACTCAAACATGTGCTGAATGTCGCGCACGAGCTACCGTTCGTGCAGAACGAGATGACGCTGGTTGCTTGTTTCTCTCACAGAACCTGGCGTCTGTGAGAGAAACAAGCAACCAGCGATCTGGAAAAATTCAACGTTCCTTTGTATGTTGGTGAGTGATTAGCGACACATCAAACACACAACCTAAAATGGCCGGATCTCTCCTTTAACATTAATACCTGGAACGCATCTGTGTCACTTTAGATTTCTTTGGCTATTCAAAAATAGCAGATATACAAGCTCATAGCCGCGCTACGAGCTTGTATATCTGCTATTTTTGAAAAATCTTGAAAAAATATTTTTTACATTTTTTTCAAAAAACTGTTAGGATTTAGATTTTTTTTAAAGAATGGCCTCAGGTCTTAATGGGTTAAATACAAATACATTGGACATAAAAAAGACAATAGAATTGTAATACTAGTCATTAAGCTACTAATATAGACTGAAGTAATTAAAGCTCAGTCTATAGCAATAATCAATAATATATCAGTATTCTGATATTAACCTGTGGGCCGCATTAAGTGAAGGTGGGGGCATGTGGCCCCTGGGCCGCCAGTTGCCCATGTATGGTCTGAACTATACACTACACACAATGTCATTGTTACTGTGAATTGTCTTTATTAATGTGGTTGTTTTTCTTTTTCTTTCTTTCTTTCTTTCTTTCTTTCTTTCTTTCTTTGCTTTTAAGGATTGTTCCCTTCCTTGCCTGTTGCAATGTCTCTGATAATGTATGGTGATGGCAGTAGGGTGCAAAGACAGTCTTACTTTGGGTTAATGTCAGGCTAAACCCCAGAGCTCTGTGCGTTTTGCTGATAGCAGACCAAACCCCATCCGATCACAATGATGTAGCTGTGCAACATTATCTATCTGTCTATTAACACACTCTGACATGTGACACCCCCCCCCCCCACCCACCACCACCCTGTACCCTGTGCTTATGGTATCACAATGTGAACACTTTTTAGAAGGTTTTAAATATATATATATTTTTTAAATAATGTTTTTAGAGTATATATTCATGTTATATTATAAAGATTGTTTGCCGATTATTTGGAGGCCCACTTGCAATACCCTCGTAGCCCACCAGAGGTCCCCGGCCCACAGGTTGGGTGTGAAAGGCTGCCCTAAGCACTTACATCTTATCCCTCTCCAGCAGCTGTCTGATGAATCTCTTGGCCAGTTCGCTGGTGTGGCCGAAGAACTCCTCGTCAAAGTCGTAGTTTATCGCCGAGATGTTCTTCAGCGTGTCCTGCTTGGTCTCCCCGAGAAATGGCGACGCACCACTCAGTCTGAAACGGAAGATTAGAGGGTTTTTAGTATGATGTGCTCCTTTTAAAGTGCTCACACCCACAGCTAGGGTGACCATATATTCAGCCCCTCAAACCGGGACCCTTGAATCAATGTGCACATTCATGCACGTTCCTGCACGTGCACATGAATACGATACACACCATAGCATACAGGCAACAATGACTGATTGACAAACATCAGCCTCAGTGTTGAATTCAGACACGCAATGCATTAATTCATGTGTTCTGATTGGTTTAGGTGAGCATGTTCACATGATAAACCACTGAAAACAACTATTATTATTTTAATTCTGTTGAAAACCGGAACAATTGTGTAGTGAATGTTGAAAACCGGTACATATACAGTAAGTAGTCAGCCTACTATCACCTAGTCTTAGTCAAACGGAACCCGAGTTGCAACTGTACATTTTATTTTTACTCTACACCAAATCTCTGTGCCATCTCTGTTTTTCTTAGTGTCGATCGGCAAATGTTGGCAAAGTTCCCCCAAGAATAGAGATGCTGGGGTTCATGTGGTTAAGAACATACCAAGGAGTAAAGGACTGGCTCCCTTTCTGCCAAAGGGTTGATTTGGAAATACTACTGTTGGTCTATAAAGCATTGAATGGTTTGTTATCTTATGTTTCACCATGAATCCTCCAGACCTCTCAGGTCATCTGCTCCACCACATCACTCCACTGGCTTCCTCCACACATTTCATTGGTTTTAACATCTTACTGTTAGTTTTTTAAGCCCTAAATTAAAACATGATTTTTATATGTTTTTGCCCCTAAATGCCAAAACTAGAGCATGGAGCAAATAATTATGTGAAATATTGTCTCTGTCGGCTGGAAATATAGTATATTATTATCATCATTATTATTATCATTATATATTATTATATTATGTCCAAAACAGTTACTTTTTAAGATTCAAATTCAAAAGCATCAAAAGTAGCAGATCTACAAGCTCGAAACGCGGTGTGAGCTTGTAGATCTGTTACTTGTGATGCTTGTGTGTGACGCTGTAGTATGATGTTAATATACGAAAAAACACATAGTTAAAATATGGAGATGAGAGGTTTCTGCCTGACAGCAACGATATAATATTTATGTTAGTTTCATCCAGTTCAAATCATTGTGATGGGGTGATGATGTAATAATTAGGATGTAGGTGTCAGGTGATGATGTCATAGTAAACTCACAGGATGTAGGTCAGGGGTGATGCAACTTTGATGACACAGAGGGCCACTTTATTTCCACTCCAGAGGGCCACATTGCATATACTGTGCAGAAACCTCTTTTTGTCATATTTTAACTTTTTTCGTAAATTAATGCCGTACTACAAAAAATAGCCGATCTACAAGCTCAAAACGCGTCGCACTGCAACACGTTTTGAGCTTGTAGATCGGCAATTTTTTCTACTTTTGTGTGACATAGAATGGCGAAAATAGTCAAAAATAGTAGATCTGCTATTTTTCAATTGGAATCTTGATTTTTTTTTTTTTGCAATTTTTTAAATTGGAATCCAAATTTATTTTGGTGCTATTTTTTAATTAGAATCCTGAAAAAAAAAATGTATTTAATTTCAAATGCATTTAGTTATACTTATGTTGACATTATGAACTGAAATACAGTACAAATACAAGACAATAGAATGTTAATACTAGTCATTAAGCTACTAATATAGAGTAATTAAAGTGGGTCATGTTTGCATGTTTGGAATCATAACAGCTGAAATTAATAATATATCACTATTCTGATATTAACCTGCGGGCCGCATTAAGTGAAGGTGGGGGCCACATGTAGGCCCCGGCCCACCAGTTGCCCATGTATGATGTAGGTGATGATGTCATAATAAACTCACAGGATGTAGGTGATGATGTCATAATAAACTCACAGGATGTAGGTGATGATGTCATAATAAACTCACAGGATGTAGGTGATGACTCCGATGCTCCACATGTCGGCCTCCAGACCCAGAGGCTCATAGTTGACGATCTCTGGTGCTGAGGATGGCAGATGGCGAGGACAATACATCAGTTCTACTGTAGCGTCCAAGGTGTAAGGTCTTAGGTGTAGGCCTTAAAGGGCAAGACCACTGTGGTAGAGGTTTGGGTTGTGTAGTTACCTTGCCATGATGTAACACCAAAGGTGGATAAGAAATCAAAAATAATTGCTTCATTGATTAGAAATTGATCATTCAAAATCTGCTCCTCATTGACTTACATTGTACGCTGAAACAGATCTCAAAGTCACTCTTTTTTAGCACGTAAACGAACACAAACAAAGCTGATTCCAACAATATAGAACATTAATAATTAATGTCATGAGACCTTTAAGAAGAAGAAAAAGATGCACATGAAACCACACATACAGGAACTATATGTGACACTTTAAAACCACACAACCCCACTGTGAGGTAACCTGAACATACAGACATTCTAAAGGTTACATAGCAATGCAAGAACTACCACTAATAAATAGTGTATATTCAAATGTATTCTCTCTTAATATAATCTCCGAGCTGTATTATGACTGACCCACAAACTCAGGTGTTCCGAAGATGTTCTTAAACTCAACGCCAGCTTCTATCTTGTGGGCGAGTCCAAAATCAATGAGTTTGATCCTTGGCAGGGGAACGTTCTTGTCCAGGAGCATGATGTTCTCTGGCTAAAGAGCACAAAGCAACAGCATGGTTTACTGAGGGTCGTGAGGGAGACAGGTCCATGAAAACAAGCCCAACAGAAGCGACTATAGGCCACATGAGCACTTTAAAGCTATACATACATCGACTATTTGAAAATAGCCGCTCTACAAGCTCACAACGTTGTGAGCTTGTAGAGCGTCTATTTTCAAATAAATCTTGAAAAAAAGCGACAAATGCGGAATATTTTAAAAACATTTTAACAACACAAATGGTACGGCGGTACCGAGTGCCACGCTATGAGCTTGTATATCTGCTTTTTTTGAAAAATTGTGAAAACACACACACACACACACACACCTTGAGGTCAAAGTGTGCGATGTTCCTGGAGTGCAAGTAGTGAACTCCTTCTAAGATCTGTTTGATGAACTGTGTCGCCTCCTCTTCACTTAGAGACTCCTTCTGGGCCAGGAAGTCAAACAGTTCTCCTCCAGAAACCCTGCAACACGCACACACGCGCACACACATGCACACACACACACACACACACGCGCACACACGCACACACGCACGCACGCACGCACGCACGCAATGTAAGTCAATGAGGAGCATATTTTGAATTATCAATTTCTAATTAATGGAGTAATTATTTTTTATTTCTTGCCCACCTTTGGAGTTACATCATGGCAAGGTAACTACACAACCCAAACCTCTACCAAAGTGGTCTTGCCCTTTAACATCACTGCCAGGATGTGCAAAATCACCAACATCTGTTCGCCGAAAATATAGCAAAATATAACCACGGACCCCCATCTGAAAATGTGTTGTGCCAGATTTGTTCCAAAAAGTTCAAAAATGCCGCGCTGTGAGCTTGTACATCTACTATTTTTTGAATAGTTTGCCAACGTTAAAATCTAAAATGACACAGGGCATAGCAGTGGCGGCCAATTTGTGTTTCCACAGATAGAAAACTCATTCATTTTTCCCATAGAGATTTCCGAAAATATTTATATTAATTGTTTTAAGCCTGGAACCAAAGCCATCCAGACTCCTGGTGAATCATGAACATAAAACATTTGACTCTGTGTCAAAAAATGCGTATTTATTATGTCATATAATTAAATATTTAAATATTTTTTGACACAGAAACATATGTTGTATGGTCATGATGATATATATATGTTTTTGTTTAATCTGTAGCACCACAAAATGGCCGGCACTGCAATGCCCTATAGCATTGGCTCTCAAACTTTTTCATGTCAATAATAAGTAAGTAGGTCGGGAGATGGCTTATTGTCGGTATCAGCCGAGTAACACGCGGGAGTCTGTCCCCGTTACAATGCGCTAGACCCCTGGGAGATGGATTGCTGAGGTGGAGCGCCACACCTATCCTCAGCTCCCAGTACTTACCGCACGACTTACCGCACCCAAGCCGTGCTACTCATGCGCTTGGTTGGCGGTGCCCGGGATCGAACCCATGACCTTGTGGTCTGAAGGCGAGAGCTCTACCGACTGAGCTACCCGGACACTCATGTCAAGGACCCCTAAAATTATATGTATTTGGCTGCAGAACCCCCCCCCCCCATCTCAAAATATGTTGTTCCAGGGACCCCCCAGAAGCAAAGATTTGAGTTACAAATGTTCACTTTGAAAAATATATCAAATATTTGCACAAATATTCACGATTTTTCAAAAAATATCAGATCTACAAGCTCATTTGTTGGTGCCGCACTATGAGCTTGTAGATCTGATATTTTTCAATAGCCCAAAGTATAAAAGGTTAAAGCGGTTAAGATCATTGTGATGCTATATTAACACATTTTTGCTGGGGACCCCCTGGTACCCCCCCCCCCAAGGACCCCTGTGGGTCCCCGGACCCCCGCTCACAGCTCCAGGATGAGCACCACGTCGGTGCGGTTCTCGTAGACGTCGTGCAGCGTGACGATGTTGGCGTGCTGCACCTCCCGCAGGATGTTCACCTCCCTCTGGATCTCCTCCCTCCTCACGCCTCTCAGGCTGGCCGAGCTCTGGCGCTTCTTGATGAACTTGGCGGCGAAGGGTCGCCCCGAGCTCCTCTCCACGCACTGCTTCACCATGGCAAACTGACCACTGTGACACCACACACACACACACACACACACACACACACACACACACACACACACACACACACACACACACACCAGTGTTGAGCTCCTCAACGCACTGCTTCAGGCACGTGCACACATAGACATCAAAGGGGGCTTGAGCCCCTGCCCTTTTTTTCCTGTCTGTAAAAGTGCCCTCTCCAGACCATGAATGTAGCACTTACTACTATGAAAGAAATGAAAAGGCCCACTTTCCATGCCACACCTGAACGCAGCATTCAAGAGAATTGCCTTTTCCAAACCCTCCTGAACTTGAATGCAGCATTTTATGCTGAAATAATTGCATCTCCAGCATTTGCTTGAATCTTGATTACTTAGTTGAGTGCGGCATCGCGCACCGGAAATAGCCGATCTCCAAGCTCACATCGTGTCGCAGCGTGCCGCGTTGTGAGCTTGGAGATCGGCTATTTTCAAGATTTTCATGAATTCCAAAATAATTTCAAAATAATTTCTTAAATACATAATAAAAAAAGAAAATCCAAGAAGTAGTGAAAATAGCAGACCATTTTCACTACTTTGGGTCCCGGGGAGACGTAAACATTCCCTTTTGGGTCTCAAGCTAAAAGGTTTGGGATGATTACAGACATGCTTCTCAAAGTGAGGTCTGGGAAGTGGGAACCCCTATAGGGGTCCCTGAGGGGGTTCCAGGGGATCCCCAGCAAAATGAGGAACTATTTAAACTACGGCTGGGGACTTGACCATATATATATATACAATATATTCATGGACTTGATCCTGCTCATGTAGGTTAGCGTTGTTGTGAGCTTGTAGATCTGACCAAAACAAAAAAATCTCCATGAATTCTAAACTTCATGGGGTGTAATTTATAGAAAATAAGTGATTTTTTTTTTAATGAACTACTCCTTTAAAGTGGTTAAACTGATTCTGATGCTATATTGACTAGTTTTGTCAGGGACCCCCTGGAACGCCCTCAAGGACCCCTGGGGGGTCGAGAACCACTGCTCTAAAGCTATTTCCACCACAAGCCAACTAACAGGTCTATTCATAGCGCTATGCTAATTCTGTAGCCTCATGATAACTTATGACTGGACTCCAACACCCCCACACACACACACACACACACACACACACACACACACACACACACACACACACACACACACACACACACACACACACACACACACACACACACACACACAGTTGCGATGCCCCCCCCTACTTCATTCTCCTCTTTTGTATATATATATATATATATATATATATATATATATATATATATATATATATATATATATATATACAGTATATATATATATATATATATATATATATATATATATATATATATATATATATATATATATATATATATATATATATATATATATATATATATATTTTCTCTCTCTCTTCATACCAGTAACCTGAAAGCTGATTGTATGACATTCTGTATAGTAGTGTGTATATCTGTTTGTCTCTTATATGTCATCATGATTTGTGTGCATGGGGTTCTCATCTTAAACAAGCTGCGTGCTTAATGAGGGTTCCAGTTTAGTAGACCTTGTATTGTGAATTTGTACTTCCATGTACTGTTATGTACTGTCATGTACTGTTCTCATGTCTTACTAAATAAACTACATCAATCAATCAATGCCACGCATTGTGAGCTTGTAGATCTGCTATTTTCAAAAGATGTTTACAATTTGAAAACTTGAATTGGGACTTTCTGCATAATGAGTACTTTTGGTACTTTAAGTACATTTTCATGCCAATACTTTTGTACTTTTACTCAAGTACATTTTGAATTCCGGACTTTTACTTGTAACAGAGTATTTCCATATTGCAGTATTGATACTTTTACTTAAGTAAAAAATGTGAGTACTTTTTCCACCCCTGACAGGGAGTCAGCTGTAGTGTTGTGTTAGGTTGTCAGAGGTCACATGACCGTGTTGTGACAGCTGCATGCTCAGTAAGACAACACTTCATCACATCACCGTGCACGGAAATAGCCGATCTACAAGCTCACAGCGCACTGCACTGCTGCCACGCGTTGTGAGCTTGTAGATCGGTGCAAGACACTGGCGCGTAACTGTAAACCAGGCTTCCTCATTCTATTCAGGACTCGGCTAAAGATAGATAGCACCCTCCTTCCTTTGACACAGCATGTGTGTGTGTGTGTGTGTGTGTGTGTGACACAACACACACACACACACACACACACACACACACACACACACACACACACACACACACACGCACACACACACACGCACACACACACACACACACAGCACCCCTGGGTGCTCTGCAGTAGAATGGAGATCGTTTCATGAGCACAGAACTAAGCAGAGGACTACGTTGATTCTTTAAAACATTTGTATGGGTCGCGGGTAAATTTACCCTTTTTTCTCGTTACCTACATTTTCCTACACACAAAAACATAAAAAATATAAATAAATAACATAATCTACAAAAAAAAATATATAATTTTTTTCCCCCCCACACATCGAATAAAAAAGTCTCCGCCAGGTCAGGTAGGTTATTATGGCCTCCTGGTGGCGCTATAATAGGCCAATGTGAAAAGGGTGCCATTTCTTCTTAGGCCTTTCACAGCAATCGGACACTGCGTTCATGATTTGAGGCATTTTGTTCCAAAAATGTGGTTTGCTAAAGTAGACCTGCTGGTGGTCAAAGTGAAAAGTAAAAAAAAATAAAAAAGTATCCCACGATTTTGTAACCCTTATTTTTCACCCGGTGCCAATTGTCTAAGTGATCCTGGGCGCTACACTCCCCTCACCAGCCTAGGGAGGCCAGGGCCGAGCTCATGCCTCCTTCAATGCATGAGAGCCAACTGACCTTCTTGTCACCTGACAGGGGGGAGTTTACCCGGTTAGACGTAGCGTGTGGAAGGAACACGTTATTCCAACCAGTTCCTTTCCCCTCCATCAGGCGCTCCGGCTGTCATGGGGGAGGCGGTATAGCGACCAGGATTACTACATGTTTTTGTGAGGGTATTAACTACCCTAGGAGACACGGGGAGAACATGCAAAATCCACACAGAAAGGCCCTTTCGCCAACCCCACCTAGGGTATGGGTGCTGATGACGCGGAGGAGAAGACACGCCCCCAGCGCCCACAGCGTCCCCGGTGGGAATCGAACCCAGGACCTTCTAGCTGTGAGGCGACAGTTTGCGCCACGTTGCCCTCCAAAGGAAGGCATTTCTATGAGCTTGTAAATGTCTTCGGGTAGATGTAACCTCAGATCAGATCAGTATTAATAACAAACACACCTGGGGTGACAGGGCTTTTTCAGTTGCAGCCCCCTCCCTTTGGAACCCACTCCCACCTCACATCAAGGCCCACCACTCTTGCCGTGTTCAAAGCCTCCCTCAAAACCCACCTTTTCAGACTTGCTTTCCCTGCCTAACCCAAACCAAATCTCCCTTTCTTCCTCTTAGTCTTAGTTTATTGTTTTTAGCCTTTTAACGTTTTTCTTTTCTTTTGCTCCTAATAAAATAGTTTTTAAGCCGTTTTGTAAAGCGACTTTGGGTACTAGAAAAGCGCTATATAAGTCTGATGTATTATTATTATTAATAAAAAGACCTTTTAACATCTTGGACTGACGCTCCAACATGAGCTGAAAGAAAGTGAGGACATGCTTTTCGATAGAAAGCCTCCCAAATAACAAACATACACACTAAACACATGACCTCAGCACTTCCATTAGCAGCATGAAGCGTCTGTCATTTTAGATTTGAACCACTTTAACCATTATCTTATACTTTGGGCTATTCAAAAATAGCAGATCTACAAGCTCATAGCGCGGCACAGAGTGCCGCGCTATGAGCTTGTAGATCTGCATTTTTTTTTTAAATCATGAAAATGTGTGCAAATCTTTGAATATATATATTTTTAAAGCGAACATTTGTAAATCAAATCTTTGCTTCTGGGGGATTCTACAAATGTCTTCTAAATATCCTAACAGTTTAAACAAAAAAATATAATTATGTTGCTATAATATCAGTGGTTCTCAAACTTTTTCATGTCAAGGACCCCCCAAAATTATATGTATTTGGCATCGGACCCCCATCTCAAAATATGTTGTTCCAGGGACCCCCCAAGAAGCAAAGATTTGAGTTATTTTTCTATTTATTTTTCAGATTTGCACACATTTTCACGATTTTTCTAAAATAGCAGATCTACAAGCTCATAGCGCGGCACTCGGTGCCGCGCTATGAGCTATAGATCTGCTATTTTTGAATAGCCAAAGTATAAAATAATGGTTAAAGTGGTTAAAACAGATATGCGTTACCGGTCTTAAAGGGTTAAAGTCTGTGCTTGCTTTTCACTGGTTTACCTACAATCAGGTCACAGTCTCAGAGATTCACACAAACGATGAAACCGTGAAAACCTCTCATTTTAAGAGCTTTATATTATTTCAGAAATAATTGCTGAATTATTTCTTATTCTGCCGATTAAGACACAAGTTCTAAACCTCCTTTTTACATCAGATATACAGCCTATTCATCCACTGCCTCTCACAGTAGTTACAAAACAACAAACACTCTGACAGAACATTCTGTGTTTTACAGTTCAGACTTTAATGATTACCTTCCCAGTTCTTCACCGATGTCATAGAAGTCCTCCACTTTCTGTTGTCTGAACGACGCCATGCCTGCAGTCCTCACTGACATCAATTTAGAATGATGTCCTTATCATCCCTGAGAGGTGAGGGGTCACCCTGGGAAAACATAGATTAATAAAGATTAGTAAGAGATTAGCAACAAAGATGAGAGAAACGCCTGTGTGCTCTTGTTGAATTGTCCAACAAAGGGTTTTCCAGTCAGGTGAAAAAACAACAAAGACAATAAACAAGAAAAAAGCAACACATTTGCAGTGTGGCAAATAACATGAAACATTCAAAGCTCTTAGTTTTCCCTTTCGATTACTCACCCCATGGAGACTTGAATTCATGGATATTTTTTAGTTTTTGTCTCATTCCTAAGCCGATCATTTGATGACCGGCAGCGGTTCCGGTAGGAGACACAAAGAGTCTCCTTTGTGTCTCCTACCGGAACCGCTGGTCATCAAATTATTGGTTTAGGAATGAGACAAAAACTAAAAAATATCCATGAATTCAAGTCTCCATGGGGTGAGTAATCGTTAAAGAAAAAAACTGGGTGAACTATCCCTTTAAGCACCCGTAGAAAACATACAATAAAACTCTACATACAGTACACTGTGGTTGGTTAGGGAAGAATTTGCACTTTCCTAAACTTTAAAAATATCTAAACGAGATCAGTTCCTTAAAGGGCCACTTCTCCCATTTTAAACATGTCTTATACAATTGGCCCTCACCAGACCCATAGAGATAGAGTTCTGACACTAGCGTTCACTTCATGGGGCCATGCAGGTCTTCCACATAGCCGTCTATTGGTGACAAAGCCCTAAACCGGAAGTTCATGGAATGCACTGAAGTCTACGGCTCCTTGTCACTATTTCCAGTTTACAGGAACCACGTGACCGGCCGCTGTTTCTGCCCTCCTCATTGGCGTAACTCTCTAATACAAGGCTCTGCCCAGGGGCCAGTTGCACAACCTCACACTAAGTTCAAACTTAGCCTAGTTATAGCTTAAATGGCTTTTAAAAAAAGCCATTTAACTCATTTAGCCGGGAAAGTATGTGTCATTTTTTGATTTCTTTGGCTATTCAAAAATAGCAGATATACAAGCTCATAGCACGGCACCGAGTGCCGCGCTATGAGCTTGTAGATCTGCTATTTTTGTTTTTTTTATGTGAAATGTGATATATATATATATATATATATATATATATATATATATATATATTTTAATATATCTTCAAAGATTTGCACTCATTTTCACGATTTTTCAAAAAATAGCAGATCTACAAGCTCATAGCGCGGCACTCGGTGCCGCGCTATGAGCTTGTATATCTGCTATTTTTGAATAGCCAAAGAAATCTAAAATGACAGAGATACTTTCCCGGATTGAATGTGTTTAAGCTACAGTATAACTAGGCTAAGTTTGAACTTAGTGTGAGGTGGTGCAACTGGCTCACTAATGCTCATTGTATGATGGTTATGCCATGTCCGTCTACTCACTCTGTGTCTCAGAGGAGGGCTGTGGACAGTTCAGAAACCTGCCTACCAGTGACATCATCGATGGCAGGTTCGGTCATTTCAAACAACATTTCAAAATGTATTATTATTTTGTAATGAATGCAAGACAAAGTGGCTTCTATTTCAGCATTCTAACTTTCCAGGAAGAGAAATGTTGTAGTTTCTGATTTATTTTTTTCTTCTTCTATTAGCTTGGAATCCTTCAAATCAACAGGAAGTTAACATTTTCATTAATAGAAAATAACAGTACTGGGTTTGGTGATGTTCTATATTGTCTGAATCAACTTTGTTTGTGTTCGTTTATGTGCCAAAAGAGTGACTCTGAGAGCTGTTTCACTGTACAATGTAAGTCAATGAGGAGCAGATTTAGAAGGATCAATTTCAGATCAATGCATTGATTTCTTGTCCACCTTAATAAAGAAAAACATCACATGGATGCAACTGGGACGTATCATTAGTGTTGTAGCCTGGGGTCATCGGGTGTTTCGGGTCTCGCAACATACAACATACACCCTCGCCCAGGTGACCCAGCCGTTGATCATTTAGATTTACATCATGGCAAGGTATCTACACAACCCAAACCTCTACCAAAGTGGTCTTGCCCTTTGAGTACAAATGGACTGGTGTGTAACTCTGACAGTGTACAAATGGAACCAAATGGACCCTAACAGTTCCATTTGGTTCCATTTGTATAATCTCAGAGTTACAGACCTGTAAGGGTCCATTTGGTTCCATTTGTATCATCTCAGAGTTAAGGTAAATATCCCTTTTGTTTCCTACATTTTATGCTTAATTATTGTTTCAAAACATAAACCAAAAATATATATGTTTCATGAATTAAAAACTAAATTTTCAAAATAATTTCATAACTAAATAAAAAAAAAATCAAAGAAATTCCATAAATTGTGGAGAGAAAAAAACGTTGAAGTAGTCAAAATAGCAGATCTATACAAGCTCACTAATGCGTCGTGAGAGGCGTTGTGAGCTTGTAGATCGGCTAAATTAACTCTGGGGGAACCTCCCAATAGAGCACCTAAGTCTGACGTAATTTACTCATCCTACCTGGGTCGCGGTTTATTTTCCCCCATTCTGAATCCCCATAGACGTGTTTAATATCGCGTCAAATAAGAACTGTGTTCCAAAAATAAACAAATGACCCCGGCGGTTTGACCCATATGGATATGAAGCATCAACTGATGGTGAGAAAACGATAATGTTACTTCCGCCGAATTAGTAAAACTTTCACCAGAAACAGACCGTATCAAATATGAGTGACTGACTATCATAAACAATACAGAACCTCCTCCCTGACAATATCGCAGAGACAGTTTGTTTATTTTTGGAGCACAATTCTCATATGAGACGATTCTAAGACGACCCAATGTTATTCTCCATAGAGAAATTACTTCCACGACCCAGGGGATGAACGAGTGACGTCAGGACTTCTACTACGTACTCTATAGAATGTGGATAACAGGATGTTGGCCGTTAGGTCCCGCCCTCAGCCCTCCACTTCCGGTCCACGTGTCTTTGTTTACATTCCTCACATTCCTAACTCTACACGCTGTAACAGGAGCTCCTGACAGATTGAGCTGCAGAGCTCTGAATCTGTCTGGAGAGATTACTCTTGTGGGTCTCTTTTGCTCTGACGTCTATAAGTAGCCTACCGTGTGTAGCCTACTATATCAGAGCTACAAATCATTAACCCACAGCATTTGACTGTGTAGTGGACAACAGGGGTCTAACATCATAATGTTATAATGTTATTATTAATAATAAATGTAGGTATACTCTGTTATAAGTAGAAGTCCCGTATTCAAAATGTACTTGAGTATAAGTACAAAAGTATCGGCATCAAAATATACTTAAAGTACCTAAAGTAAAAATACTCATTGTGAAGAATGTCCCATTTCACAAGTTCAAAATGTGATGAAAAATCTTTTGAAAATAGGAGATCTACAAGCTTACAATGCGTCACATTGCGAAACGTTGTGAGCTTGTAGATCGGCTGTTTTCAAATGGCCTAATATATATATATATATATATATATATATAAATATATATATATATATATAGGGCTGAAGTGGTTAGTGTGTTTTGTAATAATAATACAAATCTACAAAGTAACTAGTAATATAATTGTAGTGGAGTAAGAGTACAATATTTTCCCTCTGAGATGTAGTGCAGTAGAAGTAAAATTATTGAACATTGTAAATACTGAACAAAGTAAAAATACCGCACAATTGTACTTAAGTACAGTACTTGAGTACATGTACTTAGTGACTTTCCACCACTGACAATAACAATATTGCAAAAATAAAAGTCTCTTACCGTGATCCTGCGGACGGACGGAGTGTCCTACTGCTCAGGGACACTTGTTCCCTGCACACACACACACACACACACACACACACACACACACACACACACACACACACACACACACACACACACACACACACACACACACACACACACACACACACACACACACACACACACACACACACACACCACCTGTTCCCCTGCGTGTCACCCTGAGAGACACACAGAGAGATAGAGAGAGAGAGAGAGAGAGACAGAGAGAGACAGACAGACAGACAGACAGACAGACAGACAGACAGACAGACACTTCTAGACGGACAAGACAAGACAAGACAGGGTTATTATTATAACTATATTAGTACTATAGTAGTTCATTTGTATAAGTTATAATTGGTATAAGTTAATTATTATACGTTTAATATTATAGTTTATTAGTAGGCTAGAGCAGTGGTTCTCAAGCTGGTTTGACTCAGGTCATCCTGCATGACATTGTTAATGTTCAGAACCGTATGTCATATTACGATACCTCTTTCCCCCTAAGATACAGTTTATGTCACGAGGAACACTTGTGAGAATAGAGAGCAGATCTACAATCTCACAACGCGAATGTGACGCGTTGTGAGCTTGTAGATCTGCTATTTTTGGCGAAGAGATTTGGTATCGACTGAAAAAGAACGCACCAAGTACCGTGCAACTCAGGTCCAGGTCCAAGTCCAAGTACCATGTCTAGAGGGTATATAGGTGGCGATACCCTCTATCAAATTATTCTGCAGCACCAATGGACTTGCATCACGACATCCGCTAGGGTAGCCTCGATCTCCAGGCTTTTATTTTTCATTTTCGCTCAAAAATAAGAGCCTGGACCAGCCTGTTGACGTTCATGGCATAGGAAGTGTTTCATTTCCCCAACCAACCAGAGTGCAGTGGGCGTCGCTCCAAATGTTGTGACATCAGGTCTCTCAATGCTACACATTGGGGAGGGAGGAGGGGCGCGGGGCGGGGACTGACGGACAGATTGATAAACCAATGGGATCCAACGGAAATGTTCTCCAGAGATTTTGAACCCGCCCCTCTATGCCCGATATGAGACACGCTAGGGCAGTCTACCCCTAGGGTGACACAGCACCCACTGTGAGGAACCCTGAGCTACAGCACATTGTAACAACAAGCTTCCTCATTCCTCCCAGGAACTGTCAGCCGTTACCATAGACATACATTGTAATATTTGATTAACAATACATATCAATTAACCAATTACATTGTCACATCACTCCTGAGATCACTTGTATTTCATTTAGAGAGGATTGATCCCTCCAAAAATCATGTTTTTGAATCAAACGATTACATTTTGTGCATTTGTGGCTCCCCCTATGGATCAAAGTGGCAATGCTCTTCCCTCTTCGTTGACACGTGATTACAATTTGGGTTTGATTGGACGTTTCGGTTTGAGATTTTTGCCATTCTTTTGTCAAATACTAACTTTGGAAGCCTATTACGGACGGTATGGACTATCAAAATTCCGCTTATATATGTTTATCACATAGGTCCAGATATCATGTGTACCAATCTTTGTGAGATTTGGACTAAATGTGTAGGAGGAGCAAAAATTGTGTTTTGAAGAAAATGTAAAATGGCGGACAATCTACAGTATACAGACGCAAATGTGGAGAATGTGAAGGAGACTAAACCTCTGTTAGAATGTTGATTGAATACTTTATTAGTCAGAAATGTAAACAGGACAAGGTAGTCAGACATTAAGGCTAAAAGGATAACACAGGAAGCTTGTTTCCATTGTGGCCCTATCATGTATTCAATTCATCAGCATGGCATAAAAATAACACAATAATACATGTCATCAACAATACAAAACACTATACAGTATGTACAAAGGAGAAAAAGGAACGTGTCGGCAGAGAATGACACCTCCTTTCTATGGGGAAAATTGCGTTACCTCTGTGAGCTTTAACTCTTTGCCTGCCACCACGAGACTTCTCATCGGATTCTGCTAAGGCTCAGCCTGCCGTCGTCGAGAAGGACGCGATTTTGGGTTTTCAGTGGTTTTCCACCAGTTGGCGCTGTTGTCAACCGTATGAATGATGCTTTCACTGCCAGATGATGTCAGACCCGGTAAAAAAAAAACGGCTTGTTTACTTCCTGTTTATTTCCTGTGGAAAAATCTCCGTTCCTCTTGCTTAACGGCAAAAACAAGCTGGATGCAAACGGCCACAGCTGTGCAACGGATTGCCCTGTGCGGATAAAAAAAGAAATCCTCTACTACGACAACACAGTGCGTGTGATGAGGCAATGTTCATTTTTCTGAAAATCGAGTTTAGCTTTAAATGCACAAAATATGTCTGCCTGTGTGAGAGCATTCCCCGCTCATATCTTGAGATATACTGTATCTGTCGGACCGATCGATCAACTTCATACTTGTCACAGAGGACGAGAGGGATTATTGTACCGAGTGGGAGGTCAGTCGGAATCAGCGGTTGTCCAGAATCAAAACTCCACAAATGTCTGTGGCTCTGTCTGTATCTGTCTGCCTGTGTCCTTTTTATGTCCATATATGGAGATCTCTGATGTCATGTATGACGTCATAGTCCTGACATCATAGACTGGCCTCCCAGTAGCCCACTATGATAATGTGTACCTCACTAAGTACGACGGGTATTGCATAACCGATGGTCATGTGTTCACTTATGGGTCAACATCCCAGAGATGTGAGATCCTGCTGATCAGATCATTTCTAGTCACCAGACAACATTAGGATCCTTAACAGAAGAGGATTCTATAAATGATAAATCAAGGTTCGTCCAACCCCAGCTCCTGATGAAGGGTGGGGTCCTCTTCGTGAAGAGCAGTGATCATCTTCAGAGATGCTACGTTCCCTTTCCTTCTCACCGTGTCGATTAATTGTCGCGCTCTCTCTTTCCTGTATTTCTCTGCTCTGATCAAGTCCATCTCTTCATCGTTGAGAACGTTCTCATGGAACAGCTTGTCTAGCAGACATCTGATCACGGCCTCTGACACTCGTTCAACGAACTCTGACCGCACAAACCGCAACGTCTCCGCTTCCTGACGTGTCGTCACGTTCGGCTGACTGGGACCGGCGTCTGGAGGAAAAAGAATGTATTGTTTTCAGTTACACTTTATATACATTATTAAAATGTCTGACTGACACAAACTGACTAAATGTCTAACAGACATATTGACTGACAGAGGGACGTTTTATCAAAGTACCTCTTAAACACGCATTGTGTAATGTACCTTTGAGCACGACCTCCGACAATCGTGCAACACACTTTGCCCACTCTTCCTGTCGTGTCGTCGTCGCTGTCGTCACATTTGACTGACTGGGACCGGCATCTGGATGACGTTCAGGGTGAAAAAGAATACAATGTTTTCAGTTACAATTAATTAAATGATAAACTGACTGACTGACTAAATGTAAAAACAAGGTAAACTAGAAAAAGTGCTCCTCGGAGCACAGGTCTCCGCCAGGTCAGGTAGGCTATTGTGGCCTCCTGGTGGCGCTATAATAGGCCAATGTGAAAAGGGTGCCATTTGTTCTTAGGCCTGCACGACAATTGGACCCTGACTGCATTCATGATTTGAGGCATTTTGTTAAAAACACTTGTTTTGCTAAATTAGACCTGCTGGTGGCGCTATAACAGGCCAATGTTAAAAGGGTGGCATTTGTTCCTCAACATAGTGTGATTATGCGTGCAAAGTTTGACCGCAATCGCACAGTGCGTTCATGATTTGCGGAATTTTATTCAAAACAAGCCAATAATGCAAACTTTAGATGTCAATCTTAGCCAATCAGGATAGAATATGAAAAATCAAACACATCCGTCTTGATCACATGACTATAGAGATCATGTGTACCGATTTGCGTGAAATTTGGATAAAATTGGAAGGATTAGTATAAAATAATGTGTTTTATATAAGTCGACCTCCTGGTGGCGCTATAAAAGGCAGATGTGAAAAATGCAGGGCAATGGTTTTTTGTTGACCTCTAGGGAGTGTGCATACAAAGTTTTACACAGAATGGTGCAGTTATAGGTAAAACACGAACAGCCTGTTATAGCGCCACCATGAGGCTGATTGGAAAATTTCACGGAAATTGCATGCTGTGAGGCATTTTGTTCAAAACAGAGCACTCCTGCAAACTTTGGAAGACATTTTTAGCCAATCAGGATGGAATAAGAAAAATCTGAAAGACCCGTTTCGTTTAATGACTTTAGAGATACTGTGTAGCGATTTGCGTGATTTTTGGACAAAATCTGTAGGAGTACTGTCAAAAAATATGTTTTGCAAAAATCGGCCTCCTGGTGGCGCTATTAAAGGGCCATGAGAAATATTTGGGGCAAAGGTTCTGAATTGGCATCCAGGGAGTGTGTGTGCACAGTTTCGCTGCGACTGGGCCAACGGTGCCTGAGATTAGCTGCTCACAGACAGATGGACGGACGGACGGACACACACACACGGACACACGGACGGACAGGGTGAAAAACATACTCTCTCGCCATGCCTTTCGCAACACATCCTGTGACTGATCTAAATGAAAAAATAATTACGTTCACTTTTAACCATGCAATACAGCAATCACACTTAATTAACGTTCACCTTTAACCGTGCAATGCAATAATCACGCGTAACACTTATAACTATGCAATACATGAGAATAAAATGAAATTACCCGCACACCGTCTGCACTTGCACAATAGGAACACTTTTTAGTTAAGCAATGTTTCGGTCACATGGCATCAGATGCCTGATTCAATTCTGAACGTTTCTGTCATATTCCTTTGGTAATTTTTTTGATTTGCGACTGACAATGGTGAAAGATCTTTGTTTTTCGGTTTTTTTTCATATTCAGTCCGATTCCTAAAAGTCAACACTGCTCCTTTTTTTTCTGAATCAGAAGTCACATGACTTTTCTGTTCACTTGGTCACGTGGTGAAAGAAAAGGCAAGAAATAGCCTTAAAAAAAACTGAAAAATAGGATTTTTAAAATGTATTTGTGTTTATTACATTATACTAAGACCCCCAGACCCGACCGACCAACCGATCAAGGTAGGTAGGTAACTACACCTACCTGTAATGATCCCGTGGGGGAAACTCGGCCGTCTTGGCAATTATGTAGTATTATGTTATACAGTACGTATATGTATGAGGAACAACAGCAGAAAAACATTATTTGATCAGTTAATTTTAAGAGCATGGAGGTCTTTGTGTCATCATCAAAGAGAAGTAAGCGGTTATTAAGCAGAGCTTTGTAAAAAATCATTTCTCACCAACCTTTACATACAGTAGACACTGATGAGTAATATAACTAGTAATTCATCTCTCATAATGAATATTTAAGGGTGGTGGTAGCAGTGTGTCTACATTCTCTATGGTCTAGAATGGAGTCAGGTTACCTCAACATGTAGAACATGTTAAAGGATGTTTGATTCATGGTTAAATAGTAAAGTTTGAATCGTCCTCATGTCATTGTCCTTTCTAAAGTATCCACATAAAAAAATAGTTATGATGGGGAAGATAACTTTTAATAATTCTCCATTTACCAATCAGTGGGATTGTATCCGCCCAGACTTGGTTGTTATCAGGTCCCAGTAATTCCAATTTAAATTTCAGTGAGTCTTCTGCACTGAGATCCATCGTCACCATAAATGTTGGATGGTAATTTGGTCCGTAGTTCAGATGATATGTCACAGCCTTCTGAAATCATAGATAATTTTTAGATCACCATATAACTATTGTATTGTATTACTTTAGCAGTGCTAGTAATAGTTGTAGTTGTAGTGATAGTAATTCTAGTACCGGTACTGATAGTGTAAGTGCTAGTGGTAGTAGTAGTAATCACCAGACATTATCATGACTCACGCTGTTTTAACACACTCTATAAACTCTGTTTTAATGTGTGATACCTCAGGTTGTACTTCCTGTGAAGTACTTTGCAGTTTGTAGTCTTGGTATGGGATGAGAGCACAGTTGGAGGTGGTCTCGATCTGTACTTTGTCTTTATGCTGTGACTTCACCTACAATGACATGCAACACAACTTGACCAGATAGTTGAACTAAAAGAAATGTGCTCTCCGCCAGGCCTACCCATAGCTCACAAACTTTGGAAGACCTAGTATTAGTCACATGGAAATGGCATCTGAAAAATTCAACTTATACATATTGATCACATTACTTCAGAGATCTTGTGTACCGGTTTCTGTGAGTTTTGGGCAAAATCTATATGAGTAGTAGCAAAAAGTGTGTTTTGAAGAACACACAAAATGGCAGCCTATATGGGAAGTTACGTCATGATCCAAGGAATACAAGTGTAAACAGATTCAAACTCTCTGAGATGCTACTTAACAGATAACATGTTTTACCTCTTTGAGAGGCACGTTGCTCGGCAGCAGTAATACACTCAGTTTCGGTATCTGACAAGTCGGTGAATGACGGAACAGCAGAACTTGACCAAAGGTTGGTTTGATGTAGTTGTAAATCCTCCACAGGAGTCCAAACAGAGACAGGTGTTTCACATTTACAACCACATGAGTCTTGGTCACTGCCAGTGGTTCTAAGAGCTTCATCCCATCGTCTGTGATGTGGACCACAGCCAGACCTGTGAAAGGTTTTTAAAACATCATAGATTCAATGTCATGGTAAAAAGCTCAAAAGAAACGTGATGTCTTTAACATCATGAATAAACCGAAGACATATTTAACATGACAGTTTAACATATAGACATATTCATGACTCTGTTGTCAGATGCTTCGATCAAATTTTATCCTTTATGGATTTGAACATAAAGGATGTGACAGATTCCCTGCGCAAAAATGTCACAGATCTGCAATTACAAACCCCCCAAGCAGAACGCACTGACTTGTGGGAGTACGAATTAATTAGCTTGTTAGTGAAAGAATGGGGGGGGGGGGGGGGGGCGGGTCCGGGGAGATTGAACGTAGCATATACACCTCCTGGCTTCCGTGCCTACATGAACTATTGCTACGCTGGATTTATGTTAATGTAGTAATGCACTGGGCCATGACTAATACATGCAAACTATTATGTACCGATGGGCCACTGTGTGCTCAGAGCCCCTCAGAAGCCTTCCCAAACGGGAAGGAATCTCGGGTGAACCGGTTGGGAACCGGAGTTATCATGGAGCTGCAGTTGAGCCGGGGGAGAGAAGCGGTGCGCCCGGTGCACCGGGGAGGAGACGGTTTGGACCGGAGCGGGTTGCTGGTGTGTGGAGAGCAACCAGTGGGACCGGAGTAGTCAGGGAACAGAGAGGAGCCAGTGGGACCGGAGTAGTCAGGGAACAGAGAGCAACCAGTGGGACCGGAGTAGTCAGGGAACAGAGAGGAGCCAGTGGGACCGGAGTAGTCAGGGAACAGAGAGCAGCCAGTGGGACCGGAGTAGTCAGGGAACAGAGAGCAGCCAGTGGGACCGGAGTAGTCAGGTAACAGAGAGCAGCCAGTGGGACCGGAGTAGTCAGGGAACAGAGAGGAGCCAGTGGGACCGGAGTAGTCAGGGAACAGAGAGCAGCCAGTGGGACCGGAGTAGTCAGGGAACAGAGAGCAGCCAGTGGGACCGGAGTAGTCAGGGAACAGAGAGCAGCCAGTGGGACCGGAGTAGTCAGGGAACAGAGAGCAGCCAGTGGGACCGGAGTAGTCAGGGAACAGAGAGCAGCCAGTGGGACCGGAGTAGTCAGGGAACAGAGAGCAGCCAGTGGGACCGGAGTAGTCAGGGAACAGAGAGGAGCCAGTGGGACCGGAGTAGTCAGGGAACAGAGAGCAGCCAGTGGGACCGGAGTAGTCAGGGAACAGAGAGCAGCCAGTGGGACCGGAGTAGTCAGGGAACAGAGAGCAGCCAGTGGGACCGGAGTAGTCAGGGAACAGAGAGCAGCCAGTGGGACCGGAGTAGTCAGGGAACAGAGAGCAGCCAGTGGGACCGGAGTAGTCAGGGAACAGAGAGCAGCCAGTGGGACCGGAGTAGTCAGGGAACAGAGAGCAGCCAGTGGGACCGGAGTAGTCAGGGAACAGAGAGCAGCCAGTGGGACCGGAGTAGTCAGGTAACAGAGAGCAGCCAGTGGGACCGGAGTAGTCAGGGAACAGAGAGCAGCCAGTGGGACCGGAGTAGTCAGGTAACAGAGAGCAGCCAGTGGGACCGGAGTAGTCAGGGAACAGAGAGCAGCCAGTGGGACCGGAGTAGTCAGGGAACAGAGAGCAGCCAGTGGGACCGGAGTAGTCAGGTAACAGAGAGCAGCCAGTGGGACCGGAGTAGTCAGGGAACAGAGAGCAGCCAGTGGGACCGGAGTAGTCAGGGAACAGAGAGCAGCCAGTGGGACCGGAGTAGTCAGGTAACAGAGAGCAGCCAGTGGGACCGGAGTAGTCAGGGAACAGAGAGCAGCCAGTGGGACCGGAGTAGTCAGGGAACAGAGAGCAGCCAGTGGGACCGGAGTAGTCAGGTAACAGCTGCGGGAGCCATGGAGGTCCCAGGTGCGCCGGGGAAGAGCCGGCTGGAACCGTGGCGGAGCCGTTATGGAACATGGACCACGAGACAAGAACCGCCGCGACAGAGCCTATTCTGACCAGCAACACCGCGTCATCATCATTCGAGTGCCCTCGAGATCTGCGACACAAGCTGCTTCCACTGGTCTCTGTTGCTCATTGCCACCCCAAGTTCATTCACAGTCAGTCCTGTATCTCTACTCAGAACATCTGGAAATGTGAGTGGTCTGGTTCCTCTTGATGGGCAGGGTAGTCTCCACAGAAGAATATCCGAAATGACCTGGTCTTTTGCTCTGTGACAATGTCCAGCAAAGCGGAGTCTTCTTTGTGCCACAACAACTGAGATGGAGGGTATGCCACCATAAATCTGAGCTTTAGTGGGATGGTTCCTCCATGAAAGGTTCTGGACACGCATGAGGAGTCTTGTGTATGTTCCGTCCAGACGATCCCGTAGCTCCTTATTCATTGTCCATGTTTCGGCACCATACAAAAGGATACTTTCCACACAGGCTTTGAAAAGGTTGATCTTGGTGGTTCTTGAGATGTCTGACTGCCATATTTGATGTAGCTTATTGCAAGCACTCCAGGCCTGACCTTTCCTAGTCAGGAAGTCCTTTCTGCTACTGACTACATACGATCCAAGGTACTTGAAATCCTCACTTTCTTTGATGTCACTGCCGTTTATGGAGCAGATGGTTGGGTGATCAGAGTCTTCATTCAGAAGCAGGCATTCTGTCTTTTTGGCGTTCAGCAAAAGGCCCACTTTGGCTGCTGACACTTCTAGTGATGTTAAAAGCTCTTGAGCCGAGGATATGTGTTCAGCTATCAATGCGATGTCATCCGCGTAGTCAAGGTCAGTCAGCCACTTCTGACTTTGACGACCAGATCTTCTGCCTATTGTGAGACCTTTGGAGGCGATGGTGTCTAAGGCTTGCCTGAGGACGTAGTCAACGACAATGACAAAGAGAAAAGGAGCAAGTGTGTCACCCTGAAGGATGCCTGTGTAGACACACCGCGTAGGAACTGCCAGTTCCACGGAAGAGACGTTCAGAACAGTTCAGATCCGTTCAGAACCGTTCAGAACCGTTCAGAACCGGCTAAGCCGCAGAAGAAACGGTTTAAACCGAAATATAACCATGGCAGGTCCCGGCGTCGGATTTTGATCTCGCTGTCCCTGCAGTTTGACGCTTCAACACGTCATGTTGTTTTCCGAAAACTCAAACTTTTGATAACCTTTCATCGTTGAGGTCTTTTGTGTACGCTGAGCGAGTTTGAGGTGGATCTGACAATCCTCCTAGGAGGAGTTCCTTAATGTACGACCTGTGAAAATGGCATAAAATTCACTGAAACGCCACAATAAATTCTAAATGGCTGACTTCCTGTTGGGTTTAGGTCATGGGTCCAAGAGACATGATACTGTACATGTGTGCACCAATTGTCATACGGTGAAACCGTATTGTGGGGCTTCAACTTTGAAAATTGTGTAGGGGCGCTATTGTGACCACTAATATAATGAATGGCCATATCCTTTCTCTGTGTGTTTTGAAGTCATTTCAGCTGCAATACAAAAATGACCTGTACTGTCAAGGGGCGCTTGAGGGGATTTTCAGTGATGGCTTTCATTTATTTATTTTGGAAGCTTTTGCTACAATGCAGGAATATCTTTATCCAAACACGCTAAAGCTTGGTGGGAAGTAACTAAGTACATTTACTCAAGTAGGCAAATATTGTACACAACAATTATTTGAAAACTGTAGTAGCTACTTTTTTAGAGTTAAATTATTTTTACAAAACGTACATTAACCACTTCAGTCCTGTATGTACTTTGGGTATTTATTTGCAGACGTACAAGCTCACAACGCATTGTGAGCCTGTATATGAACACTGTTATAAATATGAGCATTTGAATGCAGATAAAATAAAAAGCATATTTCATGGTCAGCGATGTTAGCAAGATGGCGGAGGATATATTTGTCGATTTGGGAGGATAAGAGGAGCAATTGTTTTGTCTCACAACAAGACTCAATTGTTTCAGTAGGATGAGTGAAGAGGAGACAAAATAATACTACTACTAATAATACTAATAATATTCATTATTATTATTATTAACAAAATGGCGGTTCGGTTCTTTTGAAAGCTTAAAGCAAAAGCCCGCTGTGATTGGCCAGTAGCAAATGAAATGGCCTGTCCAGAGACACTTTCTCAGAATTGAAAGTAAGTGTTCAGATTTGATTGTTTGTTTCTTTATTCATTTATTTATTGGGGGGTATAACAAAACACAAAACATATGAAAAGGTTCATTTCATGGTGTAGCGCCTTTAATGAAGCCCAGACAGCTCATGAGTCTTACCTGTCTCATCTGGAGGCAGTTCTCTGACACTGCTGGAAGGGAAATACCCCGACTTGCCATTCAAGCTGCCGTACCACCAGCCAGGTCCATGCTGAAGGCACAAGACATAAGGTGCTGTGTATGTATTTTGATGTATTGTTAAAAAAAATCAAGCTTAACAGTTGGACAACATGTTCTGAAAGTACATTTGGAGAGTAACATCTCCAACCATGCGCGTCAATCCCGGGGGGACGGGGGGGTTTCGCCCCCCCCCTAGCTTCAGATTGGACCCCCCCAAGTCAGATTGGATCCCCCCAGACCCCCCCCAAGTAATTTAGAATAATAAATACTTATTTAATAGAATCTGAACCCACTTTTGAAATCATGCACTGCACTCATAAACACGATGTATTTTAAAGGATTTATTTGCCCCCCCCCCCCCCCCGTGTAAATCCCAAAATGGTTTGGTCCGCAGCACCGCCTTCCTTCACTGCACGGGGAAAAAACACTCGCCCCTATTTTTTTCGCCGACCGAGGCCGCCGGATATACCCGGGGCGAGTGTGTTTTGGGACGAGCGTTCTTGTATTCTATCCCGACGACGCAGCAACATGTGGTTTCACCGGTTTGTTTACAAGTAGAATTTGGGAAGAAAATAATCAGGAGCTGAACAACATAATGAGAGGATACAAGAGCTATCTGTGCTAGCTGCAAAGTGTGCATATTTAAGCAAGTATTTTAAAACAGTGAAAGCTACCGAGGAAAAAGAAACAGAAAGTGATAGACCCCTGCTGACTCAAACTAACGACCACGGGACTGACGGGAGTTATCATCAAATCCAAAGATTTGTTGTGAATAATTATAGGTAGTTTGACCAAAACCGAAGTGAAGAGGAGGACACGGAGAATGTCGGTCATCAGTGATCAAAGGATTTAGCAGCTGCAATTTTGATAATGTTAGGAGCAATGCAATGGACCTGGACCAGCCCAGGCAACAGTGACACTACGACCAGGTAGGGCCCAGTGTTTCCAAATGGACTGCATGTATTATGCCAAGTACTGTACATAATGAAGTTGACCAAAGTTTCTCAGCTGGATTATATTTGTTATTAGTGTCTGTCTATCCTGAAACAAACCAACTCCAAGTGCGGCTGCCTGGTGATGAGTACATTTACTAAGTTAATATAAAGAAAACTTCATGTTCTGAACAAAACTCACAAGCCTCTGTGCCAAACCTTCTATTCGTTATACTTTACAGTAGCTATTGATAATCGTAGATGGTTGATGCTCAATTCCTCTGCTCTGCTCATTATTTGAAACAGCCAGTGGTGGCCGGTGGGTAAAATAAAATTTATATTACTCCTACTTGGCAGTTGGCTGTGCCTCGACCTGTGTTTTGCCTTGAGGTGATCAGGGCTACTCATCCCCAAGTCATTTAGAATAATAAAAAATGAATGTTGAAATAGTATTTTGATATTAAATCAGTAAAATTAGGCAAAATAACATAACCCTAACCTAACCCTAAAACCGAAATAAAGTAACCAAAATCCAAGACAGAAACCTCCCAAATCCACCATATAACCAAAAAATTTCGCGCACGCGCGCGATTCACGCGCGAGGGACCCCCTCCAGCCTCAAGACAGATTGACGCCCCTGTCTCCAACCAAAATGTATGAAGAAAATTCCAAACATGAAACATAATAGAAAAAATTTATGTGACTCACACAAAAATGTATAATAAAAAATGTATGTTGTTTGTGTATGTATGTTTATTTTAAGGATGTTATTTTTTAAGTAATTTTTTCCCGCAAAATTCAGTGTAGCCAATAATTTTTACCCCCCCTTTCTCCCCAATTAATTCCTGCCCACACACACTGTGTTGTCACTGCTGTTGTAGCCTACTGGCTCACCTGCCAGTGAGGAGCCCCCACCGGGAGGACATAGGGCCTTTGTCCTACTCCTCCCGCCCAACACTCCCGGCTGACAGGTGCCGCCCCAGCCTGTAGCAATACATGCAGAGACACCCTCCCCGCCCTGCTTCCCTACCCAGGTACGGATTATAGCTTGTGCACAGTGTGCACGTGCACAGGGTCCTGAGCCAATGGGGGCCCTTGGATTTAATAGGCTTTTAAAAAATATATATAATATATATATTTTTTTTTATTATTATCGTATATTATCATCACAATAAATAAATAAATAGCTTATATATTTGGAGTAAATGTAATTTATAAAATGTAGTGTGTGACTATGACATTGTTTTAATGTTTTCAACCGAATCCGATTAAAATAAGCAATGACGTTGATGACGTATCCACGTACTGCGCTGAGCGTGATGAGAGCGTGACGCGTCATAGACAGGTGACTGACATTTGAAATCAAATCATTGTTTACAAGATGGAGAAACGCAGGGGCGTCACGCCCATTCACTGTGCGTACGACGTGACACCCTCACTCTCACAGATCCGTGATTTCATACCCCCCACTTTTTGTCTGGCTGTTTTTCTTTTTTTCCCCGTTCCATAACATAAAGCTGCTGATTTAATCCCAATAGCGTGAAGTAGGCTACCTGGCTACTTCTATTTCCAGTAGTATTTCAAAATAAAACGTGTGTTGAATTATAACATTACAAGTATAGATTAAAACAACTCTTATTTTGAAATGTGCATTTTTTTTTATGGAAACAGCGTTCTCGGGGCTCCTTGACTAACGTGCGTCGCAGCGTCAAGCCTTTACGTTGACTTTCTCAAAAAGTAAACACCACCGTCCAGATGGACGTGGGACATCATATTATGGAATATAAAGACTTTGGGGCAAAAGTTAATATTTACCACCATGCTCTCTGAAACCAAGACAATGTGGGCCTATGGAACAAAAGTGTGTTCTCTTTCGTCATGTTTGTAGAAGGTGAGTAACTTAAGTAATTAATCTAATGCTGACGGTGGTGGAAAGTAACTTAGTACATGTACTCAAGTACCTACTGTACTTGAGTATAATTTTAAGGTATTTTTTACTTGACTGGAGTATTCCAATTTGCAATACTTTTACTTCTATTCCAATACATCTCAGAGGCAAAAAGTATACTTTTACTCCACGACAATTATTTGAAAACTTTAGTAACTACTAGTTGCTTTGTAGATTTTAATCAATATGACAAAACATACATAAAGCACTTCAGCCCTATTTAGACTTTGGCTATTTGAAAATAGCCGATCTACAAGCTCACAAGCGATGCAACGCTTCTGAGCTTGTAGATCTGCTATTTTCAAATATTTTAATACATTTGATTTTACCCATGGACCCCCATCTGAAAATGTTTCATTTCTGTCTGGGCCTGAGTTATTTTCAAATATTTAGGTTTTGACACAGCAGCACTACATTATTGTGCTTTATAGAAGATGGCTAAAATGGCAATAATTTAACGTGTCAAAAAAGAGATAATGTGCATGCTGTTTTGTGTGTGTGCGCAGTCTGCGCACTTGCGCTATTGTGTGCTTGGGCCTTGCACCATTATCAGTATACCAGTACCAGTACATACACCATGACTTCAATGACAAGCTCTCCTTCTAGCTCCACATTATACAGACAGGGTGTGCAACGAAATGCAGGGGAATGGCTGAGATGTAATAACAATGACAATGCAATTATTTGTATTTTTCCCCCACTGTCTTTTCTTGTCACAATAGTTAGAAAGTTTGCTAGCTTGGAGTTAGTTAATACAGTATCCTGGTGCTTAGCGTATTAGCCAGGTGAAGGTAATAAATGTACCTCTTCAATGAAGTCAATGATGTCTCCCACTTTGAGCTTCAGTTCAAGCTCATAGTGTGGCTGGTAGTCAAGCAATACCTCACACGACCTCTTTATCAGCTCTGCAATGACAAAGACGGGACACAATATACCAGTTAGACCACTAGCCTGCTCAACGGCAGAGAATATAGAGACATCACATCTGTGTGTGTGTGTGTGTGTGTGTGTGTGTGTGTGTGTGTGTGTGTGTGTGTGTGTACGTGCGCGTGTACATGTAAACTTTGTGGGATGGGTCTGTTTACTTGAAAAAGACCGGAAGGGTCGAAACGTCATATACTACTTGTTTGTTATAAATAAATAACCTTTGGAGCATTAAAAAAGTGAGTTGCGAGCCCCGCTTTGTTCTCATACAGTTCAGCTTAGCACCAAGGAACGGAGGATGTGCGTTAGTTGTTTTTCTGAATGGGTCTGTTTTATCAAATCATTGTCTAATTGACCCCACATTTCAAGGGTGTATTGATGGCTCTTTCACTTATGCCCACAGTGTGAATTACAAATGCAAAACGTTTGTCATATAAACACCATTTACCCCCAAAGATTCCTTGGGTCAGCTGCAACCCACGATTTGCGTCGGGGCAACACTTGACATTTCCCTGAAGATGATGCCCTAACACATGGTTCCCCAATAGGCGGCCCACGGGCCAATTGCGGCCTACGAGAGCCAATTGTACATGTGTCTAGGGCTGTATCCAAACGTTCGAAGGTTCGAACCTTCGTTCGTTATGTCGGGATTCGAATTTTAATTAATGAGTTCGAACCTCCGCTTTTTTTAATATAAATATATATTTAAAAAAAAAAAAAAAAAATGAAAAATATATATCAGAATGTGATATATATCGACTTTTTATGTTCGACTTTCGAACCATCGTTATTAATTAATTAATAAATAAAACGATGGTTCGACTTTCGAACTATCGTTTTGTTAATTAATTGATTAAAAACGATGGTTCGACGTTCGAACCATCGTTTCATTTAAAAAAATGAAAAATATATATCAGAATGTGATATATATCAGAATATCACAGTAGGTCTACTATGTTGTGTTGACAATAATTTGAAAGTCACGAAAGTCACGCACAATCGCATCGCACGCACAGTGTGTCTCTCCAATGATTCCACACAGTCAGCGAGTTGAGTCGAGGTGAGGAGGGGTCATAATCAGGAAATCAATAATGGCAGCTGCAAGCGCAACAAGTGGGAAGAAATCCCTAGTGTGGAAATACTTCTCATTAACAGAGGATAAAAGAAAGGCTGTGTGTCAAATATGCGACAAACATATGGCATTCCACGGTGGCACAACAAATCTGGCTGCTCATGTAACAAATGTAAGTATCGGCGCTAATTATAAGTATCGCTGTGCAGGCCAGGCCGCTGCGGCTGTTGGACTCAAATAAATGTAATGAGAGCTAAATAATATAGGCTAATAATACTAAAATGCATTATTGTAGGTACACAAGCTGGATCTGGACCCGTCTCCCGCTTCTACAACAACACAGACGCAGCTGCAGTTTGAACAGCCATTAACTGAGAAGAGAAAGAAGGCGATATTGGACGGCATTGTTGATTTTATTGCTTTAGACATGAGGCCCATAAATGTAGTAGAGGGTGCTGGATTCAAAAAGTTAGTTAAAGTGATGGCTCCAGGTTACACCATGCCCACAAGAACCACCGTTTCCAAATCCATAACCCTGAAGCATGAGGCCGTGCGGGACAAGGTTTCATCTTGTATAGACAATGCCATGGCTGTAGCATTCACAACAGACATTTGGACGTCCATGGGGATGGAGGCTTATATGGCAGTCACCTGTCACTTTATTTCCGACGAGTGGAAACTACTCGGATACGTCTTGGAAACAAAAGAGCTGGAAGTCAAACACTCTGGAGTTAACATAGCACAACGACTTAGTGAAGTGGCTGACGCTTACGTCATACCGAACTACAAACGAGTCGCTGTTGTACATGACAACGCCAGTAATATGACGCTGTGTACCGACACATTGAAAGCAGACCCCGAACATTGGGGCAAGGTGCAGGGGGTCCGCTGCTCGGGACACACATTACAGCTGTGTATAAACGCATCTATAAAACATAGCGCAACAATACAACGCACTGTTGCAGCGGGTAGGAATCTTGTAGGGCATTTCAGAAAAAGTGCAAAAGCTACAGCTGCTTTGAAAACTAAACAAACTGAGCAGGCATTGTTGCCGAATGACAATGACAGTGACACACACAAAGATAAGCACAAGCTTATCCCAGACGTAGCCACTCGTTGGAACTCCACACTAGCTATGCTGGATCGCTTGGTGGAGCAACGCTGGCCAATAACAGCCGTGTTGTCCGACCCCACCATCTCCAAGAAATCAGATCGTTTACTCGACCTCAATTCGGATCAGTGGAACCTGGCAGCAGATGTCGCGGACGTGCTTCACCCTCTAGAGACGCTCACAGAACTCTTTTCCAAAGAGGACAATGTGTCATTGTCAGCAACCGTGCCCATGTTAAGTAACCTAAAGAAAAGCCACTTGTCACCAGTGGAGGAAGATAGCCCTGCTGTAAGAGATCTTAAAAAGTCCCTCATCACCGAAATTGACACTAGATGGGAGCTACTAAACCTGGAGGCCACCAGCATCTATCTCCTTTCTGCAGCCCTGGACCCCCGGTTCAAACATCTCAAATTCGTTGATGATGAGATGAAGGACAACGTATACATCCAGGTTAGGCTAATATATTAAATATGAAAAACACTATCGTAGATATTCATACAACTATCTTAATATGCCACATTGTAGCCTGTCTATGCACAACCTTTTCTCCGATTTTAATTATCAATAAAATATGTTTTGATATTATTACTTCAGGTGGTTCTCCTGGCTGACCACATACACCAGCGTGACACACCGGAGGAAGACGGTGCGAGCGAGGGAGAGGAGACTGAGGCCCCAGCGGGACCACTGCCCAAAAAAAAGAAACAGCATGAGATCGAAATGTTGCTTCAGTCGGGGGGTGAGGAGGAGGAGGGGGAGGAAGGCGACGGAGACTCTGTTAAAAAAGAGATGGAGCGTTACCTTCAAGACAGGTCCAAAGTAAAGTCCGGCCCGCTACTGTGGTGGAAGGCGAATTCTGACCGCTACCCGAAACTTGCGTTGGCAGCAAAACACTGCCTTTGTATCCCAGCCACTTCCACAGCATCGGAACGCATCTTTTCCAAGGCAGGATATATAGTTAATAAGACCAGGAGCTGCCTCCTCCCTGACAATGTGGACAAACTAGTGTTCTTGGCACACAACATGAAGAGAGTATAGGAGAGGTGAGGGCCGAATCGGCAAGACTTTTTTTTTTGGGTTCGTCACGAGACGAGAGTGACGCATTTTATTTTAAAAGTCATTGTTTGTTAACTGTTTCAAGCTTCCACGCCCTGCCATACTTATGTTTTATAGTTGTTTAATGTAACTAACAGCCCTGTGCAGAATAGTGTCTGTCGTATTGTTAGATAATAGATATTGGCCAAAAAGAGAGCGAGTTGTCTGGAGAAAAAAAAGACACTGAAAATTAATGCGCCTGTTTTATTTTTTATTTTTCTGCATTGCTTGTATACTGTCTGGTTCTGGGAGCTGGGAGTTCTTCAGCAATAAATCCTAAACTTTGGGAAATATCTTGTCTTGTTTGATCCTTAAATCCTTTCAATACATTATGGGCATTATGAAACCACTTTTTTAAAAACCAATAGACTATGCAATGTCGGCTCTATAATGTATTAATTAATTAATAAATAAAACGATGGTTCGACTTTCGAACCATCGTTTTATTAATTAATTAATAAATAAAACGATGGTTCGACTTTCGAACCATCGTTTTATTAATTAATTAATAAATAAAACGATGGTTCGACTTTCGAACCATCGTTGTATTAATTAATTAATAAAACGATGGTTCGACTTTCGAACCATCGTTTTATTAATTAATTAATAAATAAAACGATGGTTCGACTTTCGAACTATCGTTTTGTTAATTAATTGATTAAAAACGATGGTTCGACGTTCGAACCATCGTTTCATTAATTAAATAATTAAATACGATGGTTCGAACGTCCGTTCGAAATTCCTCCCCGAAGTTCGAATCCTAAAAACAGGGTTTGGATACAGCCCTACATGTGTCATAACTTATTTTGTCATTTTCCTGAAGATGAGGCCGTTTTATACATGTAAATGAAATCGTATAGTGGGGTTCAACTTTGAATTATTTTAGGGGGCAATTCATTTGTGCTACAAATAATAATAAACACTTGCTGTGTTCGGGCCCTAATACAACATATACAATTGTACAAAATATATACACCATATATGACTTACAGCACCTTTAAGCATCATAGCATTACCTAAAATACCCCCCCCCCCCCAAAAAAAAAAACTAAACAAAAAAAAACACATGCTTAAACCATCTAAATATAATACAATATCACACAGTGTGTTTCAACGAAGTATTATCTGTTATTCTCTGTCCCATTAAACAAGGACCTTGAAAGTGATGACACAATGCTAAGAGCAGTCAGTGCTCACCACAGTGTGGCAGGTGTAGCTGGCGGACAGACTTCTGAGGACACTTGATGTCAAACAGAGGACCTGCAGGAGTCCCTTCTGTTGACTGGAGACATCTTTCCTCCCACTGAACAGTCCTGTAGAGGACTTCTCCTTCCCCTGTCGTTCCAAACACCAACCCTGTCTCATTGCACTGGAACAGCCCCGACCCGGGGACCTGGAACCTGTGACACAAAACAATCATTTGTATTGATATAAAATCTATATGATATAAAACAAACATTTTTATTGATACAATCTGTATTATTAGCTGTCATGTTGCCACTTCACATCAAGTTCCTTTACAATACATTTTTTTAATGATTATTTAACAGGTACGATGATGTAAACACTTTTGATTCAAGTAACATCAGACCGATTTATTATATGTAGGGTTTCTAGAAAAGGCTAATTTGTGACCCATGATTACAGACACATAAAAGTAATATGATTAAAATAAAGAGCAATGACATTCCTGAAATGATCATCTAAATTCATAAATCAATGGCATTCTTAACATTGTGTGTGTGTGTGTGTGTGTGTGTGTGTGTGTGTGTGTGTGTGTGTGTGTGTGTGCGCGCGCGCGCGCGTGTGCGTGTGCGTGTGTGTGTGTGTGGAATGTGGTGTTGCCTAAGTAACAATGGTTGCTAAGCTAGGATTGGACAATAGCCATTGTGGGGTGGGTCTTAGCGATTGGTCTCTTTGATATGTAGAAGCTACCAATGAATATGTTTAGGACGACTGACCTGTATTCATTGGTTGTGTGTTCTGTGTGCACGATGGGGGAGAAACAGGATGGAACGACTGGACTGAAAGACAGAAACAAAACAAACAAACAAACAAAATTAGATTTTGGAGATTATAATATTTGAGCCCACTTGAGCCCTGTTTTATACTACTTACAGAATATAAAAAAATTGTGTAAATAGCTATAATCTACAAGCGCACACCACTTGTAGATCGGCTATTTTTGGTGTACAACTACTGTAAGTATAATAAGGGTTAAAGTTAAAATGACCATGTGGCAGTTCACCATGCCACTGATAATACATATAACATACTTTAGTAAGTTCCTGTGTTATTGAATTATTCTTTATTGTTTAAGTTGCAGAGAATGATATTTGTTTGGCTGTATTGATATATTGTTTAATGGTTGATTGTTTGATTGCATTGACTCCAGTGTAGGGAGCATTTAAAATTGGTAAAGTGGGAAGGTGGGTACTCTAATATTAATTATTATCATGTGGGTAATTTGTTTTGTAATATGTGACACAAAGTGTGGATATGAATTGTAATGTCTCTGGACATTACAATTAACTGGTTAAATTGAGGATTCAATTCAGGATTGGTACGGTCCAATGGGAGGGGCCTAGCCTATATAAGTAGGGGGACCTGCCACTGATTGGCAGTCAAGGAAGGACTGTTGAGGAGTAGACCCAGGGCCAATCTGTCCAGCTGTAAATAGAGTTCTGCTGTGCTTCAGTCTTTGTTCATGATTTTCCTGACATGTAAGAAGGTGAATAAAGTCCACTTCCATTCTGCAACATCAAGGATTCTGTCTGGCAATTTTTGGCAGTTTTGCTATTTTACCCTTGGTTTCAAACTGTACCTTTCGGCAAACACTACCCTCACTATGTGAGAGTGTGCTATAGATCATGTTACAAACACTGAAAAAAGAACAGATCTATAAAACATCTACATGCTATAGATCATGTTATAAACACAGAAAATAACAGATCTATAAATCATCTACATGTTATAGATCATATTATAAACACAGGAAATAACAGATCTATAAATCATCTACATGTTATAGACCATGTTATAAACACCAAAAATCACAGATCTATAAAACATCTACAACACCTTGTAGATCATGTTATAAAATACTGCACATATAACTTTTAGGGTTAAACAAGTGCGTGCGTGTGTGCGTGCGTGCGTGCGTGCGTGTGTGTGTGCGTGCGTTTTCAACTTACTCTATCTGACACAAAGACACTGAGGAGCCTCGGAACACATAGAACCCAGGATAGAGAGGTTCAGTGAATGTGGTCTGGAAGGTGTGCAGTTGTGTGTGTGAGTCAGAGGACACTCTGTAGAAAGACAGGATGCCCGCAGGCCAGTCCACATACACTGCTACTCTGTTGGAGCCAGAGGGACGGACAGGGAGGACAGTTCTCTTCTTATTGTGAATGACATAGTATCTGTTGCGTCTACCATCACAATCCAGACTCCAGGACTTGTCATTGAATCCAAGCAAATTGTCAAGACCCCTTACTCTCCTGTTGATTCCTCTGTAACTCACTGCTACAAAAGCCCTTCCACTCCACTTTACCTCCCAGTAAGAGCATCCAGTCAGACCTTCTCTACACAGAACCTGTGAGAAGGACTGAAATCTGTCTGGATGGTCTGGATACCTCTGATCCTTACCGGTCCATGTCACCTTTCTGTTGTTCTCAGACAGAGAGAGCTTTCTGTGTGCTGTGTTTGTGTCCAGTGTGAGAGGACGGACACCTGATGGAGAGAACAACAAACAATATTTTACAATAAGTAATGAGTTAAAGTACAAAGTAACATTATGACATTTGACAGTACGGTATATACCAAAATACCACATTATTATGGTAATTAATAGTACCCCCCCCCCCAGCTTTTTTAATGAATCATATTATAGCCAGTGGTGGACAAATACTCAACCCCGATATTTTAGTCAAAGTATAGATACAAATATTACTCAACTACCAGTGAAAGTTGGTCAGTCAAATGTGTACTTCAGTTAAAGTATTTGGAGTACATGCTTATAAAAATACTTAAGTCTTCAAAAGTTCTCTCTCTCTCAATTAGCATCCTAAAATGTTGACGCCCTCACGTGTGTGTGTGTGTGTGTGTGTGTGTGTGTGTGTGTGTGTGTGTGTGTGTGTGTGTGTGTGTGTGTGTGTGTGTGTGTGTGTGTGTGTGTGTGTGTGTGTGTGTGTGCATGGAGGGGGCTTTCCTGCAGGAAACAGGTAGAGAGTCGGGGAACCCCGGACTCTCTGTCAGACATCAGAACCATGTGGTACCAGTGGTGAATTGAGCAAGACACTATATTTACTGGTATTCCACAGGGCTCAATTCTGGGTCCCTTATTGTTCTCCCTGTATATACTACCGCTGGGAGAACTCATCGCCGATCACGGAGTGAACTTCCATTTCTATGCTGATGATACCCAGCTGTATCTCTCAGTAGCTCCAGACGACCCCTGCGCTCTAGACCCATTGTTGACCTGTCTGTCCAGTATAAAATGCTGGATGAGTGAGAACTTTCTTAAGCTAAATGAGGATAAAACAGAAGTTCTCATAATTGGCTCCAGTGAGCAGAGAGAAGATGATTTATATTAGGCAAGATGATCACCATAAAAAAGAAAAACGTTGTTTATAGCTCCTACAGCACATAGGGACGTGCAGAGAAAGAACAGAGGGGCAGGGGCTGAAATGTCCAAAAGGGCAGAACATTTTTGACAATACTAGCCAGGTTTGGAGGAATATCTCATTTTGAATGAACACTAGGTTTACACAGTACTTGTCATGAAAAAATAAGTGCACATTACAACAACCCAGTAGCATTAATGGTTATCAAAGCGAAATTAGCAGTTGCCGTTATTAAGTTAGTTTCATGTAATGCAGTAAGCAATTGTGTGATTTTTGATCAATTTAGCAAGTTGTGAAATTACACTGGACAGAGAGAGAAAGAGAGAGATGGGGGGGGGGCTACATTACAAAATAAAATTTACAGTATATTTTTTTGTAATTACACTGGACAGAGAGAGAAAGAGAGAGATGGGGGGGGCTACTTTACAAAATAAATTTTACAGTATATTTTTTTGTCCACACATACCTTATATGACTCATTGTGTCTGTGCTTGTGTGCGATAGTGGACATGTGCGTGCGCATGTGCACATGTGTGTATTTCATAATTTTTTTATATGGCTGCTGTGTCATAAGACAAATTTCAGTGAAAGGGTAATAATAAAGTAATATCATATGGTATGGTATCGCATGTCTGTACTCACATATTTTAAGGAGTTGAGGTGAATATTCTTCTTCTTGATCCAACCTGTAGGAATGAAACACACATTTATATGACATGTATGTATACACTCACACATAGACGCACATGTATTACTGTATATGACACATGTACACACTCAAGACAGACACACATGTATTATATGCAGTGTTGGGTAACTTTACATTTAAAAGTAACTTGTTACATTACAGGATTACTGCCATTAAAAAGTATTCTGTTACGTTATAGGGAAACGTAACTTGTTAGATTATTTTTGGGTTACCGACGATTAAAACCCATCTGCGAGGAAAATAGTGTGAATACTTCCGTAGACCGTAGCCTACTAAAGGGCTACATTTCTGTCTTTTCTCAATCTCTGTTTACATTAATGTGTCGCACACATGCGACACATTAATGTAAACAAGACCAGTAATACCATCAGCCAAAAGTGGCAACCTATTGAATAGAATGATTACACAATCACCACAGACTGCAAGGCATCGGTCACCGATTTTCGTGTAACATCCATGCAAGTCTCCGTTGACAGAGGCGAGCTTGTTCGTTATCAGGAAACAGTGCAAATATTTGTATTGGCATTTGACAAAAAAGCATACACATGACCATATATTTGTACATATGACAGATGTGATGACAGATTATCAGATTATCATCAATTGTTTGAAATTGTTAGGGATCATTTTGTCTGTGAGGGCATTGTTAAGATTTGGGAAGTCTAAAAAATAGCCGGAAAGCTCACGACTTTAACTTTATGAGCTTGTCGGCCGGCTATTCGGGATCGGGACGACTATTGGACCACAACACAAAAAGACCCCCAGCTTTTTGACTGTACTACCGTATTGTGAACTAACTTGTTCTTCAAGATCTAAAGGTGATCGTCCATTCAAAGCAGACAATGATTTGTGCTGCGCGGTGCCATTCGCTCCAAAATACACGTTTCAGTTTTATTAATCCATTGCGCAGGAAATAAATAACGGATTACAATAATATAACATTCTCTAAAATCAGTAACATGATAGGTCATCATTATGTCTATCAAATATGGTTTTATTGAAAGCAAATCAAAGGCTAGAGTGTAGTGTGCAAATTTTGGTTATAGTGTGTGACATTACATAAGTGCCTCAGTGAGGCTGAAGAGTTTTCAGCACAACACTTCTGAATTAAGTGATTGTGAATGTGATTGGCATTACAATTTTACTGTGACTGTTAATTCCTTGTGTTAATAATCTTTTTTTTTTATCAGAGGTTGCCAGTTAAGCTTATCAAAGACAAATAAAATGTTGTCTGATCTACGTTTGCAATAACACCTGACCATTTAGTTTAATTAATTAGGACACAAGTGATTGCTGTAATTTAAAGTTCTCTATAACCAGCAATGTGTGAGTGATAATTTTGTGTATTAAATATAATGTTATTCCAAGGCCAAGTCAGACTGCCTCTTCACTCTTCCATGGGCAGAGAGGGAGAGAGATTAGATAGCACTGGACATAACGGCTTGCGCAGCCTGCTCTTAAAGGCAATGGCATCTGGCACGCTGATTGGTTTTATTAATGTAACGCCCAAACCAAACTATGCATAATGTAATGGGTAGCGCAGGTGTTTAAGGCTGATGTCGGAAGATAGCAACTTGGCCACGGAAACGCCCCTTGCGCCATGTAGCAATTATGAGTTGCTACACGGCATGCTAAATCCCCAAATAGTGGGTAGAGCGACTTGGGTGCAAAATAGGGCCCTATGTGTTACAGCAATACTTTTGATGTACCCTCAGAAATTGCTCATAATAAAATTATTATTAGGTCATTGTTCCCTCCAAGTTGATATCACATTCTTGCTCCTGCATTTGTAACCCCAGCCAACACATACAGGTCATCGCCGCAAAAATTACCCACCAGATTCAGAATCTTCAAATACCTTTCAATCATTCCCCAATAAGTCAGTGCTGAAATTGGTTTGTAAATATGAAAAGAAGGCATGCATATCAACTCTGAACTGTAGGTACTATATCACGTGACTTCCCAAAATGTTTTACATTACATGAGCTGATCGCATACAAGCCTGTCTTTAATATTCATCCAGTTAGCCTTATCATTAACACATTGTGTGCCAAAAACAGTCCGGACCATTTTTGAGAATCCATGCGGGGGGTGCCATAAACGGTCCGGACCGTTTTTGGCCCAATTTTCTTTTATACGTGGGGCCCACGTGGGGCGCTCTAACAAAACTTTGGGATCATCCAAGGAGTCTCTGAGAAGGAGAGGCCGGCTGTGGAACCATGTCAAAAATCCTTCCGGTCGGCCGCTCCAATGTTAACTCCTTGACTAAAAGCTTAATATCTCCATTTCTTTTTCTTTTTTTTCTGTGGTGGAAGTGAGCCGTTTTCGATCGGCGATCACTCTGCAATGGAGGATCGCGTTAGAAATATTATTGTTCCAGGCGTTAGTCGGGACCCTCCGCCGTCTCGCACGCACACTTTGTTTACATGCACTTCCGCGTCGGGGCTTCTACAGCACGAAAAATATCAACGTAAGTGGATGGAAGAATAGCAGGCACTGAACGTACAATATTTTAATAAACCTCTGGCACCCGATGTGTTAACAATTAACAACGGAATCAAGTTAAAATGATCTCGTTTTTAAACAAATGGTCCCGTTTTCTTTTTCTGCTGTGTTAATAATCCAGGAAGTGGGGTGTTAGAATGTAGCTCTGTCTGCCTGTCTAGAATTCAAAGGGAGTCGACCTATATTTAAGTTGGCTTGTGGACAGGTAGTCTCTTCGTTTCTGTTTTTCTGCCTTTCTTGTTTCTGTTTTTCTTTTGTTAATACTTAAATCTGTTTTCTTTCTTTGTCATGTATGTACTGTATGTGGATAGGGTAGGCAGAATAATTAGCTTCAGCCTATACCTTTTTTGGTCATAACTATGTAATATAATGCATTATTGTTGTTGTTGTTGTTGTTTTTATGCACATGTAGTGTATTGTCTACATGGTTGAACTGATGACCAAAATAAAAGTGAAAGTGAGATATCACAAACACAATGTTGTGTTTTATGTTTTATCACAAATGCAACTTTTCTGTTCAAATCCAGTTGTCACATGAACCATTTCCAAGACTTGAAGGCACCGTAGCAGCCTGAACAATTTTAAGTTGTGTCTTGCAAACATATCTCTCACAAACCATTTCAGCATGGAATGACTTCAAACCTCTACTTACTTGAGTGTAGCCAGTCCAACAGAGAGCAGCTGCTCTCCTCCTGAGTCTCCTGGTTGATTGAAGCTCATGTCGAGCTCTTTCAGATGGGAGACGTTGGAACGCAGAGCTGAGGCCAGACAAGAAAAGCCTTCATCTGAGACCAAACAGTGTGACAATCTGCAGAGAAACAAAACATATTAACAAATTGCTTCTGATATTCACGTAGAGATCCACATAGAGAGAAAACGCATTATTAACCTCAGAATCTCCAGTGTGCAGTTTGGACTCTTCAGTCCCACAGAGAGCACTTTCACTCCTGAATTCTGTAACTCATTGGCACTTAGATCCAACTCTGTCAGACTAGATGAGTTGGAACTGAAATGTGATGACAATTCCTTACAGCATTTCTCTGTGAGGTTAGTTTGTCTCAACCTGAAAAAATAGATAGGGCGATAAGTTATTTATCCAGAAATGAAACAGTAGTGTAACACAGACACAGAGACGGAAACAATCATCACATTTCTATAGTTATAACATAATGGAACTCAACATCATCATGAACTGATCTAACCTGAGGATCTTCAGTCTACATTGTTGACTCTCAAGTCCAGGTAAGAGCAGCGTCACCCCTGAATCGGTCAAGTCATTATAACTCAAGTCCAGTTCTTGAAGACTAGAGTTGGAACAGAGAACTGAGGCCAGCTTTCCACAGCAGCTCTCTGATAAGCCACAGTTACTCAGCCTGAATGGAAATAAACACAAATGAACATATTGTCTTATTTAAGTATCTTTGTTGTCTGCTCTGATGACTGTGTTCATGACACTGGATCATAAACAAATCATATTCTCATACATACTGTACTGTCACCAGCTTTGCACCTGGTCACTGGATAATGCATAATAGATCCTGTTAGATCTGTTAGTCTCTCATGCCTATTTTAGTGTTTCCACCTGTGTTGAAAAGGATTGTTTCACCTGTATATCCTGGCCTGTTTAATTTCCTCTTTTTGTTCAGTGCATTGCTTAGTCTTTGTGCTATAGAGCTATAGTTACCTCTTGCATTTTGGACGTCTACTTGTCTTTTTTTTAATTAATAACCTCTGCCTCTGAGGCAGAGTTTTGCCAGTTACCCATTTATGAACCTTTACAACTGAGCCTGATCTGTTGCTTGTGTACTGGACTATGTCTGTTAATAAAGCCCTTTTGAACTGTTAAACTTATTGTCTTCTCTGAAATCAGGTTAGCTTATTCTGCCAATCATATTTCCAATGAAAAGAGGACACAGTCAGCTTTTAAATGATGTGCTGTATGTTGAAATCTGAAAATAGTTCAGCATCAACTTTATTGTCACATCACAGGTTTACATGTGTAAAACAGTGGGTGAAATTTGTTTTTGTGCAAGCTCTACATCGTTTTTATTTCCATAAGAGAAAGGGAAGAAGAAGAAGGGGGGGCAAGGAGGAAGAGAGATGAAATAAAACAAACAAACAAGAAACACATTATCTACATATTTACACATAGTACCGGATATCTATCCGGTGCGGTAAGTATCTGAGGTAAGATATAAGATGCAGTAAGTACCTGAGGTAAGATATAAGATGCAGTAAGTACCTGAGGTAAGATATAAGATGCAGTAAGTACCTGAGGTCAGATATAAGCTGCAGTAAGTACCTGAGGTAAGATATAAGGTGCAGTGAGTACCTGAGGTAAGATATAAGCTGCAGTAAGTACCTGAAATAAGATAGAGGTAAGATATAAGGTGCAGTAAGTACCTGAGGTAAGACATAAAGGTAAAGTAAGTACCTGAGGTAAGACATAAAGGTAAAGTAAGTACCTGAGGTAAGACATAAAGGTGCGTGAGCATAGCAGCAGATACAGTGAGCCCAAGAGTCTTGACCCATTTCATTTTCAAAACCTTTCACACACGTCACACATCTAGCGTGAGGTTTAGTTCCGAAACCAACCAAGGGGTGGAGCAGGTGAGTGAGCAAACGTTATGTTTGCTGAGTCATTTTTCTTTTTGAGTTCTTTTTCTTTTTGTTCTACACTCGAATTGTAGTTGTCATTTGTTATTTTTACTCTTTTGTTCGTTGTATAATTTCCCAAAAAATGTTTTGACACTTGCTTTGGCAATGTAAAGTATGTTTTCTCAAGCCAATAGTTCCTTTGAATTGAACAATAGTTTGTTTATTTCGGCTTGGTTGGTGGGGCAAATTTATTTGCTATAAAGTATTTATTGGACAATAGAAAGACGGAGAAAGACGCTGTCAAACCCCATGCATATCGCTGTTTAAACTTTCATTCTTCTCTTTGTAAAATCCCGCCATTCCATTAATTAATGCCAAAAATATTTCCTCAGTTTCTACAAACGTGTATGTGTGTAATAATAAATACAATAGCGGAACCAACTAATATAGTGTTATGACATTAGTGGTTCTAGTAGAAGCACAAATAAGTATATTTAATTACTAGTATGCAAGCATGCAACATATTTCAGGGGAAGAGTGTGAACTGTGTGTATAGGCCTGCCTGTGATATAGTCCGTGAGCCAGGGGGGTTGGTCATTACCATCTGAGGTGATTAATGCTCATAGTGATTTTTGTCAAGGTATGCATGTCTAGAGTTAGAAAATATGTGATAGCCTTGCACCAATGGTAGCTTTATGGGTGCTATCATGCATTTTATGTTATAACACTAGGCGAAAATTACATGGGTCAATATATGAAAACATACTATTAACCCCCCCCAAAAAAATATACAAAAGGTTTTTCAATTGATTCTGGTACGTCTAGGCATGCTTAAGAACATACAAAAAAATCTAGGAAATTATATTTCTTGTAAAGCCATCATTTTCAAGATGGCGTCCAATATGACTGCCAGGAGCTTAAATGGCTTTATGATACTGTTCAACCTAGAAAGGTGGTTTTGGTGTCTAAAACTAGGTCTTAGGGTTCAAGAAATATGGCTGAATCAGTGAAATTACCATCAGTTAATTTTGTATTGTCAAATCAAAGATGGTGTCCATCCCATGGTGATGTTCCATTGTACTAAATTATGTTAAAAACAACAAAATATTGCAGTTGTGTGAGGGAATCTGTGAACTTCGTGAACGTGATTCATATGGGGACCTGGGGGGGGGGGGGCATTCATAGGTGTAGAATCTATTTCTAATGTTATATTTTGACTTGCTGGTCAGTCTTTGGCCTATGTGCTAAAGGTCAGGTCAAGGTCTCTCTCAAACCTTATCGTCCAACCAGGTGTCCAAGCAGGCAGCAGATATGGTCACTGGTTGACATGTACAGCAGGCCCTATTCACCTCACAATTGACATGGAGCCGTTTGTTGACACCTTGCAGGTATATAAGCATCTTATATTCTTCAGCTGCATTGCAAAACTGATGCAAGGTTCAGCACTGGAAGTGGAAATGCATGTGGTTGCAGAACATGACAGGCAAGTTCAGTGGTCAGTCCTGAGTGTATCAGCAGCACTCTGAAGTGGTTTCTATCAACTTGGCCAAAGACATTTGAACAGATACAGCAGTAGCCTACCTGGACACTGCACATCTCCATCCTACTGGCTGACAGTGGGTAGACAACTTCTTCCTACACTTCACATCCACCAGTTTGAATGCGCAGGGAGACACATTGACATTAACTTCACCTTTTCTCTCATGAAGCACATGACTGAAGCACTTCTTCCATGCTGGCCATGTGCAGTGTGCTTGATATCTAACCCAGTGCCTGCTGAAGATGCATGTGCTCCATGCCATAGCATAGAGGCTAAGCTAGACCTTGTCTGTCGGCACCATGATGGATTCTGGATCACTGTCTCTGCTGACCAGTCTGGGGAGCAGACTGCCATAACGATCAGGAAAGATGCTGTCATGATGCATGTGAGTGGAGTGGACTGAAGCCTTCCCCAAAATGTGCAGAAACAGAGGGAGAGTTGAAGCACTGGTGTGTCTTGGTCATAAAATATTGGGGTGTAGGATTCCTCACACACAGAAAGATCATCTCTTCAATCCCATCCTTGGCTAATTTGCCCCCATGCTGTTGTGAATAGTAATGTCCTTTACCCACATGAGATGTCATCATGAAGAGTAAGAACATTAAGCAGAAGCCGTTGAGCATGTTGTACACCTTCAGTGCTGACGATAGATACTGCATTTAGTCATGATGAGGCAGACATCACCATGAGTTCCTATATCCCTGATGCAGCCATCTCTGGAAAGGGTGTGATACACATGCTCAGTGATTACACTGATGTTCTTGTCCTGTTGTATGCTGTGTATTGGGGTGTATCAGGTGGACCTACAGTGTAAAGTATAGATGGAGCATTGGGATGGGACAGTCTTATATGTATGACAAAGGCAAGATCAGAGCACACTACACTTTGCTGGCAGGGAACTTCCCAGGCTACCCTGATGTGCTGGGTGAGGTGGGTGCCACAAGTCAATGGCCCTTCCTCCAACACCGACCAACCTGTTGCACCACATGTGGGCTCATTTATTTACAAGTGATGTTGTGGAAAGTGGCAGACCACCACGACAAGTCGTTTGATGTCACAAAATTTGGATAGGAGATCTAGGATATTCTTGTTCCTGTCATTGCTAAGGGTGACCCCACCGTCAGAGCTATGTGACATGGTGCAATATCAATTTAGGGCACAGAGAGTGAGAAGTACATCACTGATGTACTGTAACTGCTCTGGTGAAGATGGTTACTGATGATATGTTCAAGCTACAGATGAGGAGTGATGTTAATAAGGAGGATACTTGTAAGGATGAGGTAGAACAGGATGTGGGTTGGAGAATACAGATGTAGTTGCAAAAGATACATATTTGACATTAGATTATATCATTTTACATTCATGTTATTATGAATACCAGTTCTTGTGACATGTTAATGACACTTTTCACAAAACAAAATCATGAATAGTGAACCATGAATGTTCATCAAGTTGTTTCCATTTGTTGTTCTCCCAGAGGTCAATTTTAACCTTGACCTGACCTTTGACATGATTGACCTGATATTAAAAAAATAACATCAGGAATGGATTCTACATATGAAAACCCTAAAAAAGAGGTATTAAACAGAGGTATTCTAAGACAAGCGGATTAAAAGTAAAAAATTGCCAGGCGTGTGTTTAGTGGCCATTTTGGATATTTTCTTACCCATTGCACTATATTCTGTTTATTGAATTTCATAATACATTTCCTTAGAATCTATGTATGTAAACATGGTTTTAAATCTATAGGTAATTTACAAAGGAACCCTTTGTGTTCCATCTTTCATTAAAACCAAAGTACATCTTATGTCACATATAGTCACTATGTTGTCACTGCCTGTAACAGAAAAATATTCTAGATATGCAAATTTTAACAACCTTTCTGGACAATATATAGTCTGAGCTTTATCCCAACCATTTTTCAGAGAGAGAGGGTCAATAATAAGAGAGAACCATCAGTTTGAAGTAGAATGCTTCATTCGGATTTTGAAAACTGTGTTTTGGCTTGTGGTTATAAAAGGAGTGATAACACACAGATAGCTACCACCGATGCAAGGCTATCACATTTTTCCTAGCTCTAGGGGTGTATACCTACCCAAAAATCACTATGAGAATTAATCACCCCAGATGGTAATGATGACCCAATTTTTGGGGTCCTGGCTCACGGACTAATATAGCTTACGACGGCTAACGTGTGTCGCCTGCCTCCAACAATAGCCCTGATACATCACAGATGACCGTCTTGTGATCCAAGGCTACCCAAAAAACATGCAAGCTATCAACGCATTGCGTCATGGCGTGTCGACAGCTTACAGATCTGTTCTTTTGGGCAAATAAACAATGAGGCGCGTGACGGAGTATACAAATACAAAGCATTTTGGAAACCAAATTAGCCATAGCCTGTAACATTATGTGGTCAACATGGACATGTTTGTAGCTTACGTTAATCTCTCAAGAACAGATTCTGCTCTGCGTTTGAATCTGTCGGTAGCCGTGTTGACAACCCGTGCGCATTGGCTTCAAGTGGGTGTGCCTTCAGATCAGGAAGCAGGCCGCGCTTTACCCAATCAAATGTAGTGGGCGGGATTCACGTGACCGTCGATCCTTCCCCACTCGAAACAAACCGAAACTAATTTAACAATAGCGTCCGCGGAGCAGACAAAACCACGGAAAGATATTCACATTTTAACTTGCTCTTTCATCATAGAAACAAGTGGGCTTATAACCAAAACGATCCATGTTCTCTGGGAGAAGTGGTGTTAGTGTTCCATGTAGAAATATTGTTAGTGGGAATGAAAACATAGTCGCACCACCGAAAGTGATGCGCTGAAGGCAGACCAAAACCCCGGTTTCCTTGCGCACGGGTGCTACGTCAACTTCCTCCCAGAGCCAACTGATATAGTCAAAAACAGCAGGGGGCGCTGTTTTTCCTTTTCATTTGGCGATGGGTTCCCAGATTGAGTTTACGTTAATGCACTGAACATTTTAGCGTTTAACGAGACAGCAGCGTATCATTCATTTAAAAAATGTACTACCACGGATGATCCAATCATCTTATCAAAAGTATTAAGCATATGCCAAGTTAGATAGCAGATGCTGAGCTAAACATGTTTGTTTAATTTCAAAGTTTGTATAATTAGACGTTATGAAAGGTTGCCGCTGGTGATTATTCAGGCCGGTTGCCAGCGCGCACCAGAGATTATGTTGCACAAGACAAGGACAAATGGACAATGATGTCGGACAAGTCATAAATGCGTCAAACGTGTAGAAGAACAATGAAGTAGCCTATATTTAATTAATTATGCAAGCATGCAACAACATATTTCAGGGGAAGAGAGTGAGCTGTGTGTGTCTGGGTTAGAGGTGCTGCGATCATGATTTTTGCGATCCGATTCCGATCAGGCAGCATCAAAACCGATCCGATTCCAATTAATTCCGATCCGATATGGCGCGGCAATTAATATTAATATTTATTTGACTAAATGTTAAAAAAGGATTGATCAAGTGATATTACTCAAACAGAGAACATAACCTCCACAGAATAATAGTAAACAAGTTCCACAACAGTAGTTTAGAAGAACTGCCCCATTTATTATTAACCAGTGCCAATGGTTTCGCTTTAACCTAAACAGCAGCATTAAATAAAATACAAAATAAAATAAAAGATCCTGTGTAACACAAACTTGGCTTCCGTTTGACATGGTTATTTCAGGTAAAAAATAAATAAAATCCCTTTATACAATAACAATACACACACAATATTGTCCAACTGTTCAACGCTGAGTCCAGGGCTCCAAACAAAACGTATTATTAATAGTCCACAAGTTCCACAACAGTAGGATATGAGAAATAAATGTTTTATTTCTTTTTATATATCTGACTTTTATTTTTTACCTGAAATAACCATGTCAAACGGAAGCCAAGTTTGTGTTACACAGGATCTTTTCATTTATTTTTTATTTTATTTAATGCTGCTGTTTAGGTTAAAGCGAACCCATTGGCACTGGTGATGGGGTCCACCCAGTGCGCAGTCAGACTCAGTAAGGACATTTCGTGAAACTAATTGCTTATACACTCTCCACATATGCCACGGCGTCAGGAAACCTCGCACTTCTTTATGAATCTGCGGGATGGCTGTGTCAGTAATATAACTGCGGCTGGGCATATCGTAGCGAGGCTCTAGGTGCTCTATTAAGCGTTGAAATCCGACATTATTTACCATCGACAGTGGCTGGTCATCCAGCTCTATAAACTGGGCAATGTACTCTGTTATTTCTTTTGCCTTCTTGCTCTCTCTTGGGAGTTTTTCACGCTTTTCAAATGTATCTTCCAACGTTGGTTGTTGGGGGCCAGCGGGTGGTTGCTTTTTCTTTTCTGTAGCTTTATGGTGTTTTATAAGATGATTAATTAGGTTGGTCGTGTTGTACCGTGTATTGACGTTGCCACCACATGGGACGTCTTTTAGACACGACTTGCACTGGGACTTGCACTTGGGTCCTTTTTAACACGAAATACTCCCATACGGCTGACATCGCTGCTTTCTGCTCGTACTGTAGCTCTGCTTTGTGTCGGAGACTCGGAGTTAGCCTCCAACCGTGCTAATAACAAACACTGGTGCGATCACATGGCCGCTACATGCTGGAGCCAGTGTTGCCATATTTTGTGAGAGAAATAAGCAACCAGGTCTAGGAAAACAAGCCCAAAAGAAGCAACTAGCCCACAGGCCCACGGCACATGAGCACTTTAAACCAATTATGCATGGCTATTTTCAAAAACTCTTGCAATAAAATTTGGAGTGTTTGGAATAATTTTTTGAAACATTCTAACAACACAAATGCTCCCCTGGGCACAAAACATTTATAAACATATTTGAGAACCACTGGTTTAAATAATAATTACAAAAATTGGAAGCAAGACAAAATAAGCAAGTACACAATAGAAATAAGCCCCAAAAACGGCAACGCGCAACTACCGATTTTTACAAGCAACTTTACAGAAAAAGAAGCCCAAAGTCTCTTATAATAAGCCGACATGGCAACACTGGCTGGAGCCAACGTGCTGGAAGTGGGAAGGATCAAAGTGCTGGAGCGGATTACTGGAATGGAGTGCTTTAATCAGAGCGTTTTATCGGTCATTTTACTGCAATCCGATCCGATCCACAATTTTTCATTGATATCGAGCCGATATCCGATCAGTTAAAGGTAGGGTAAGTGATATTTTTGGGTTAAAACAAAAAGTATTTTGTTAAAAGGTTAACTGTACTAACACTATATTCCAATAGTAATCATTGCTATAGAGTGTTTGTTCAGTAACAGGAGTCTCCCCGTCTCTCCAGCTCTTTAATAAACAGAAAATACATTTTCCGGTAGGTGTCAAAATCTCAGCCAATCAGGAGAAAGTACCCATTTTTAAGCTTCATTTTTATAGTGTTCCAGTTCCAATTTTGCCTGCTCATTTCTTAGTGTCATCACTTCCAATTTCACTTGTTTAATCTATATCCTGATTGAGTTCTCTATCCTGATTGGATAAAATTGGAAATGAAACTGAAACTGAAACGAAAATGCATTTTCTGTTTTATAAAGAGCTGGAGAGACAAGGAGACTCCTTTTACTGAACAAAAACTCTATAGCAATGAGTACTATCAGAATATAGACCTATTTAACACTTATTTTAACCAAAGAAAATCACTTACACTACCTTTAATCGGATCGCGGCATCTCTAGTCTGGGTACTGTGGAGTCTCGCTCGGAGACCGCCTGACAGGTAGGCACCTCACCATAGAGACACACGGCCAGAAGCGGAAGGCCTACAAATCCACGCCCACTTTTGACACTCGGGGTCCGTTAGAACGATGAACTGCAGCTCTCAATGCAATCTCTATGAGAGGCATTGTAAAATACCGTCATTTCACTGGTTAACTACTGAGGCTGTAGCGATTTTTTTTGTGTTCTAATAATCTGTCCCATTTGTTTAATTTGTCATTTTTAATGTCCCATATCTTTCATCTCGATATACTACCCACAATATACTATAATATACTCCATCAGTATGTCAAAACCGCTAGCATCGGAGATCCAGAGTTTAAGTGGTCGCATGGTATATACGTCACGGACGCATCCCTTGAGGATTTCAATACCCAGAAAACTGGCGAAAGTGGCAGTTTTCAATAGGTTTTGGTCATTGTCTCTGGAACAGAAGGTCCAATCTGCTCAGTTCAAAGCTTGTTGGATGCGTGACTTTGAGGACATTAAGCACGCAATGACACATTTTCGGGTTATTTTTTTTTTTTAGGGGAGGCGAGATCTTAGTTGGGCAGGCGACCGCCTCTCCTGCCTCTACAGTGGGTACGCCACTGGTCGGCGCTCGGCGCTCGTAAAGACAGTGATGTCACTGAAATGCGACAACTTGTCTGTCTGCTGTCTACCCTCTGCTGTGTTAACATTATGGGTAACTCGTTAAAGTGGCAAACTAAATGTGAAACACATCAACTATTAAGAAAACAAGAAGATATGTTGACAAAGACACTCCATACATTTGGAAACATATTTTTATTTAAATCAATATCGTCTTCAGTTAATGCAGGATAATTTTAAAAGTAGGCTAACTTTCATATCCTCTCATAGGGAATGCATTGGCAGCTGCAGTTCATCGTTCTAACGGACCTCGAGTAGCGGCGCTGTCTCAAAAGTGGGCGTGAAATTTGTAGTCCCCGTGTGTCTCTATGGAGAGACAGTGGGAGAGAGACAGAGAGAGGCACAGCAGGCAGCACCACGTCATCGAGGGGCGGTACCTACCAATCTTGATCATGAATCAACCTCAACTCAGCGCACCTGCGGGGACCGGCTAGGTGTGGCACCAAACTACAAAATGCTGCCACTCTCTCTCAGTCTCCACTGGCTCTCCTGGTGAATGGACGGGTGCCCAGGCGGTAAGCGAATACTCCACTATTTCCCTCTACAATTGTAATTGTTAGTGAAATTGAGAACTAAAAGACTGTCTCTTTTACTTTTTAGGCAACCTGTGGAACGATGTAAAACATGGAATGAAATGTGATGAATGGAAACCCCGAACCTGGGAAGAACCTGTGTTACAAAATAACTTACCTTATGATTTAGAAAACGTATAAACAATGCTCTGTGAAGCGATCATTCAATAAATGCCCTTTATTGGGTTTGTACCCTGCCTATCTGTGTCTTGGCCTTGATCAGTGTCCCACAGTACATTGAGACAGGGAGCATCAGGCATAACTCCACGGCCAGGACGCACAGTTGAAATTACACCTCCTTTGAAAACCTCCCTTTTAAGAAAATGTAAGTCAACAAATGAACCCCAGTCTGGGCTACACTGTAAAATCCCCAGTCTTATAGGCTACTTTGATGAGCCTTATATGCGCCTCATTGCTGTTTATTTTGGGTCGGGAAGCTATGAGTCGCCTCGTCCAACAAAACACATCTCCCTCCCAAGTGAAACCTATAGGGCCAAACTTTGTCATACAATGTGATGCATGCTAGGACTGAATAACAAGGACTCGCTCTATCTCTCTCCTGTTGCATTGCTAAAGCAAGTCTCTCTCTCTCTCTCTCTTTCAGGCATTTTAATAACAGTTTGTCCATAGACATATCACAACAAATAATGTTATATTCAAGCAAGAGAAATAATCCACTGAGTTTTGGCGATGGCATAGTGTTGTTGTTGTTGGGTTCAACTCGCCACACCTCCCATACACACACGATGTCTGGACAACATTTGTAGGAATAATATTTAAAAAAAGAAAAGAATTGCCTCCTGGTGGCGCTATAATAGGGCAATGATAAGTCTATAAGTCTTTCCGTCCCTGATGGACCAAGCCTCTGTTTTGCTAACTACTCTAGATCACTGGTTCACAAACCATTTACCAATAGAGAAATTGTGGGGTGCTCCTTCCATTCCGACATCTCACCACTCCGACTAGTGGCTTCCGCGTGCGGTTATGGTTAGGGTTAGGGTTAGGTATAGGGTTCGTCAACGTCGGAAAGGCGACATGTCGGAAAGGCGAAATGCACCCAGAAATTGTATGTCTCCTCGGAAACGAAACTTCCGAAAGTAGCCGATCTACAAGCTCACAAAACGTTGCTATCTGAAAAGTTGTGAGATTGTAGATCGGCTATTTTCACAATGAAGTATGTCATACATTGAAAAAACATACTCTCAAATAAGCATTTCATGTTATCTTTATCAATTGCCCATGAATTCATTGATACAGTCATGTTGTTTGCATTGAACTTTAAATGAAGTCTGCATGAAGTGAGCCTTGAACCGGCGACCTTGCAGTTGTCAGGCAGACGCTTAAGCGAGAAACCATTGGACCAAAAGACCTGAACTGGTGAAAAAGCAGCTCACACAGATGATACAGTTTCACGCAAATAGCTGAAAAATCCTAGGTTTAAGTGTTTTTCAAACTGCTCAAAATTTCGGACAATCTAAGGGCGGAGTTTACTGGTCAAAGCGATAGATGTGTTTCTCATGAGTCAAGGCACAAGTGTAAGCAAGTTTCACGACTTTCTTTGAGGCATGACTTTTGCCTGTTAAAGTTTGCATTTTCAAAAAATTGCTATAGCGCCCCCCTTTGGCCAATTGGAGTGAGATTGGTTTCAGTGATATTTGGAATGACCCTCTACATTACTGCAAATTTTCAAAGAAATATGAGTCTGCATGTACTGTATGTGTTAGGGGCAGATGAACAATTGTCATAAAGCTGCAATATTCATTGGCTCATTAAAGTAATACTAGGTAACGTTTTCAACAAAACTAAAGTTAAATTGTATATCTTTTGTCAGTGGCAAAAGTTTCACAACACCCACTCCATGAATTTCACCCCCGGAAGCCTTTTATTTATATATTTTCTATTGAACGGTGAAGGGGGGGACTTTCCCGGGAAAATGACGTTCCTGGCCAACGTCATGACGTCGTGGCCGACGTCCCCAGGAACTACCGCAACGGTTTCCTGTTTGGCCAGGAACTACCGCGGTAATAGCAAAAAGGAACCTCACGCTGATGTTAAGAGAATGTAGGATTGGAAGATCGAAAAAGAACAGAAAAAGAAAGCACAGCTCATGGTAACTAATGCTCCACTGGCTAAGAGAAACGATCCGTAGATAGTATAAAACAATTAAAAGATCGCTTTTTGAAACGCTTCCGGCTTCCGGTGAAAACGAATGGAATTCTGGGTAATCGAGGATTACGGAAATTGTATGCAGTGACGGTAGTGACCAGCAGAGGTTGCTAAAAATCGTTATTTGGGATTCTGCATTGTACAACTTTAAAGCTTAATTTTTTCACTTAGAAAAAATCCGCCCCCAACGCTTTGTCGGCATAGGTCCAAAGTTCATGTGTAAAACGTTTCGTGCAGATTACTCAAAAATCCCAGGAGGAGATAGGTTTTAACTGTTTTTCATATAATTCAAAATGGTGGTAGATCTAAAGGTCAGAGGTCAAAAGTCAGGGTGAAAGTTGTTCAGCATGAGGAGACGCACATGTGTATCGAAGTTTCATGGCTGTGGGTCAAACAGGGCATGAGTTGTACCTGTTCAAAGTTGGCATTGTCAATTGAGTGCCATAGCGCCACCTTTTGATGAAAGATTGTGAGATTTATTTCTTGATAGTTTTTCATGACCATCTATCATATGGCCGAGTTTCGTAAAAAGCGTATACACGGTTCAGCCAGAACTGCGAAAAGTGGCAGAAACAGAAGAAACAGAATAATGCGAATAATAAAACAGGGCCAGGAGCCATGCTGGCAGCCTGGCCCCGTAATAACAAAACGGAGCCTTGCTCTGCAGAGCCTGGCCCCGTAATTATCTCAAATAATTGCGACTATCTCAAATAATTACGATTACGGTTTCCGTATCTGCTCTAGAACCAGAGCGGATCCTTCAAAGCAACTTGATCCATTGATATCATGGAATGAAAGTAAACAACACACAAAGCGCGTTTTCCACCAAGGCTCCTGAACATAGTAATGAGTTACTTTTGGGATAATAGTAACTGTAATATTATTGTGTCTGTGTGTGTAAATGGTGCATTTATATAGCACCTTTAATCCAAGACGCTTTACAATGTGCATTACATTCACACACACATTCACACACAACGGCAGAGGAAACCAACCTGCTCATCGGGAGCAATTAAGAGGTTCAGTGTCTTGCTCAAGGACACTTCGACAAAAACTCTGGAGGAGCCCGGCATCAAACTGGGAACCTTCTGGTTCCCGAGTGTCCGTTCTACCTCCTGAGCCACTGCCGCCCCTGATTTATACTTCTCCACACCACGGTGCGTCATCAATCGGATTGCTCAATCAGCGATTAGACTATCAATTCAATTAAATTTGGTTAAAGTGTCAAATCACAACAATGTGTCTCAAGACACTTTACATGTAGAGCAGAGACCCCACAGTCCCACCCTGAGCAACAAGACACTTTACATGTAGAGCAGAGACCCCACAGTCCCATCCTGAGCAACAAGACACTTTACATGTAGAGCAGAGACCCCACAGTCCCACCCTGAACAACAAGACACTTTACATGTAGAGCAGAGACCCCACAGTCCCACCCTGAACAACAAGACACTTTACATGTAGAGCAGAGACCCCACAGTCCCATCCTGAGAAAGCAATTTTGCGACAGTGGCAACGAAAAACTCCCTCTTAACTGGAAGATCCTCTTGTCCGATCGATCTGGGCATCCCTCAAATAAATAGATATGAATGTGTCTTGATATCCTCTTATATAATATTCAGATATTTAGAGATAGTGGAGATATATATTAAATTCCCTGCTGCCATTTTTCCTTTTTCTACTCTGTAAATATAGCTATTTATATTTATTGATGACATGTATTAAAGTGTTAATATGCTCTGTTGATTAATTGAATACATGACTCCAATCAATGTGCATAACAGAGATCAAAGGTTCAGAGAAATCAAACCCAGAGGATATGTAAATAACCACTGCTGGACCAAACTGCAACATAGAATTACAACCCACAGAATAGACACCGAACAGACAGGTTTAGACTAGCCTCGGAAACCCAGGCTTTTTTTTTTGTTACAAAAGAAAAAAAGCCTGGGGGAGCGATGTAGGAACGATGGTCTTGGACCTTGTTATCTCCTAACCAATCAGAGTGCAGAGGGGCGTTGCTCTAAATTTGGTGACGTCAGCGTGCTCCGTGCACAGGCCGAGGGGGGAGGGGAGGGGAGGCGGGGACATAGATTGGTGAAGCAATAGGAAGCCACGCACAAATCCAGGCGGCTGTGTTTGGGTCCGCCCTTCAAGACCATGGATTGAGCTCGTAGCCTCAGGCTAGGTTTAGACAGACAGACAGACAGACAGACAGACAGACACACAGACACACAGACAGGTTTAGACAGACAGACAGACAGACAGACAGACAGACAGACAGACAGACAGACAGACAGACAGACAGACAGGCAGACAGACAGACAGACAGACAGACAGACAGAGGTCGGAATTCAACATTTACTTACTTTAATAAAAGTACAGAAGTATTGGTATCCAAATGTACTTAAAGTACAAGTAAAAGTACTAAAAATGTTTGAAAATAGTAGATCTACAAGCTCACAATTCGTCGCGATGCGACGCGTTGTGAGCTTGTAGATTGGCTTTTTTCAAATAGCCTATGTATAAAATAGGGCTAAAGTGGTTAATGTATGTCTTATAATGTAATCATTTATATCTGCAAAGTAACTAGTAACTAAAGTGTTCAAATAGTTGTAGTGGAATAAAAGTATAAGTATAGACAATTGGAAATACTCAAGTAAAGTAAAAGTACCTCAAAATTGTACTTAAGTACAGTACTTGAGTAAATGTACTTGGTTACTTTGAAATCCATATCATTGGAGTGGATGGAACTTCCGGTGACTCGACGCGTGTGTGGACAAGACCTGTGAGAAACTGACCTAGAACAGGAAACAGGAAACGTCACCTTATGGAAGAGGGAACTACAGTCATGCACAGAGCCTGTTAAAGGAGAATTTTGGACTAAGTTTTTCTTACCTTTTCTATGACGTTATGATATCTTAGGATGAATGGTACAGTAGAAACATGTCATAACTCCATCCCGGGTCCACCACAGCTTAAAACGTGCGCGGATAGGCCTTGCGTTAGATCGCATATTTTAATAGCTTTTTTCCCCTTTTTTTGGGTGAGATCTGACGTTCATAGTGACAGAACACTGTGCAAGCAAAAATAAAATAAAAATTAAAAACCTAAGTCTCGCTAGACTAGAGAATCTCGTCTGTTTTTTTTGTTTTTTTTAGTGTTCTGTCACTATGAACGTCAGATCTAAAAAAAAAAAAAAAAAAAAAAAAACTATTAAAATATGCGATCTAACGCAAGGCCTATCCGCGCACGTTTTAAGCTGTGGCGGACCCGGGATCGAGTTATGAAATGTTTCTACTGTACCATTCATCCTAAGATATCATAACGTCATAGAAAAGGTAAGAAAAATTAGTCCAAAATTCTCCTTTAAGTATCTCAGCACATAACTCTGATCCACTGCTCTTTTAACCACATGAACACTATAGTCTAGGACCTGGCTAAGATATGTATGCACTTAATTTAGGAGAGATTATCTCAACTGTTCTTGGCTAATATGACCCCAAGGAACAACTTAGGAACTATGAGAAATTCTCTATCCGGGGCGAAATACTCGGAAATGACCACGCCCCTTTTAAAATGACCGCTACTTCAAACATGGCTCTATCTTCTAAACCGTTGGAGCTACAGATTTTCTGAGGTGCTCAAAATGTACACAATATTCATGTTTAGGGAAAAATAGAAAAGTGTAAATGTCAAATTTTATATTTTATTACAGAACAGCTTAAACAAACGGCTAAAAACGGTCAACTTATTTACAGTCCAGGGCCATAAGAATATTTTTGCGTGAATCAATCTAAAAGCACCACATTTGTCCCAGATGTAACCCAGGGCATGCTCTAATGATGTAGCAAGGGTGCCCGAGCCAGCAGCCTTCGGGATCATCATAGTGGCCAAATCCAATATGGCCGCCACCTGAAAAAAGTTTTGGCCATGTTTGAACCAGATGAGCTACAAATGCAAACTTGGTGTCTAAATCATGTTTTTTGACAATTAGAAGCATGTTGGAATGCTTATCTTTATAATTTAATCTATTTAAAGGACTCTAATTTGCAAATCACAAATATGGCCACTGTGTTATGAAACAACCAATGTATCTTACTGATGTAATTTTATTGAGACAATAGAATGATTTAAGAGTAGAACCCATTCCTAAGTATACAGCTACAGCCAGTACAGTATGTGCAACAATGCTCAGCATAAAATGTAATCCTATCATACTAGGTGTATAGAATTAATTAATTAATAATACATATAGAACAATATGTATTATTGTACATTGTACATAATTGTCTTGGTGTAACAACAGCACTGATACATAAAGTACTACACACACACACACACACACACACACACACACACACACACACACACACACACACACACACACACACACACACACACACACACACACACACACACACACACACACACACACACACACACACTCACACACTATTAGCACAAAACAACAATCATAAAAAACTAAAAGTGGTGGCTACAATATTGTGTATATAGTGTGTATGTCTATCTATACACCCTTGACTAGTATGATAGTATTCAATTCATGCTGAGCATTGCTCTGCATACTGTACTGGCTGTTGCTGTATAATTTGGGTTCTACTCATATTATTCTATTGCTTCAACATCTATACACAGGTTGTTTCTTTTCTTCAGTTTGATCTTAACTCATTCCAAAAACTCTGGATGAAACTTTATGTTACATAACATTTTTTATATATGCCATATTTGTAATAAGCAAATAAGAGGGCTCTAGATGGATTCAATCATAAATATGAGCATTCCAATGTGTTTCTAATGCTCAAAAAGCATAAAATAGACACCAAGTTTGCCATAAATGACAAAGATTAAGGTAAGTAAAACAAATTGTTTAAAAAAGAAATCTTTAAAATATGCAAAATAGAGGTCCAGCCACACCCAGTCATAAAGATAAGCATTCCAACACACCCAGTCATAAAGATAAGCATTCCAACATGTTTCTAATTGTCAAAAAAGATTTAGACACCAAGTTTGCATTCATAGCTCATCTGGTTCAAAAGTTATAGACAAAACCTTTTTCAGATGGCGGCCATATTGGATTTGGCCACTATGATGACCTGGAGGGTTGATGGCTCGGGCATGGGTTCCACAAACATGAGTATTCTGAACATTTTGAGCACCCCAGAAAATCTGTAGCTCCTACAGTTTAGAAGATAGAGCCATGTTTGAAGTAGCGGTCAATTTAAAAGGGGCGTGGTCATTTCCGAGTATTTCGCCCCGGATAGAGAATTTCTCATAGTTCCTAAGTTGTTCCCTGGGGTCATATTAGCCAAGAACAGTTGAGATAATCTCTCCTAAATTAAGTGCATACATATCTTAGCCAGGTCCTAGACTACTAGCCTCCCTATTCTGGGGTAAACATTCTGAAAAAAATAGCCGATCTACAAGCTCACAACACTTTGCGATAATATGTAATGTATTCACTTCATCATTATTAATACTTTACAACTATCAGTGGAAAAGGTTAGATGGTGGAGTAAGATATACAGACAGACAGACAGACAGACAGACAGACAGACAGACAGACAGACCTCAGAATCTGCAGTCTACAGTGAGGACTCTTCATTGCATCACAGAGCATCTTCGCTGCAGCATCATACAGGCGGCTACCAGATAGGTCCAGTTCAACCAGATAGGATGGATTAGAGCTGAGAGCGGAGACCAGAACCTCACACTCTGTCTCACTGATGACACAGTTAACAAGTCTGTAATTACACATTGAAAGGGAACATGTGTGAATGTTACAAAACAATCAGTTCATACAGCACCACACAGCCAAGAACAGCACTATCAGAGCTAGCACTACATACATACATACATACATACATACATACATACATACATACATACATACATACATACATACATACATACATACATACATACATACATACATACATACTGATCCTTGGCCAATCGCAAGAGCAAAACAACAGTTCAAGCTGTCATTTCACTCTAATTTTCAACATTCCACTATGTGTTACAAACATCTTTACTGTCATCTTCATACACGACAAGAAGTGTATTAGCTTAGTTGTTAAGTTTGTCTTCAGGAAATAGTCTCTGTTCATGATTGGCTCAGCAGCAGTAATAATACCATTGTAGATGTTGTGTCTATAAACTCATCTTTTGCAGTATTTGTGTAATTCATTATATTAAATGTTTTACATTTAACTAATTCAGTGCCAAACTTATTTCTGGCTTTATCACCCCTGTGCCAAGGCCAAAAATACATTGTAAAAAAAAAAGTGCTTAGGAGCCGAGATACAGCCTTTTTCAGTAAGAAGTTAAACAAGAAGTGAATGGAGCAGAAAATCTTCAAATCATGATATCTTGGGTTCTGAACCTTTTTTTTTTTTAAACAAACAAAAAAAAAATATTTTTTTTTTAATTATTATTTATTTATTTTATGACGTCGGCGACGTCATTGGCACTCTGGGCTTATGAAAAACGTGACGTCGGCGACGTCAATGGCACTGAATGAGTTAAAAGTACAGAAACAGTTTAGTTGAATCTTTAATGGCAATATGACAGATTGTCAACATGTTGCGATGACTGACTGACCGTTTTGTTAAAATCACATGAATACTAACCGAGCCTTTCTGCAGTTCCTCACAGCAGGGAGCAGTCTCAGTCGCCCCCCCGGAGATGTGTTGTATGACTGAGGGTCAAACTCATCCAGAACCTCCTCTGACATCAGCAGCATGGAGGCCAGAGCTGAACACTGGGTATCAGACAGTTGTGTCTTAGATCTGTCCCCTGACTTCAGGTACTGTTGGATCTCCTGATGTAATGAGTCGTCCTTCATCTCCATCAAACAGTGGAAGATGTTGATACATCTGTCAGGGGAGGCATCATCACTGTTCATCTCCTTCAGGTTGTCGATGGCTCTCTGAATGATATCTGGACTGTTGTCTGTTTGACCCAGCAGGCCTCCTAACAGACTCTGATTGGACTCCAGTGAGAGGCCATGAAGGAAGCGGACAAAGAGGTCCAGCTGACCGTTTTTACTCTTCAGGGCTTTAAGCATGGCTTTGTTAAGGAAGTCAGCCAGGGTATAGTCAGCCAGGGTATAGTCACTGTTGTAATCTTCCAGAAATGGCTTCAGCACCTTCTTGTTCCTCGCAGTGAAACAGTGGAGCAGGTAAACTGCAGCCAGAAACTCCTGAATGGTCAGATGAACGAAGCTGTAGACTTTTCCCTGGAAGAGCACACTCTCTCTTTTGAAGATCTCTGTGCACACTCCTGAGTACAGCGAGGCCTCTGTGACATCAAGACCACACACTTCCAGGTCTTCTTGGTAGAACATGATGCTACCTTTCTCCAGATGTTCAAACGCCAGCTTGCCCAGCTTCAGAAGAACTTCCCAATCAGTCTCCATTAGCTGCTGTTGATTCCCTTCATCGGTCTCATCATACTTCTGCTTCTTCCTCCTTGTCTGGACCAACAGGAAGTGGATAAACATCTCACACAGGGTCTTGGGCAGCTGTCTTGTCTCGTCTGTCTTCAACATGTCCACCAGAACGGTAGCAGCGATCCAACAGAAGAGTGGGATGTGACACATGATGTAGAGGCTCCTTGTTGTGTTGATGTGTGAGATGATTCTGCTGGCCAGCGTCTCATCACTGAATCTCTTCCTGAAGTACTCCTCCTTCTGGGGGCCTGTGAACCCTCGTACTTCTGTCACCCTATCAACACATTCAGGAGGGATCTGATTGGCTGCTGCAGGTCTGGTAGTTATCCAGAGTTGAGCTGAGGGAAGCAGATTCCCCTTGATGAGGTTTGTCAACAGAACGCCCACTGATGATGTCACTGTGACATCAGAAACAATGTCATTGTTGTGGAAGTTCAGGGAAATTCTGCTTTCATCTAAACCATCAAAGATGAACACAGTCTTCCAGGCAGCAAGCTGCTCTGCTGTCAGCTTCTTTAATGTTGGATAGAAATCATGGATCAGTGTGAGAAGACTGTACTGCTTATCTCTGACCAAGTTCAGCTCCCGGAACGAGATCAGAATCAGGAGATTGATGTGTTGATTGGCCACGCCCCCCGCCCAGTCCAGAGTGAACTTGTACACAGAGAATGTTTTTCCAATGCCGGCGATGCCCTTTGTCAGAACTCTTCTGATGGGTGTCTCTCTGCCTGGTAAGGGGTTGAAGATGTCAGAGCACATGATTGGCTTGTTAAGGAGAGTCTCCATCTTGGATGCTTTCTCAAGGTGCCACACCTCATGTTGCTGATTAACCCCTTCACTGTCTCCCTCTGTGAGGTAGAGCAGTGTGTAGATCCTGTTGAAGGAGGTTCTAGGTTCTGGTTCAGTGATGTCTTCTCTCTGACCTTCTAACCTCTTTGTCAGACTGATCTTTAAAAGCTTCTGCAGACTGACATCCACTGGAACACAACAGTTCATCAATGTTAAACACACGTTCAGTCCCAACTTTATATCCTATGGAAACAATGGTTTAAAATGTTCATCCCCAGAGAACAGGATAACATACAAATAAAACACTGTCTGACACTGAATCAACTATAAACGGCCTAGAAAACCACTGGCTCTTAAGACATTCACCATTGACGGAGATCTCCGTCAATTAAAAAAATAATTCCACAAGAGGGTGCTCTAACGCAACTTCGGAATGATCCCTTGACACTGAGAGAAGGAATGGACGGATGCGACGTCATCCCAAAAAATGTCACTTCCGTCCACTCCTATGTTATGAGTTGTAGAAAATCACATCTAGTCAGATTTCTTCTTTTTTTGGTGAAAACAAGCCTTATTCAATGGCCGATAGCAACAGAATGGCCGATCGCGGTTACAAAAATATTGTTCCGGTGGATAGACAAGACCCTCCCCAACCCCCCAGACAGCCTTTGTTTACATCTGTGTGCACATTGTGGCTTCCGCAGCTCTCCGGAGATTGTCAATATAAGGTAAAAAATCACACCCAGTGTGAAGTGGGCAGTGTGGTCACAGTGGTCATCACAGTGATGGAAGTTCACTTAAAGAAAAGTAATATTGTGGACCAACCATTGTACACACCTAACTTTTTTAAAGTGCATAGTCCTATTTATAGGGCTATGCACATGTGTCATGTGTTTCACTAGCCAATCACAGTCCTGAATAGACTGTGATTGGCCAATCACGGTGCAGGGTTAGGGGGGTACAATGGTGGCCAATCACAGCGCAGGGTTGGGGGGGTGCAATGGGTGGGGGGGGTACAATGGTGGCCAATCACAGTGCAGCAAATGTCGATGTCCAAACCTCACATATAGGGGCGGTTTCACCGCCCAAAAACGCTGGCACCAGCAGATGAATTAATTCATCAATACCTGGCAGTGAATGTGGTGTCTGCAGTCCAGGTGTTTGTGTGAAGGTCTCTCCACACTTGGGGCAGCCATCTTCTCCATGTGGACCAGACTGGTCCCAGGATGAGGTGATACATTGTCTGCAGAAGCGGTGTCCACAGGGAATAGAAACTGGATCGGTCAGAACCTGGTCACACACTGCACACCTGGACGACTCCTCGGTCAGGACATAAGTACTCCTGTTCCCCCACACACACACACACACACACACACACACACACAGACACAGACACACACACACACACACACACACACACACACACACACACACACACACACACACACACACACACACACACACACACACGAAATGTAAACTTCTGTTATGCACTACCTAATGTTGGCTCAGTATGGTTATTACCATGAAGCTGTAACTAGTGATGGACGGTAGAGACTAGATGAGCACTAGTTATGTAGTAAACACTGAACTAGTTATGGACAGAAAGTCATGAATCACATGTTTGACTTTCTGACATCCACTGTTCCATATCTGTGGTCAAAATTAACTTAAAGGAATAGTTCACCCAAAAAAGTACTTATTTTCTATCAATTACTCAACCCATGGAGACTTGAATTCATGGAGATTTTTTTTGTTGTTGTCGCATTCCTAAGCCAATAATTTGATGACCAGCGGGATGATGCTAATGTCTCCGGTAGGAGACTCAAAGTTAACACTTTGAGTCTCCTACCGGAGCCGCCGACGCCCATCAAATTATTGGCTTAGGAATGTGACATAAACAAAAAAATCTCCATGAATTCAAGTCTCCATGGGGTGAGTAATAGATAGAAAAAAAGTCGTTTTGGGGGTGAACATCCCTTTAATTCAGTTTAATCTGAGACAAAACTACGGTCAATCTAATTGCCAGCGAGATGGAGGGCAACATTTTCACTGTTGGACAAAGCCCTGTGACATTAAACAGTTTGTGTGAAATAAGATGTGTGGCTGTGGGTGTGATCTGGCAATACTATAAATATGTCACTGTCACAAACTTTACACCCATCCTGACATTACTATTCTCATTATTTAGCAGAGTAGCCAATCATGTTACCCCCTTTTAGTTTACTAACATTAATTTCACTCTCTGTGTGTGTGTGTGTGTGTGTGTGTGTGTGTGTGTGTGTGTGTGTGTGTGTGTGTGTGTGTGTGTGTGTGTGTGTGTGTGTGTGTGTGTGTGTGTGAAAACATTGTGTTTCCTGATCAGTGATCTTACCTTGAGTGTGAAGGTCCAGGTTCTTCACTGACGTCTGAAGAGAGTCCAGTAGAAGTGAGAGAGTCGATGCCACTTGTTGTGCTGCTGGGAGCTGGAGCCTCTGGTCTCTGACTCTGGTCACCTCTGTAATCATCACAATCACACAACACTGGTTCATACAGTACATATTCCTGATGAAAACTTCATGAACTATAAACATTAATTAAAGTTTACAGTTACTTACTTTATCTGGGAGTCTGGTTCATTGCTGTGTTCTGGAGACTCTGGTGTCTGTCTCTGGTCTTCACTTCTGGAATCATAACAATCACACAACACTCTGTTTCTGACTTACACTTAATAACATGAACTAACAGACTTACTTTTTCTGAGTGTCTGGTTCATTACTGAACATTGGAGAATTATTTCTAAATCAGTCTATCTTCTAGTACTCTACTTTCATGCATTTTCAAAATATATTTTGGGTAACTGGAACCAAGTAATTGAAAAAACACCGCCTCCTCATGTATTAGAAGGACAATATCAGCCGGTTATGGCGGACAGCTGAACAGTCGCAACTCCAAACGCTCCGACCGATTTACTTTAACTACCCGCTTACATCCACAAAAGACTTAACATAAAGAGCACATTTTGTGTAGAAAGTGGGAATGAATACAAGAAAGCAACAAAAAGAAAAAAAAAACAGCCTAAAGGAGACTGGACACGACGGGGACGGTGGCGACACTATGGCTGGTGCTAATGCTAACCAAGAAGCTAGCGCCTCTCACAACGTCAACAAGGACAACGAGGTTCTGGCCGCAATTCATTCATTGAGGGCAGACGTCAATACAAGACATGATGAGGTCCTAAATGCCATACAAGGAATAAAAAAAGACCTAAATGCGTACTCAAGGAGAATGGACGAGGCTGAAACTCGCATTAGCACAGCAGAAGACGCCGCCGCAGCAATGGGAGTCAAATTGGACATGATGCAAGAACTAGTTGTCTCTCTCACCAGCAAATGCTTAGATTTGGACTCACGCGGAAGGCGAAACAACATGATTATAGTGGGCCTGGCAGAAAGTACTGAAGGCACAGATGTGGAGGGGTTCCTGGAGAAGTGGATACCTGATTTGATCGGCGACCCAGGGGTATTTTCCTCCCATTCACCCGTAGAACGCGGACATCGCCTAGGAAAGCCCAGGATGACGGCGACGGCGGCTAAACCTAGACCACTCACTCATCTTGAAGTTCTTAAACTTCAGAGATAAAACAAAGGTGATGAAAACGGCCCGGGCTAAAGGGAAGATGATGCACGGTACCCAGCATATAATGTTCTTTAACGACCACCCACATGCTGTGATGGAAGAGAGGAAAAAATATGATGCCGTGAAAAGAGATCTCAGAGCCCATGGAATTGACGATTTTGGCATAATTCACCCCACCAAATTCCGCCTAAACCACGGAGGAAAACGTCATATGTTTGAAACCCCAGCTGAGGTCGGAACCTTCTTAAAGAATCTGAAGAAGGTGGATGGACAGCAGCAGGGAGCCGAACAGGAGACATGATGGGAGAGGATGTTTACTTTTGAAGAACCGTGACTGTTGTTTTTTTTTGTTAAATGGACATGAAGATGTACTTTTTCACTTTGACCTGAGATCTGAACTGTTAATCTGAGCGGACTTTTTTCTCTCTTTTTTTTTTCTTTTGGAGGGGAGGATGCACACCAGAGGATTATCTTTCTATTTTTATTGTTGTTATTAATACGATTATATATTTTATTTATTTTTGGCTTTAGACAAGACACTATGGACCTTGTGGACTATCTAAAATTGGAGTTTGCTCCACCATTTGATTTTGACATGCTGACTGAACTCCTCAGTGTGAGATGACGGTCGGGTCTAACAACATTCCAGAAAGGTAACGTTACGTTAGGTTACGTATGTAACCATGGTCCTTTTTATGTGAATCAAATAGAACCACCCCTTTTTCCATTCTCAAAAGTATAGACTGGACATACAAAGTTCTTTGTTGCCTTTTGTTATTGCTTCTAATTATACTTACTGTAATAAGGGACATTTGACTTACTTTAGATGTGAAATAGCTGAGGATGGAGTTTCTCAATTGGACTACATATTTGAGTTTATATCATATTATATTGTCTTTATTTTTTTGTCTTTTTTTTAATGATCCTCATATGATACTCAGGTTCTAGACACCTCCACTTTTATTTAAAAAAAAAAAAAAAAAAAAAAAAGAAAGAAATGTTTTATTATTTTTTTACAGGTCTTGAGTATTGTTTGTTTCAGCAGGTCATGGGCTAGTAAACTTTGGGGATGAAACATGTTTCATCTTTTGATATGTCAAATAGTTGATTTTGATGGAGTTAATTCGTTGTTGGTAATTTTGTTTTTATGTCGGGTTAAGAACTAAAAATACACTTTTCTACGGTCGGAGTAGGATTTTGTGTATTGTTGGAAGGTTTTGTTCGTAACCGCTCCTCTTTGAAGGATCGGTTGTCTATAACCTAGGAATCTCAGATAGGTGTTAAGTTGGACTGCAATTTGTTTAGGCAGTCGAGAGGAGTTGATATGTTTATGTATAGTTTTTTATTTTTCATATATGTGTTTGAATATGGGTCTTTTTGTTTTTCTTCCCCTTCTACTTTAATATGTGTATTCAGCAGAAAGGTCTTTCACTTTAAACCGTCAGAGCGGACATTTCGGCTCTACAGGGTTCCTTTATATACGATCTCTCTACAAACTGATTAATGGCATTCAATAATTTTAAAATATCTAGTTGGAATGTGAGGGGGTTAGGCAGATTAGCTAAGATAAAACAGGTAATGACTAGGATAAAACACATGCAATCGAAACTGGTGTTATTGCAGGAAACCCATTTGACAACAAACGAAGAATTAAAACTAAAGAGGAGATGGCAGGGACAAGTCATAACAGCAAACTATACATCACAGGCGAGAGGGGTAGCAATTCTAATCCATAAATCCATCCCCTTCCAGATCAATAACATTTCTAAGGACACAGGAGGAAGATATATAATACTACAGGGAACACTACTGGGTGAGCACTTAAACGTGGTCAATGTATATGGGCCAAATAATGATGACCCACAGTTCTTCAATAACCTATTTTTAATACTGTCTACATTAAGAGGTAATATCTTATTGGGGGGAGACGTGAATGTGACGCCATGCCCTGATATCGACAGATCGACGGGGCGAGACGTTTCCCATGTGCAGGCAAGAAAAGTGATATCACATTTTATGTCGGAACTGAGCCTGTGTGATATTTGGAGGGATTTAAACCCAGGCAAAAAAGAGTTCTCGTGTTACTCTGCCACGTATCGCACTCACTCTCGCATTGATCTATTTTTGATTTCAAAGGGTCTTGTGTCAAATATTAAAGGTTGTTGGTATAATAGCATTCTGATCTCGGACCATGCACCATTGACCATTGACTACGCACCAACAAAAACTTTCAAAGGGCCACCAAGATGGCGATTTGATACAAAGTGGCTGCATTATCCTGAGTTTGTCAAATATATAGAGGGACATATAGACACATTTTTTGAAATAAATACTACACAGACCTCCCCCTCTGTCCGATGGGAAGCTTTCAAGGCCTATATTCGTGGACAAATTATCAGTTATACAAGCTCTAAATCCAATAAATTTAAGCAACAGATGTTAGAATTGGAAAAAGAAATTGGACAACTTGAAAGGGAATTATTTTCAAATGACACCCCTGAACTACAACAAAAAGTAGCTATAAAAAGAGCTCAATACAATGAATTATCTTCAAATAAAGCCCTTTCTGACCTGACCAGGCTTAGCCAATCCTTTTATGAGCAGGGTGAAAAAGCGGGGAAATTATTAGCATGGCGAATCAAAGCTCTACAAAGTGAGAGAGCCATAAGTGAAATAACTAACGCATCAGGAACACTGACAGTAGATCCTAAAGAAATAAATGATACATTTAAAGCCTATTATGAGAAACTATATACTTCGGAACCTCCCTCAAACCCAGAATTACAAACAACATTCTTGGATGGCCTTGAGATTCCTAGGCTGCCTGAAGAGGCAAGAAATCTACTTGATAGACCAATACAGCTTGCAGAGCTGGTTGAAGCGATGGGTGTAATGAGTGGGGGAAAGGCTCCAGGCCCCGACGGGATTCCTATTGACATATATAAAATATTTAAAGGGAAATTACTACCCCCGTTCCTAGAAATGATAACGGAGGCCTTTGAAAAGGGCCTTCCACCAACATTGCAGAGTGCCCTGATAACAGTTATCTTAAAACCAGGAAAATCTCCCTCCAGATGTGAGAGCTATAGACCAATATCACTACTTAACTCTGACACAAAGCTATTAGCAAAGACATTAGCCTTGAGATTGGATGGTTACTTACCATCTTTGATAGGTCTTGACCAGAATGGTTTTGTCAAGGGGCGACAAGCCTTCCATAACATTAGAAGAGCTATTAATGTTATTAACGAAATGAAGGAAACCTCGGGGGCGGCCATTTTGTCCCTGGATGCGGAGAAGGCTTTCGACAGGGTGGAATGGCCGTATCTCTTTGAGGTACTAGCTCGTTTCGGATTGGGGGAGAAGTTCTGTAAATGGATTAAAGTGCTTTATGATAACCCAATGGCAGAAGTTATGACCAATGGTATAATATCTGTTCCGTTTAAGCTATCTAGGTCCACAAGACAGGGTTGTCCTCTCTCTCCATTACTGTTCACGCTCGCTGTTGAAATGCTCGCCATAGCTGTCAGAGCCCGCCCGACAATCACTGGTATAACAGTAGGTGGTGTTGAGAACCGTCTGGCTCTCTACGCGGACGATATATTAGTATTTGTGAGAAATTTGGCTCAGTCACTGCCGTCCCTCCTAGAACTAATTAAAGGTTTTGGTGCATTTTCAGGCTACAAGGTAAATGACACCAAATCCAACATTCTTTTCCTAAAAGAATCAGAGAGACTTAGCCCACCAGTTAATACGTTTTTTCACAATTCACCACAAGGTTTTACGTATTTGGGAATAAAGATAACCCCCAAGATAGAAGACCTGATTCCATCAAATTATGATCCTATTATGACCTCAGTTACAGCATCTATTAATAGATGGACACTACTTCCCTTGTCATTAATTGGCCGTATTAACATAATTAAAATGAATATTCTACCCAAATTTTTATATTTATTTCAATCATTACCGCTGAGTCCACCCCCCTCATTCTTTACTAAAATGAAAAAACTCATTACTAACTTCATTTGGAACGAAAAGAAACCCAGATTACGATTGTCCCTACTTTTCTTGCCATATGAAAGAGGGGGGTTAAAGCTCCCCAATCTCTACTGGTATTATATGGCCACTCAAATAAGAGCAGCAATGTTCTGGTTTTCTGACGAAGCAGGCACATCTTGGGTACAGATGGAGCGTAACACAACATCCTCCCTGCCTTTGAACCTTTATTTATATTCTGACTCTCTTAAGAATTTAAAAAGTAAGACAAAGAACCCCTTTGTTAAGAACACGATTGAGATTTGGTTTAAGGCACAGAAATACTTTGGTTCAGATTCTAAACTCTCACGTTTTTCCCCCCTGTGGGGCAACCAGAAGTTTAAACCAGGGAGCCATGACAGGGGGTTTAAATCATGGGCAGACAAGGGTGTTGCCAAGATCTCAGATATGTATGAAGTTGATGTGCTTCTGTCTTTTGAAGGACTTCGCAGGAAATATAATATCCCATTAAATCATTTTTTTAAGTACTTACAGATAAGAAGTTTTATCTTAAAAACCCAAAATAACTCAACTCAACTGCCATCTCTATCAGTTTTGGAAAAAATGATAGTAGATTATTCTGATGGTCATGGTCAAGTATCTTTGATTTATAATGCGTTTGTTAAGATGTCTGGGGAATCCTCGGAGGATAGAAGATTGGCCTGGTGCAGTGATTTAAATGCAGAAATAAGCGTTGAAGAATGGCAGAGGGTTTGCTATAAAGCTCAAACGCAGACAATCAATACCAGATACAAGTTATTACAATACAAATGGCTGATGCGAACGTATATTACTCCTTCTCTACTTCATCATTTTGATCCTAATACACCAGACGAATGTGTAAAGTGCAATGTGGAAAAGGGTACATTATTTCACTGTTTATGGCAATGCCCAGAGATCATGAAGTTTTGGAAAGAAGTACTAGGTATACTATCCCAGATAGTCTCAGAAAATATTCCTATCTGCCCACAGCTGTGCATTCTGGGCATATTTCCTGATAATCTCAAAATTAACAGTAAAAAAAAGAGTATGATTATATACTCTCTCCTCCAGGCTAAACATACAATTGCGCTCTTTTGGAAAAACCCAGATAAACCAGACATCAGACAATGGTATAGAGAATTATCAAATTGTCTTGCACTTGAGAAGCTCACCTTTGCCATTAAAAAGAAATCTGCCATGTTTCAAGAAATTTGGGGACAGTTCATACAGTTTATGGAAGGTAATCCTTTGGGACCTGTGTAAATATTTCTGCAAATATATCTGATATTTCATACTGTGGGAAGGAAGACTTTTTTTTGTTTTTTGTGTTAGTTTTTGTTTTTTGATTTTCTGATGTTCTTGTAATGTATTTTTTTTTTTTGTCATGTTGTTATGTATGTGTATGATTTCTATGTGATGTCTTTTGCTCTGTTTTTATTTGATTATTTATAGACATTTAATACAAAAGTCATATTATGTATGTCATATAATTGAAAATGCCAATAAATATATTGTTTAAAAAAAAAGAAGGACAATATCAGTCACCAGAACCAAGGACGTGTGTTTTAGTCTAACATGGTTAAAATGGAGTTTGAAGTTATAATGGGTTTGTATAGGAAGAGGTTGTGTCTCATGAAATGAATATCAAATATCGAAACACCTCTCGATCTTACCTTGAGTCCGGTGGTGTGTCTTCATTGCTGGCTGCTGGAGACTCTCTTCCAGTGGAGTGGTGTCTGGACTTTGAGCTCTTTGAGCCGATCTTCTGGACTTGGACACATCTATGATGCAAAGCACGCAGAAAACACAATAAAGACACACAGTTACAGTGGAAGGACTTGGTTCAACTTGATGACATCATGTGGACTTTGAAGGAGTTATGACATAAAAATCCATTGTGGTGCAACTCAGCTCAGATAAAACTACCTATCTTTACCTGTTAACTTTGAAAATTAGCCGGTGTCTGCCTCTCCGTTTTTCTAATTTGCATATAATACTGGTTATACAGTAGCTTTAGCCACTAACTTCTACTTCTACGCTGCTGCTGTCTCTCTAAAATCTCTTACAGTATTTCACTCTCTGCTGTTTATTCTATTACTTTGCATTTCATTCATTAGCACATCTGAGTTTAGCTACACTGCTCTGCTTTGTTTGGCCTTAACCACCGCACTGAAGGAATGACTGAGTGACCAATTGTACCCTGGTTTCAGGTACCTTGATCTCTCCAAAGAAGACCCAGAAACACTCTGTGTCACTGTGTGTGTGTGTGTGTGTGTGTGTGTGTGTGTGTGTGTGTGTGTGTGTGTGTGTGTGTGTGTGTGTGTGTGTGTGTGTGTGTGTGTATGTGTGTGTGTGTGTGTGTGTGTGTGTGTGTGTGTGTGTGTGTGTGTGTGTGCATTTCAGTGCATTTTAACCATTTGTTGACCGTGGTCCTATAGGTCTATGTCACAGTACGATTGGAAAACCAGTCAGATTGAAAAAGGTGCTTCACTCATTTTCACCGACGGAGGCGTGCCGTCTGAAGGTGACTTGAGCCACACGTCGTCTGTCAAGGCGATGCGACATCTGTATTTTTAGACGAGAGACGGACGCCGTTGAACTTCTCCAGCACCAGTGTTTGTTTTTGTGATTTTGTGAGAGAAATAATTAACCAGGTCTATGAAAATAAGCCCAAAAGAAGCAACTATAGGGTTGCTTCTTCATATAGGCCATATGAGAACTGTAAACCATACTGTAAACATTGAAAATAGCCGATCTGCAATATTCCACATTTTCTTTCAAGATTTTAAATGGCAGATCTACAAGCTCACAAGCGCATCGTGGTGCGTTGTGAGCTTGTAGATCTGCTATTTTCAAAAACTCTTGAAAGAAAATGTGGAATATTTGGAATATTTTTGAAACATTCTAACAACACAAATCTGGTACAGGGCTCCCTGGCACAAAACATTTTCAGAAGGGAGGTTATAGGGATAAATATGCTACATTAAATATGCTACATTAATTTGGGGGTCCATGACATGAAAGTATTTGAGAACCACTGGTTGAAATAATAAAAAAAATTGTGAAGCAAGCCCAAATAAGCAACTACACTTTAGAAACAAGCCCAAAGAAACGCAACCACCAATATTTACAAGCAACTTTACAGACAAACAAGCCCAAAGCCGCTTTTTTAAGCGGACATGGCAACACTGTTCAGTACGGTGGCGTTGAAGTTGGATGTTGTTGGATGCAGCCTTCCAGATTAATCATGACCTACACCTGGTCATACGCACGTCTCAGGGATATACGAACCCCTTTGAGAATTGCATGTTTGAGCTTACAGAAAATACGCCCTCCTTTACGAACTTTATTTACCCCATATTTACGACCAGCATAATGAATCGGGGCCATTGTGTTTCCTGATCAGTGATCTTACTTTGAGTGTGAAGGTCCAGGTTCATCACTGATGTCTGAGGAGAGTCCAGTAGAAGTGAGAGAGTCGATGCCACTCGTTGTGCTGCTGGGAGCTGGAGCCTCTGGTCTCTGACTCTGGTCACCTCTGTAATCAATACAATAACACAACACTGGTTCATACAGTACATATTCCTGATGAAAACTCCATGAACTAAAGTTTATAGTTACTTACTTTGTCTGGGAGTCTGGTTCATTGCTGTGTTTTGGAGACTCTGGTGTCTGTCTCTGGTTTTCACTTCTGGAATCATAACAATCACACAACACTCTGTTTCTGACTTATACTTAATAACATGAAACCGTAACCACCAATATTTACAAGCAACTTTACAGAAAAACAAGCCCAAAGTCGCTTATAATAAGCGGAAAAATTGAGTTTGAAGTTACAATGGGTTTGTATGGGAAAGGGGCGTGTCTGATAAAATGGATATCAAATATCTAGACACTGAATCAAGCAACTTAAAACTGTCTGGGGTGAAACACAATAGCCTGAGTAGATGTTAAAATGACCCCAAACATGTTTGAAAGTGAAATATCCCTTTACAAAAACATTCTTGATATAACGACTGAAAAATAAAACAATGCAAGAGTGTGGTCTAGCCAACACCAACCCTGGACTCCTGAATGTCTGCCTCCACACCCTCTTGTCTGGCATCAGGGTCTTGAGCTCTGCAGCGTTGTTAGCTCCGCTGCTTGCCACTAACACTGTTGGATGCTAGACAGGAGGGTGTGGAGGGCAGCGATTCAGGAGTCCTGAGTTGGTGTTGGCTAGACCGCACTCTAGCATCGCTGCATTGTTTTACTTTTGGTAAAATAATGACACTGCAGTCAACACACAACAGAAGGCTATACTAACCAGAACAGAGTAGGACCCTCTCACACTGTGTTCTACAGGAAAGTCCTTTGATATTGATGGAATCATCACCAGTAGACTTCCAGTAGAAGCAGTGATCTTAGTCTTACCTTGAGTCCGGTGGTGTGTCTTCATTGCTGGCTGCTGGAGACTCTCTTCCAGTGGAGCGGTGTCTGGACTTTGAGCTCTTTAAGCCCATCTTCTGGACTTGAACACATCTATGATGCAAAGCACGGAGAACACACAATAACAGTTACAGTGATGGAAGGACTTGGTTCAACTTGATGCCATCATCTGGACTTTGAGTTATGACATAAAAATCAATCGTGGTGCAAACTTATTTTTCCGTGCTAAGTTAACTCTTTGTTGATCTTGCTGCTCTGTGCGACCACAGCTCAGATAAAACTACCTATTTTGACCTGTTAACTTTGAGAATTAGCCGGTGTCTGCCTCTCCGTTTTTCTAACTGGTTATACAGTAGCTTTAGCCACTAATTACACACTCTGCTGCTGTCTCTCTGAAACCTCTTATTTCCCTCTCTGTTGTTTATTCTATTACTTTGCATTTCATTCATTTGCACATCTGAGTTTAGCTACACTGCTTTGTTTGGCCTTAACCACCGCACTGAAGGACTGACTGAGTGACCAATTGTGCCCTGGTTTCAGGTACCTTGATTTCTCCAAAGAAGACCCAGAAACAACTTGTGTGTGTGTGTGTGTGTGTGTGTGTGTGTGTGTGTGTGTGTGTGTGTGTGTGTGTGTGTGTGTGTGTGTGTGTGTGTGTGTGTGTGTGTGTGTGTGTGTGCGTGTGTGTGTTTGAGAGAGAGTAACATGTCATGACAAACTTTCAGTGATTTTTAACCATTTGTTGACTGTGGTCCTTTTTCAGAACGATTAAATACAAAAAAAATCGCCACTTATGATGTGTGTGCAAGGTTGCACAACTTTTTTAGTATGTTTAGGTCCTCAAAAACACGATTCATTTGTTAGAGGAAAAAACATTTACAATTTCAACAAGACTTCTCACTGGTGCAGTGCTCGGGCCCTAATAAGTTATAAATTAATTGAAATGTAAATATTATAACCTTGTTTTGCCATGTTACAATGTAGGCAGTGATAAAGGTTGTGTTGTGTGCACACACACACACACACACACACACACACACACACACACACACACACACACACACACACACACACACACACACACACACACACACACACACACACACACACAGGTCTGGTGGTGGTCTTGAGGGGGTACCAGGGGGTCCCCAAAACAATTACTTAATACAGCATCACTATCAGTTAAACCACTTTAACGCAATGTTACACTCTGAGTGTGTGTGTGTGTGTGTGTGTGTGTGTGTGTGTGTGTGTGTGTGTGTGTGTGTGTGTGTGTGTGTGTGTGTGTGTGTGTGTGTGTGTGTGTGTGTGTGTGTGTGTGTGTGGTTATGAGGAAATGGCTGCTACAAGTAAAAGAGGAAGTTGCATAGAGTTGCATAGCTCCGTTTCCACAGCCCCACACAGGCGCAGGCACGCACGCGAGCAAGCTGACGTTATATTGTTATACAACTAGATGGCTTATATTAGCAAAATGTTGTTTGAAAGTTGTATTTCAACCTTTGTGAAATACTCGGCCCAGGAAAATAAGAGAAGACATATCACACAGTGTTTTCTGCTGTGTTGCTTTTCGATGTGTACACTGTATAAGTTTACTGAGCTATCTAAAGAGCACAAAGTAAGTTCCTGAACGTGCCAAAGTATCGTGAGACAACAAAATCTCGCAATACTGCCAAGACAGAAACCAGTGATGCCATGACTGCTTATTATTAAGAGACTTTCGGCTTATTTTTCTGGCTTATTTGCTTATTTTGGCTTGCTTCACAATTTTAAATTCAAATAGCAACCAGTGGTTCTCAAATATTTTCATGTATTTGTCCTGTACAATATTTGTGTTCTGAAAAAAATCCTCCAAATATTCCACATTTTATTTCAAGTTTATTTATTTTTATAGCAGATCTACAAGCTCACAACGCATCATTCAGAGCTTGTGGATCGTCTATTTTCAATGTATACAGTATATAGGTTTAAGGTGCTCATAATGGCCTATGAATTAAATCTTTATTTTGAACATGTTAAAACTAGGCAACTAAGTTAAAAAACAAAAATAAATGCAATATGATAAAAAAAATATGCAAAACAGCATCTCAAAACAATAATAAAAATAAAAAAAATAATTCTACATGTTCAAAAAGGAGTAGGATGAAGTATACAACGTATTTAATCCTACCCCTTCGTTTTGCTTACCTCAGCGTCATCTCGTTATTTTTCATATACCCACATGATATACCATTAAATAAACCAAATCTTTCAAATTAAATAAATAATGAAATAAAGTAATTCATATATACTTACAAGTATTTACATATTCTATAAATATATTCTAACTATATTACACCAAACACAGTACCCTCCTTATCTAGTGTATTACTGTAGAGTATATACAATGTTAGTAAACCTATAGATTGTTAATGTAACTCTTCCTCCCTATACCTCATAATAATACATTCTTTATATATTTTTTTAAACCGGATCACATTTGAACACTGCTTGAGCTCCACTTTCATACTGTTCCATATAGCTTAACTCCACATAGAGATACAGAACGATTTCAATGTCGTCCGAGCACCTTGAGTTTTGAAATGTTACTCCCCCCTTAAATTATAGCCCCCCTCTCTATCAGAGAACATTATTCCTAGCTTTATACATTATGAGGGCAGTTTATATTCTATAATATCCCTGAGTTTTAAGTGATTTGAATTTAAAAATAATATATTTGTATGATCTCGATATCCAGCTTTATATTGTTCTTATATAGTAATTTAGATATGGTAAAACCAGGGAACAGTATAGCATGCGGAGTGATTTATAGTCCAAAACGTGCTTTGCTTTGCTCAGAACTGCAATGCTTCTTGATAATTTAGTATGTTAAACTAAACTAAAATAAGCAACTAGGGCCTAGTTGCTTCTTTTGGGCTTGTTTTCCTCGACCTGGTTGCTTATGTCTCTCACAAAATCTGGCAACATTGCCAGAAACGATACATGCCGCTTCACTAGAATAATAACAGCGTGCGTCTGAAGACTGTCATGTTGTTACATTGGCCATTGACTGAGCCTAGAGAAGGAAAGTCAACTGGAGCCTGGGTTTCCACACAATCACAGTCGACAACGAGTCGCGCTCGTTCGCGAACACACACACACACACACACACACACACACACACACACACACACACACACACACACACACACACACACACACACACACACACACACAGTCTTGAGGGGGTTCCAGGGGGTCCCCAAAACAATTACTTAATACAGCATCACTATCAGCTAACGCAATGTTACACTCTGTGTGTGTGTGTGTGTGTGTGTGTGTGTGTGTGTGTGTGTGTGTGTGTGTGTGTGTGTGTGTGTGTGTGTGTGTGTGAGTGTGTGTGTGTGAGTGAGGTTATGAGGAAATGGCTGCTACAAGTAAAAGAGGAAGTGAAAGTTGCATAGCTCCGTTTCCACAGCCCCACACAGGCGCAGGCACGCACGCGAGCAAACTGACGTTATAATATAATGTCTAGTTGTATAACAATATTATTGTTATACAACTAGACACTAGGCTTATATTAGCAAAATTTTGTTTGAAAGTTTTATTTCAACCTTTGTGAAATACTCGGCCCAGGAAAATAAAAGAAGACATATCACACAGTGTTTTCTGCTGTGTTGCTTTTCGATGTGTAGGCTACACTATACATTTATTGAGCTATCTAAAGAGCACAAAGTAAGTTCCTGAACGTGCCAAAGTATCGTGAGACAATAAAATCTCGCGATACTGCCAAGACAGAAACCAGTGTTGCCATGACTGCTTATTATAAGAGACTTTGGGCTTATGTTTCTGTGAAGTTGCTATAGTGGAGCAGATAAGTGCTACGATCTTTCAATTTATGATACAAGCGTGAAAATTGGCATGAGCAGTCTCCATGGGTCACTTGACAAGAAAATTGTCTGAGGCATTTGTAATTTCAAGATGGCGGCCATTTTTCAAGATGGCCGACACCTTAGTGGGCAGTTAAGTGATATGATGGTTTATTTGGTGATACAAGCATGAAAATTGGCATGAGCAGTCTCTGTGGGTCACTTGACAATAGGCCACCCACAGCTACTTGAAATTTCAAGATGGCGGCCATTTTTCAAGATGGCCAACACTTTAGTGGAGCAATTAAGTTATATAATGGTTTATTTGGTGATACAAGCATGAAAGTTGGCATGAGCAGTCTCTGTGGGTCACTTGACAATAGGCCACCCACAGCTACTTGAAATTTCAAGATGGCGGCCATTTTTCAAGATGGCCAACACTTTAGTGGAGCAATTAAGTTATATAATGGTTTATTTGGTGATACACGCATTAAAATTGGCATGAGCAGTCTCTAAGGTTTGCTTGACAAGAAAACACTCCCAGCCACTTTTTTTTCAAGATGGCCGCCCCCTGGATCCTCAAAATATACATATTATCATAGAAATGTATGTTTTTTTTTCATTAAGGACAATTATACGATTATTATTATTATGCTAAAGAACAACTTTTAACACATCACAATACAGTTGTGTTGATTTGTTGATCATAGATAGATTAGATAAGAGTGAATATCTGCACTACTAGGGGACAAACTGGTGATATATCACTGCTGTTAAACTCAGAGTGGGATTCAATGTCAGCTAATTGAAAGTTAGTATCCCAAATGCTGTCTAATTTACCCCAAAACAGTTAGATAGCCGCACCTGAATTGACAGGTTGTGCCAGCGCGGGAGAGCCAAGCCAAGGTTAATGGGGTTTTAGTTAACCAGATGGTGTACAGATCGCACAGGATTTAAATGGCATTGGATGAACGATCGGACTAAGTAGGGTTAAGGCACGAACTTAGTTGTATCCCATACATCAAAGTGCTTGGTAAAAGGTGGTAAAAGGATAAACCCTCTGCCTCTGCCTATGCTGCAGACATGGCAGAAGCCATCATAACAGTTGAGAAAACTAACTGGGACAGATGTTTCATTTGTCAGCAGGTCACCAAGGAAAAACTCATTCAGCCGAGTTTATTCAACAGAGAGCACGATCGTGCTGGTTATGATACCATTGCAAGAAATGTTATTTCATAAGATCAATGCTCTGCCTATCTTACTTAGTCCAACCCGACTAGATGAAGGTGATGGCATAGAAAGCACATTGACAAGAAACAGAGCAAAATATCATTCAAGCTGTAAACTTAGGTTCAACAACAAAGAGCTGGAAAGGGCCCAAAAGAGAGCATCTACATCTGCTGAAGACACCGAAGATACCAAAGATATCCATGTCAAGAGGCCAAGAAGATCTAATGTATGACAGGTCCAGCGATGTCACAACTGTGAACGAGGCCAGGCTTGATCTCTTTGCCAGAAAGCAAAGACAATATGACTTGATCCCATCAACTCAAGCAGCACTCAAAGAGCATGCCAAACATGCTTCTTATGAGGCTGGATACGTGTGGGGACAGGCATTGAAGCGACATCCACAAATGCCGAGCCCATCTGACTGGGGATGGGTGGAACAGGACGAGAAGTGGAAAGTCTTCTGGACTCCACACCTATTGCAGAGAGTAGTTGGGAGTTGACCAAATGTGGGTGCACCAAGGCATGTACTGGAAGGTGTAAGTTCTTCAGATATGGACTCAGTTTCACATGCCTATGTAGTTGGCCCTGCTAGAACCTATTTGCATGTTTATTTTGCCAGAGTTATTCGCCGTTGTCCTCTGTGTTTTCAAGTGTAGGCCTATGGCTCGGCTTCCCCTCGCCACATCGGCGCATCATGTTTTACTTTTTATCTAGTCTATTACTGTGTAATTTTCAGTTGTTACTTTGTAACATTGCTTCCACTGCCTTCCACTGCCATATCTAACAGTGAAGCACATTTTCAGTTTAGTTCCTTAGTATCGTTTGTCATGGTTCCGTGGCTATTGCCATTCAGTATAAGCCATTGCTCATAATTTTGGAGCACTGTCCGTTCAGTACCACAACTGTGCTTATCAGCACCACAACTGTGCTAATTTATTCATCTTATTTTTTGCTTCCCCATTGTATTTATTTGACACATGCTGTTAGTTTTTTTTTAGTTTTTAAATGCTCCACTAAAGTGTCGGCCATCTTGAAAAATAGCCGCCATCTTGAAATTTCAAGTAGCTGTGGGTGGCCTATTGTCAAGTGACCCACAGAGACTACTCATGCCAATTTTCATGCTTGTATCACCAAATAAACCATTATATAACTTAATTGCTCCACTAAAGTGTTGCCCATCTTGAAAAATGGCCGCCATCTTGAAATGTCAAGTAGCTGTGGGTGGCCTATTGTCAAGTGACCCACAGAGACTATTCATGCCAATTTTCATGCTTGCATCACCAAATAAACCATCATATCACTTAACTGCCTACTAAGGTGTCGGCCATCTTGAAAAATGGCCGCCATCTTGAAATTACAAATGCCTCAGACAATTTTCTTGTCAAGTGACCCATGGAGACTGCTCATGCCAATTTTCACGCTTGTATCATCATCTGAAAGATTCTGCCAGAAAAAAAGCATTTAGCCGCTCCACTACTAGTAAATATTGGAAGTTGTGAGTTGCTGTTTTACGGGCTTATTTTCTTACTTTGGCTTTCTTCACAATTTCAAATTTAAATTTTAACCAGTGGTTCTCAAATATTTTCATGTATTTGTCTTTGTCCCCTTGTGCCAGGGAGCCCCGTACAATATTTGTGTTTTTAAAAAATCCTCCAAATATTCCACATTTTATTTCAAGTTTATTTATTTTTATAGCAGATCTACAAGCTCACAACGCATCACTCAGAGCTTGTGGATCGTCTATTTTCAATGTATACAGTATATAGGTTTAAAGTGCTCATAATGGCCAATTAATTAAATCTTTATTTTGAACATGTTAAAATTAGGCAACAAAATTAAAAAACAAAAATAAAAATAAATGCAATATGATAAAAAAAAATCAATTCAAAACAGCCTCTCAGGCAACAACAAAACTATAATTCTACATGTTCAAAAAGGAGTAGGATGAAGTATAACACCCTTAATCCTACCCCTTCGTTTTGCTTACCTCAGCGCCATCTCATTCTTTTACCAACATGTATATAAATAAACCACATCTTTCAAATTAAACAAATAATTAAATAAAGTAATTAATATATATAAACTTAGAAGTATTTACATATTCTATAAATATATTCTAACTATATTACACCAAACACAGTACCCTCCTTATCTAGTGTATTACTGTACATATGTATATAATGTTAGTAAACTTTGTTAATGTAACTCTTCCTCCCTTTACCTCATAATAATGCATTCTTTATATATATTTTTTAAACCGGATCACATTTGAACACTGCTTGAGCTCCACATTCATACTGTTCCATATAGCTTAACTCCACATAGAGATACAGAACGATTTCAATGTCGTCCGAGCACCTTGAGTTTTGAAATTTAACTCCCCCCTTAAATTATAGCCCCCCTCTCTATCAGAGAACATCACCTGGATATTTCCAGGGAGTTGATTATTCCTAGCTTTATAAATTATGAGGGCAGTTTTATATTCTATAATATCCCTGAATTTTAAGAGATTTTAATTAAAAATAATATATTTGTATGATCTTGATATCCAGCTTTATGTATTGTTCTTATAGCTCTTTTTTGAAGTATACTTATTGCCTGAAGTGAAGATTTATATGCATTTCCCCAAACCTCTGAACAGTAATTTAGATATGGTAAAACCAGGGAACAGTATAGCATGCGGAGTGATTTATAGTCCAAAACGTGCTTTGCTTTGCTCAGAACTGCAATGCTGCTTGATAGCTTAGTATGTATATATTAAACTAAACTAAAATAAGTATCTAGGGCCTAGTGCCCTAGTTGCTTCTTTTGGGCTTGTTTTCCTAGACCTGGTTGCTTATTTCTCTCACAAATCTGGCAACATTGGCAGAAACGATGCATGCCGCTGTTTAGATGCCTCAATAACATTATACAGTATGCACATCGAAAAACAATGGATTGGAAAACAACCTGTGATATGTCTTTGTTTATATTCCTGAACCGATTAACACAATCGTTCAGAAATAGCCTAGTGTTTGTTCACAAGTTGGTCCAGCCGGCTGCCATAGACTTCAATGTATTTCACCAAACTCCCGGTTCCAGTTTTGGCTCCCATGCGCGTCAGCCCGGAACATAGGCTGACTGTACCTTCTTCTATCATGACAGATGTAACAATGACTCTTTATCTGTTGTGGCCTTAGAGTCGTATAGGGCCATATGTTGCCCGTCTTAAGTACCAGGTCTTATGACTATATTCAAATATTTGCACACATTTTCAAGATTTTTCAAAAATAGCAGATCTACAAGCTCAAAGTGCCGCGCTATGAGCTTGTATATCTGCTATTTTTTAATAGCCCAAAGTATAAAATAATGGCTTTGGCTAAAATCTAAAATTACACTGATGCGTTCACGGATTTAATGGGCTAACTTATGACCTGGAGGCGTGGCCAATGCTGTTTGGCCACTCAAAACAGCCAAACAGACAATGGGTGCATCCACACATGAGCGTCAAGTTAACGCTGGGGTCGCAAGCCCTTGTTCCGGTTCCGCCCATTTTTGGCCGTTACTCAATGAAAACCGGAACCCGGATATGCTTCAGACGCGAACTGCCTTATCCCATATTGTTGAAGCGCAAGGGGGCGGGGGGGCGGGTGGGGAGAGAGTCAGTGCACTGAAGTCAAGGCACAGACTACTGTGTTGTTGACGGACAACGGATGCACGCTTATGAGAAACAACAACAATAAAACCTGGCAAAACAGTTGCGTGCATTATAGCGCAAGATGAGGATAAAGGAAACATTCAGTCTAAATGTCCAGTTTGCTAATTCTCGCCTACTACTACTACTTTTGTATTTGAAACTTTAAATTTCTCTAAATATTATATATCATTTATGAAAAGGCTACTATAGGCTACAGTGAAGTCGGACTGAATAATGACTTCACTGTAGCCTATAGTAGCCTTTTCATAAATGATATTTGTACTTAGACTGTCCTGAAAGTTTATAATATTTAGGTTTTGTTTTTCTAGTGTTATTTCACACTCGCTTCTGGTAATGAAAACATTGAATGTTTCCCATGTGAAGAGGAACCACCATGGAAATAAAACCTCAGGGCTTTATTGTGTTTTCATCCTCAGTGATATTGTGTGGAATGTGATGATGTGCTCTTTCCTTTTATCACCACATACATTCAATCAATCAATAAATAAAGCCAATAGATATAATTGCAACTAGCACATCATCCAGTCATACAGCTCTAATAAACATTTGTATTGTTACAGTTCTGTTATAAACATTTGTATTGTTACAGTTCTGTTATAAACATGTGTATTGTTACAGTTATGTTATAAACATGTCTGTTATAAACATGTCATTATGAGGGTTATGAGGAAATGGCTGCTACAAGTAAAAGAGGAAGTGAAAGTTGCACAGCTCCGTTTCCACCGGGTCCACAGCCCCACACACACACGAGCGAGCGAGCTGGCGTTATATTGTTATACAACTAGATGGCTTGGCAGAATTTAATTAACAATTATACGCAGCGCACTGCGACTAGACCCTTTCACGTTTTTGTTTACTTCATAGTAGCTCTGCTCTGTCATTTGGGTGGATCTCTTGTCCAATCAGAGGCTGAATGGCCAGATACATTATGCAACGCATTGCAGCCACCATAAGGCACGCTATGTATTCACCTTATTCATCTGGAGTGGCCTTAGAGCCATAAGGTCATAACAGATGTAACAATGACTCTTAAGCTATTGTGGCCTTATTTTGCCCATCTTAACACACATTGCCTGCCAGAGGGTTTTCTATAAAAGGATCAGCCAGTGCCAGGAATTTTGACCATTCTGACTCATCTTTGAGGACCCACAGAATATTTTGTGCTATGACTATGAACACATGGAATATCTCAAAACAAAGATTAGAACCTCTTCTTTCACATTCTTTCAACTTTCGAGACATTTTGATAAATCTCAGAACATTAAAAAAAAATGCACAAATCTATATACAGTGTACACGTCGAAAAGCAACACAGCAGAAACCAATGTGTGATATGTAGCTGTGTTGCTTTTCGATGTGTACCCTGTATAATTTTATACAGGTATCTAAAGAGCACAATGTATGTTTCTGAACTGACTGTCCACCATGTCCTGTCTGGCAACCAAATATTGCGATACGTGTGAGCCATTTATTTTTAGGATATGTCCTTTTGCACACCTACGAACGGACAGGTATGACAGAGTATGAATGCTGAATATGGAAGAAAAAGGGACAAGGGAGAGGGAGATTATTTTGTACTGAGCATATCGAAAAGCAATTGATTTAGAAAACAACCTGTGATATGTCTTCTTTTATTTTCCTGAGCCGAGTATTTTATAAAGGTCTCAATGGTTCAGAAATAGTGTTTGTTCATGAAATGTCCAGCCGGCTCTCATAGACTACAATGTTATTTCACCAAACTTCAGGTGTGAGTTTAAGTTTTGTAGGTCTATGAAAATAAGCCCAAAAGAAGCACCTATAGGGCACTAGACATATGAGAACTGTAAACCATACTGTAAACATTGAAAATGGCTGATCTGCAATATTCCACATTTTCTTTCAAGGTTTTTTAAAATGGCAGATCTACAAGCTCACAACGCGTCACATCATGAAGCGTTGTGAGCTTGTAGATCTGCTATTTTCAAAAAACTCTTGAAAAAAAAGCTTATAATAAGCGGACATACAGTAGCAACACTGTTCAGTACGGTGAAGTTGAAGATGGATATTTCATTTCCTGTTGCCTTTTATGGTGCGAAACGGTGAGTGAAGCTTAGAGAAAATACACCCTGCTTTAATAACTTTATTTACACTTTATTTACGACCAGCCTAGTGAATCGGAGCCATTGTGTTTCGTCCTCAGTGATCTTACTTTGAGTGTGAAGGTCCAGGTTCTTCACTGACGTCTGAGGAGAGTCCAGTAGAAGTGAGAGAGTCGATGCCACTCGTTGTGCTGCTGGGAGCTGGAGCCTCTGGTCTCTGACTCTGGTCACCTCTATTATCATCACAATCACACAACATTGGTTCATACAGTACATTCCTGATGAAAACTCCATGAGCAAACACTAATTCAAGTTCACAGTTACTTACTTTCTGAGTTTCTCGTTCATGACTGAATATTGGATAATTATTTCTATCTATCTTCTAGTACTCTGTCTACTTTTTCATTTTTTTAAATTATTTTAGGTAACTGGAAAAAAGTAATTGAAAAAACACCGCCCCCTCATGTATTAAAAGGACAATATCAGTCACCAGAACCAAGGACGTGTGTTTTAGTCTAACATGGTTAAAATGAAGTTTGAAGTTACAATGGGTTTGTATAGGAAGGGGTCTCATAAAATGAATATCAAATATCTAAACACTTCTTGATCTTACCTTGAGTCTGGTGGTGTGTCTTCATTGCTGGCTGCTGGAGACTCTGTTCCAGTGGAGCGGTGTCTGGACTTTGAGCTCTTTAAGCCCATCTTCTGGACTTGAACACATCTATGATGCAAAGCACGTAGAACACACAATACCAGTTACAGTGGAAGGACTTGGTTCAACTTGATGCCATCGTCTGGACTTTGAAGGAGTTATGACATAAAAATCAATCGTGGTGCAAACTTATTTTGCCGTGCTAAGTTAACTCTTTGTTGACCTTTCTGCTCTGTGCGACCACAGCTCAGATAAAACTACCTATCTTTACCTGTTAACTTTGAAAATTTGCCGGTGTCTGCCTCTCCGTTTTTCTAATTTGCATATAATACTGGTTATACAGTAGCTTTAGCCACTAACTTCTACACACTCTGCTGCTGTCTCTCTAAAATCTCTTACAGTATTTCACTCTCTGCTGTTTATTCTATTACTTTGCATTTCATTCATTAGCACATCTGAGTTTAGCTACACTGCTCTGCTTTGTTTGGCCTTAACCACCGCACTGAAGGAATGACTGAGTGACCAATTGTACCCTGATTTCAGGTACCTTGATCTCTCCAAAGAAGACCCAGAAACAACTGATCTCTTGTTGTGTGCGTGTGCGTGTGCGTGTGTGTGTGAGAGAGAGTGTCATGACAAACTGTCAGTGCATTTTAACCATTTGTTGACTGTGGTCCTTTTTCAGAACGATAAAATACATAATTATTCGCCACTTATGGGCCCTCATTTATCAACGGAGCGTAAAAAACGTCTTATATTTTTCCATATATTCGGCCGTACACCAACGTCAAAGTCACATTTATCAAAGGATAAATCTCACGTCTGAAAACGAGTGTCATTTAAATAACACGCCCTTAAATATTCTCAAAACGCCCCGATTTTACGACATGAAGAACCAGAATACAACCAAACACATCATGAAAAGCCAATAAGAAAAGTTTCCCCCGCTCGCCTCGCCACACACGCACACGCCTCTCTCTCTCTCACACACACACATTGATTGATTGATTGATGTACTTTATTTAGTAAGACATGAGAATAACAGTACATGGAAGTACAAATTCACAATACAAGGTCTACTAAACTGGAAGACTCATTAAGCACCGAGCTTGTTTAAGATGAGATCCCCATGCACACAAATCATGATGACATATAAGAGACAGACAGATATACACACTACTATACAGAATGTCATACAATCAGCTTACAGGTTACTGGTATGAAGAGTGAAAAAAAATATATATACAAAAGAAGAAAATGAAAAAAGGGGGGGGTAAGGGGGGTAGGTTAAGACTTAGACAGGGGCCATTTTCGAATTGCAGCCTGCTGAAGGTGTATCTTTAGGGCAGTTTTGAAAGTGAGTCGGGTTTTACACTCCTTTACTCCTTTTGGTAGGGCATTCCACATTTTTGATGAATAGCATGAGAACGAGTTCAAGGTTCAAGGTTCAAGGTTCAACTTTATTGTCAACAATACCATTTACAAGTAAAAGGCACGTGAAATGCATTGTGCGCTAAAAAACCAACACAGCAGCTACAGTCTCAGTAATTCCACATTCAGACTCAATGTTATGTTAGAAACTAAGCTGCTTAATAAAAACATGTATAAGATCTAAACTACCTAAGTGCAAAAAGCTCATGTGCAAACTGCATTGTCATGGATCTAATACATTAGCCACAGACATATGGCCATATAGTCCGGGCCATGTAGTGTTCAGTGTGTGTTCAAAAGTCTTATGGTGGCCAAGAAGAAAGTACTCCATAGTCTTTCAGTTCATTCCCTTAGTTGAGCCAAATCTGGGTTGAACATGATTTGTGGAGCTGCCTCTGGTGTTATGATCATGGACTTCATTAACATTTTGGAAGTATTTTGACAAATACAGGGGGATCCCAATGTTGTGGTGTATCTTGAAGACCAGGCCCATAGCAAGTTACTGTACTCTGTCCTCAACCCTAAGCCTGGATGGCTTAGGGTTGATCCTAGCAAAATGAGCAGGGGTTAGATGGGTTTTGTGATTGAGGCCAAGAAGTAGCCTTACAAGTTTGTTTTGGGATGTTTGGAGCCTTGTTTTTAAGGCCTTGGAGGTGTTGTGATACCATGAAGTGCATGCATAATCATAATAACCTTGTATGAGGGCCCCTGCAAGAATTTTCAGAGTATTCTTACTGACTAGACGATCAATCCTCCACAAATAGCGTGTTCTTTGGTTGACCTTTTTGATCGCTCTTACGGCGTTTTTGTTACCGGAGAGGTTTGCCTCCAAGATGGAACCCAGGTAAGTAATTTCCTCCTTTCTTGTGATAACAACATCACCCACTTTGATCGTGAAACTCTCAGCCTTGCTAAGGTTAGGACTGGACCCAAAGAGGATGGATTCAGTTTTACCCAGGTGTAATGAAAGTTTGTTGTAGGAGAGCCAGATGCAGATCCTGTTGAGTTCAGAGCTGAGAGTTTTCTCAACCTGCAGCCTGTCCCTGTCCGAGACTAGCAGGGCCGAGTCATCTGCGAACAGGAACAGTTTGCAGTCGCACGCACGCACACAAACACACACACACACACACACACACACACACACACACACACACACACACACACACACACACACACACACACACACACACACACACACACACACAGTGTCCGTTCATGTAATCCGTAGCGTAGCGGTACAATCTTTGTCACGTAGACAGGCTTGTAGCCTACATGAATGACATATTATTTTACCAATCACATGAATGGAATACGTTTGTATATTAATGTATTTAACCCATACCGAGCAGTGCGCGTTTGAGTTACACTAAAATAAAGCAGTCATGTAGGCTATTCCCATTTCCCAGTGAGACTCGGACCGTCGGACGGGCGAGTTCCGTCCCGCTCCGCATTAATGAGAGATAGCCCGGAGAGAACATTAATGGATGAAGGCTGGTGTGTGCTGGACCATGGGTTAAATGTCTGATCTCCCGGTGGCCATGAAAATATAACAGCAGCGCCGTTGCGCCTGTCTAAACTCCCGAAAATGCTCTCGTAGAAGCGCTCGTATATTTTGAAAATAGCAGATCTACAAGCTCACAACGTGTCGCGATGCAACGCTTGTGAGCTTGTAGATCTGCTATTTTCAATGCAGCCAGATCTGCAATCTTATCTGAATGACTGTTAAAGCAGTTTGTTTAAATTACTTTATAAAATGTTATATTTTCAAAGGGATTACATTTTGGAGTGGATTATGTGTCCAGATGCCTGTCAAACAGTCAGACAATGCTGCTCCGCAGGTCTAGAATGGAATATACGGGCGCAGCCAACGTCAATAACTGCTATCGACCAGACGTGAGATCTCAACGTATGGTAGGCTGAAACCAACGTCAGGATATATTGATAAATGCCGAAAGATGCGGTGATCTCGCCGTAAGCCCATTATTTGGTCTGCACCTCGTTGATAAATGAGGGCCAGTATGTGTGTGCAAAGTTGCATAGCTTTTTGAGTATGTTTAGGTCCTCAAAAACACGATTCATTTGTTAGAGGAAAAAACATTTACAATTTCAACAAGACTTCTCACTGGTGCAGTGCTCGGGCCCTAATAAGTTATAAATGAATTGCAATGTAAATATTATAACCTTGTTTTGCCATAATGTTACAATGTAGGCAGTGATAAAGGTTGTGTTCTGTGCAAACTTAACTAGAATAATAACAGCGTGCGTCTCTGAAGACTGTCATGTTGTTACATTGGCCATTGACTGAGCCTAGAGAGGGAAAGTCAGCATGGAGCCTGGGTTTCGACACAATCACAGCCGGCAACGAGTCGCGCTCGTTCGCGAACGCGAACACACACACACACACACACACACACACACACACACACGCGCACACACACATGGTCTTGAGGGGGTTCCCAAAAAAATACGTATTACAGCATCACAATCATTTAAACCACTTTAACCCAATGTTACACTCTGTGTGTGCGCGTGCGTGAGTGTGTGTGTAGGGAGGGAGGGGGGTGGGGTTATGAGGAAATGGCTGCTACAAGTAAAAGAGGAAGTGAAAGTTGCACAGCTCCGTTTCCACCAGGTCCACAGCCCCACACACATACGAGCGAGCGAGCTGGCGTTATATTGTTATACAACTAGATGGCTTGGCAGAATTTAATTAACATTCAATTATACGCAGCGCTCTGCCGACTAGACCCTTTCACACGTTTTTGTTTACTTCCTAGTAGCTCTGCTTCCTGTCTTTTGGGTGGATCTCTTGTCCAATCAGAGGCTGAATGGCCAGATACATTATGCAACGCATTGCAGCCACCATAAGGCACGCTATGTATTCACCTTATTCGTCTGGAGTGGCCTTAGAGCCATAGGGTCATAACAGATGTAACAATGCTATTAGCTATTGTGGCCTTATTTTGCCAATCTTAAAGAGGTGGTGCCATGGTTTCGCACTTTTTCTGTTTTTCATGTGTCTATGAGGTTGATAGAACTTCATTAAGCCCCCTGGTGGTGTTTTTATGGTGTTGTATGTCTTCTCTGACTATTTTGAGTTTCTACCTGGAGGCTGAAACCTTGAGGGTCAAACGTGCCAATAGAAAAACAGCGCTTTAGTGACATAGTAAAAATATACCCTCCCCCTCATTATCATAACACAACAGGTGTGGGCATGAGGAGGAGGAGGGACTAGGACAGGTGGGTGGTGCTAAGGTGGTGGAGAAGGTGCTAAGGTGAGAACCAGGTATACTTAATTAACTGGAGGCGTGTCCACATAAAAACATAATTTTAACAATTTCTGTACACTTTTTTGAAAAAACTCTTCCTCCTAGTATAACCATAATACCTGATGATTATGTTTTAGGGGGGGGGATCACTGAAAATCACGGCACCCCGTCTTTAAGTACCAGGTCTTATGACTTAACTTAAGACCTGGAGGCGTGGCCAATGCTGTTTGGCCACTCAAAATAACCAAATGACAATGACTAGGTCTTAGAGAGAACTATACTGAACAAATTGGAGAGGTTTATCCTGACCTCTGACAACCAGTTCGGTTTTAAACCTAAACATAGCACAGATATGTGTATATTTGCCTTAAAGGAAATTTTAGATTTATATAACGGACAAAATACCCACATTTTTACTTGTTTTATTGATTTGTCTAAAGCCTTTGATCGTGTTAATCACGAAAAGTTGTTCAAAAAATGACAGAACAGAGGGGTCCCTACATTTTTCATAAGAATCCTGGTTTTCTGGTACGCACATCAGACCATGTGTATTAGATGGGGTAACTGTGTTTCTGCTCATTTCACAGTAAATAATGGAGTCAGACAGGGAAGTATTCTTTCTCCTTTGCTCTTCAATTTATATATGGATGACCTATCTAAGCAGCTGAGCAGCTGTGATACAGGGTGTCGGGTTGGTAACAAAATAATCAACCACCTGATGTACGCAGATGATTTGGTAATCCTCTGTTAATATAGTGCTGGCCTTCAACAGTTACTGCGGGTCTGCTCTCAATATGGCTCAGACTGTGACATTATTTACAATGCAAAGAAGAGTAATATCATGATTATAAGAAGTAGAGAAGACAGTAAACTGTCATTTCCTGTCTTTCTTCTGTCTGGTACTGCCCTTAAGGTTTGTGATGAGGTCAAGTACTTAGGCCATTATTTGACAAATGACCGATCTGATGATAGGGACATCTACAGACAACGTAGAATGTTATATGCACAAGCCAACATGATTGTTCGTAAGTTTAGTATGTGTTCAGCTTCTGTGAAGTCCACACTATTCAAAGCTTTTTGTACACCTATGTATACTGCCCACTTGTGGCGGCGCTACAGAAAGAGCAGTATGCAGAAACTCAATGTAGCTTATAATGATGGCATGAGATTGCTGCTTAAAGTGCCACGATGCAGCAGTGCAAGCCAAATGTTCGTTAGTATCGGTGTACCCACCTGCTCCGCTGTACTGCGGCACCTCATGTACAAATGTATGTGTAGGCTGTCTGATTCTGCCAACAGCATCATTTTTAATCCCTAATAACCCTTTATTTAGCTCGGTCAGGTTTGTTTCTAAACTGTGGAACCATTGGCGTGTAAGCCTGTATATGAATCTGTGATTTTAATGTGGACTATGTCCGCCTCTTTTGTTTGAGTTTTTTTTTTTTTTTATGTGCTATGGACCATGTGTCCTTATTAAAGTTTGATTGATTGATTGATTGACTACAAGCTGCAGTCAAAAGCAAACCTCCCACTGAGTGATCAATGTGAACTTCCTACAAACATGTGATGGACATCCTAGATGAACGGCTCTCACTCAGAGATGTAAAACTTTGAGCCTTTGAAGATCTCACCGTTCTGCCCACAAACAACCCCTCAACTCAACTCACATTGTATTTAACATGACCAGGTCTACAAACTAAACAAAAACAATACAATATAAACAGACATTAGCATAAGATACCAATAAAACTCACAAACAACCCTTCAGCTCACATTGTATTTAACATGACCAGGTCTACAAACTAAACAAAAACAATACAATATAAACAGACATTAGCATAAGATACTGTACCAATAAAACACAAAAACAACCCTTCAACTCACATTGTATTTAACGTGACCAGGTCAACCAGAGTGCTGTATAGGTCCAAACTAAACTAAACTAAACAATGCAATATAAACACACATTAGCATAAGATACCAATAAAACACACAAACAACAAACAAGCCCCTGACCATCAGCACCACCTGGCCTGAGACAGCGGTCAAACCACTGTTTAGACCAGTGCTTCTCAAAGTGCGGTCCGGGGACCCCCAGGGGTCCTTGAGGGGGTTTCACCCCCCCCCCAAAAATGACTTAATACTGCATCACAATCAGTTAGACCTCTTTAACCCAAAGTGTGTGTGTGTGTGTGTGTGTGTGTGTGTGTGTGTGTGTGTGTGTGTGTGTGTGTGTGTGTGTGTGTGTGTGTGTGTGTGTGTGTGTGTGTGTGTGTAGGGTGGGGTTATGCGGAAATGGCTGCTACAAAAGAGGAAGTGAAAGTTGCACAGCTCCGTTTCCACCATTTCCTTACTCTAGCAGCTCTATGTTATTTCTAACCTACATGCAATTCTGATGTTTTTCTAGTTTTATTTCACACTCGCTTCTGGTAATGAAAACATTAAATGTTTCCCATGTGAAGAGGAACCGCAATGGAAATAAAACCTCAGGGCTTCATTGTGATTTTATCCTCAGTGATATTGTGTGGAATGTGCTCTTTCCTTTTATCACCACATGCATTCAATCAATCAATCAATCAATCAAATAAAGCCAATAGACATATAATTTCAATCATCCAGTCATACAGTTCTATTCTAAACATGTGTATTGTTACAGTTCTGTTATAAACATCTGTATTGTTTGCTGGTAAATTCTTACCTGGTGAATTCAGCTCAACGCATCAGGTCAAAGAAGGCTCCATGTGTGCTGTCTTGTGTTTGTAAGGTAGTCTCACAGTTGACAGACAGTCAGACAGACGGTCAGATAGACAGACTCACAGACTGTCTGTGACAGACAGACATACAGACAGGCAGACAGATGGTCAGACAGACAGATGGTCAGACAGACAGATGGTCAGACAGACAGACGGTCAGACAGACAGACAGACAGACGGACGATCACTACGGAGAAGTAGTTAAGAACCGCACCTAAGACCAAAACGAATGTGTGACTGACATATGAACTGGCCAACCAGGGAGCACCTTACCCCAAACACAGACAGCCCAGCCAATCAGAAGCTTCCCTGAAGGGCAACGTCTCTACAGCTAAATGCTGACTTGTCATTCTTTTTCTTTTCTTTTTTTCTCCTTACTTTTTGCTTCCTCTTTCTTGGTGAGCAACATGACTCAGGAATATATTAAAGTTTAAACAAAATGTTACTAACATAACTATTATGGCCTGAGAACTGGAATAATAAATAAATAAATACATAAAGCTGTACATTTTTACCAGTGTTCCTGCATAATAAATAAATAAATATCACATGGGTATAATACATATAGAACACATTAATAATGCTGACATTTAATTGGACATTAAATATAAATACTGAGGGACATCTTGGTCATTGAATTTGTATTATTTATAATAATTATTATCATCCTATTAAACAAAGTAGTGATTTTAGTGATTTATTTTAACTGGTAGTGATTAGATGCAATTAGGTAATTATAGTATCAAATCAGTTTAACCACTTTAACCCTAAATACATTTATATACTTATTTGAAAAAAAGCCGATCTACAAGCTCACAACACATCGCATCGCGAGCTTACAGATCTGCTATAAATAAATTTAAAAAACCATAAATAAATACATGAATTAAAACAATCGTTCAGACATACAGTAGTGTTTGTTCACAAGCTGGTCCAGCCAGCTCTCATCGACTCCAATGTCATTTAACCAAACTTCCCAATGGCGCCTGACTGGCCCGTAGGCTTTCTGTACCCTCTTCTATAGCCTTGGCCATAATAACCAGGAAGCACTGTAGTAAGAAGAGACAAACTGAGTCAAACATATTTCCAAATACCGTGCTCTGCAACTTCAATAATAAATAATGAGTTCCAAACTGTTAAGCGTTGTCATATCCGTTACTCATAATGGAGCACCCAGCAAACCATCCTTAGCAGGCAGCTACCTGGCTACCTTGTTTTTCAGGCCGAGGACCCCTTAGATGGGAGAGAGATGAAGCAGGGACCCCCCACAACTACATACTGTTTAACATTGTGTTGCAGATTAAACTTTTTCATAGATTTCATAGATAGATTCATAGACTGTCAATGTGAGCACTGTCATCGGTGTTAGATTCATGTTAATATGTACTTTCAGACATTTAACCACTTAAACCCTCAAAACTTTACACCCAGTAAACTTGACCTTGATCTTGTTTCCCTGTACACTAAACCTCTTTGCCGAAAATAGCCAATCGTTTGTAGCAGATTGTAGATCTGCTATTTGTTTTTGGTAAATGTTCCCCGCAGAATAAAAATGCAAGGGTTCAAGTGATTAATGTAAAACAAAAAGTTCCTATCACACAAATATTTGGCGGCCCTCCCTGTAGTAACTCTGAGGACAACCTAGGGGTCCTGGACCCCTTGTTGAAGACCCCTGGTGTATGATGTGGTTATTGGTCTGATATTTGGGGTCAATTCCTCCTTCATTCATTGTCAATCTATTGTACATTTTGTTTAAATATTCATTGATACATTGTTCAACATTAATAAATAAATGTTGGTCTGTATGCAGCGGCCTTATAAGAATGCTGATCAACTGACATGATTATTCTTTTCTGATGCATCTTCTGAAGGTCAAATTATGATTAAACTGTGGAGGCGATTTTATCAGTTGATGTGAAGAATAGAGGTTATGCTTTTAAAAGAACATTGATAAAATGAAATGTATATCTTACTGTATAGAGCTAGTTGCGTAGGTGTATATTATTGCATCATCTAAAATCTTAACATGTCATCTTACATTGGTGAGGATAGAATATTGCAAGCAGGCCTCCAAATAATGATCAAAACACTAATATTTGAATGTTAATATAACATTCATATTAAAATAATAATGTACAGGAAAAAAAGAAAACACTAGAAAAAAATAGTTGGTCAGTTCCATTGATCGGCTGCCGTGTTAAGGGGTCAGATGGGTGGACCACAAACACTATCAAAATTCTCAAGTGGACCCTGAACCAGAAAGCAGGTTGAGAACCTGGTTCAATATAGCCTACAGGTTCAGTTTTTTGCCCAGGCCCTCGGGGTGCCCCAACTTTGATTTGGCTCCCACAAAGTTTCCATAGGGAGTTGGGCTGGAACAAATTGAGAGGTGATAGTAGACACCTTTCTGAACACATTCGTGAAGAAAGCTATTGGTAAGCATTTATTTTCCAGATTGGTCACAGATTTGGCAAACTGTCCCAACTAAACACTCTCTCATCCACAGATGGGGACTAGAGATTGTTCTTTGCCTTTTGATGCCATCTAGTGGCAAATATCTTAACAACAGCTACATGTCACCATGTATACTTAATCTATATCAGCCTATTATAGTCTATTATGACACTTAAATGTCAATGTCAGGATCATGGATAATACTGTTAATATTATATTAACATTATTATATTATATTACATTATGTAATGTTAACATAACAGATAATACTATTGATATTATAGTCTAATGCCAATGTCAGGATCATGGACAATACTGTTAACATTATAGGAGAAGTTCTGCTGTAAACCATGAGATAACATACAGTAGGTGCAGAGCAGTAAGTGATATGTCTTTGTTAAATAAGTCTTAAATAGCTCTATATTGTGATAGCAATAATAATAATAATAAACTTTATTTGTATATAACCTTTCATGACATCAAATGCAGTCCAAAGTGCTTTACATAAAAAAAATAGATCAACAAAAGAAAAATAACAATATTAAAGGGGCATTTCACCGCTGGAAGAAACTGCAGTCACACAATGTTAATAGTAGTTGTAGTAGAGGACAGTAGCAAAATAACAAATGTGCACCATATGGCCAGAAAAATAACTAAGTCTGTGTGTTTGACTAGGGTTTGACTGGACTGCTGAATTACTACAATGACCATAATGCTTTGGTGCATTGCCCCTCCTCGTGGGGAGGGGAGGCTTCTACATTCTACTCCCAGTTGCTTCAAACCTGCTGACCAGTTGCCATGTCTGCTTAATATAAGCAACTTTGGGCTTGTTTTTCTGTAAAGGTGCTTGTAAATGTTGGTGGTTGTGTTTTCTTTGGGCTCGTTTCTAAAATGTTGTTGATATTTAGTATGATACATTGGTTGATATATTGATATATTTGGGCTTGCTTCCAAGTTCCAAATGTTTTGATTATTGTTTAAACCAGTGGTGTGAGCTTGTAAGATCGGCTATTTTCAAATAGCCGATGTATATGTTTGAAGGGCTTATGTGGTCTTTAGCCGCTCCTTTTGGGCTTGTTTTCATAGACCTGGTTTCTTATTTCTCTGCAAGATCTGGCAACGCTGCTCTCAGTTCAGCATGCTGACCATGTCTTATGTCCAGACTTTGTTTAAATTTTTGCAAGTCTACCTTTGGATGATTAAACACGAGATGAAGCCTATGTTCTTTCTTGTATCCAGTAGTGGAAAAGGTACTCACATTTTTTACTTACATAAAAGTAGCAATACCACAATATAAAAATGCTCTGTTTCAGCCTGTGTTCAAAATGTTACTTGAGTAAAAGTACAAAGGTATTGTCTTCAAAATATACTTTAAGTACCAAAAGTAAAAGTACTAAAATTTCTGAAAATAGCACATCACGTTGTGAGCTTGTAGATCGGCTATTTTCAAATAGCCTAGGTATAAAATAGGGCAGAAGTGGTTAATGTATGTTTTATAATATAAAAATGTATATCTGCAAATAACTAGTAACTAAAGTTTTCAAATAATTGTAGTGGAGTAAAAGTATAATATTTGCCTCTGAGATGTAATGGAGTAGAAGTAAAAGTACTTAAAACAGGAAAAATACCTACAAATTTTACTTAAGTACAGTACTTGAGTAAATGTACTTAGTTACTTTCCACCACTGCTTGTTCCACATGAAACAGTACCGATTGCATGTTCTCTATCTATGGAAGTCTCACAGCAGAACTTACCATAGTCCAGAGCCGCTGCCTCAGCACCATAAGTTCCAAGGTGAAACTATTCAGTGTTTTTTGCTGTCGTACTGTGTTCTATATTGTATGGAAGCGAACAGATGACATAATTCAAATTAAATGGCAAATTCGAAAAGTGAGTAAATGCACTTAGTTACTAGCTAGTGTGTAGGCCTACTCACCCAATCATTATCGCTGCGACTTGGGAGTCAGCTCTTGTCATCTGGTTTCATATCCATTTGAACGTTGTGGAAGAAAAGGTGTATTTAGTTTACAAATAATAAGATCCCCACACAGACCAGAATCACCAGATTGTACTGTCTGTATGTTGGTGTTGAGTGGTGTGGTGTGGTGTTGTGTTGGTGTTGTGTGTGAGGGAGGGGAAGACATTCACAGCAACACTAAACTAAATCCTGTGAACTTCCTTCATCATGACAGGTGTGTTGAGGCGGCAGGGGCGTAGCACCAAATTCTGGGCCCTGGGAACAAAGATTCACAGTGGGCCCCCCTATGATTTTTTTTCTTTAAAAAAGACAAAAAATATTTTTAGGCCCCCCTTACCTGGGGCCCTGGTGACTCAGTCCCACTTACACCCCCCCTGTGACGCCCCTGGATGGCGGCATTGTCATGCTTGAACAGATCCCACCCAAGGTCACTTAAAGGGGTAGTTCACCCAACAAACAAAAAAAACAACGTATTACTAACAATCTAATTACACACCCCATGAAGCCTTGAAGAGAGCCCTTCTTTGTTCTGCTGCATCTGTGTGGCATTTGCAGGATATTACAGCCCCTTCATGACTGTAATGACAGGTAGAAACACACTATCCTTGTTAGTAATAACTAATGTAGGCTTACTATCATACATGTAGGTTTAAGGCTTCAGAATATGAATGGAAATGGTTCAGTAAAAGTAGTGTTATTCAGGCCTGGTGTGTTTTCAGTGGTGTAAAGTAACTAAGTACATTTACTGAAGTACTGTACTTCAGTACAATTTTGAGGGTATTTTTTTTACTTTACTGGAGTATTTACAATTTTCAGTACTTTTACTTCTACGCCACTACATCTCAGAGGAAAATATTGTACTTTTACTCCACTACAATTATTTGAAAACTTTAGTTACTAGTTACTTTGTAGATTTGTATTATTATTAGCCTACAAAACATACATTAAACACTTTAGCCCATACATTTTGGCCATTTGAAAATAGCCAATCTACAAGCTCACAAAGCGTCGTGATGCGACGCATTGTGAGCTTGTAGATCTGCTATTTTCAAAAAACAATTATACGTTTGAAAAGTTGTGAAATGGGACATTCTGCATAATGAGTAATTTGTACTTTTGGTACATTTTTATACCAATACTTTTGTACTTTTACTCAAGTACATTTTAATTACCGGACTTTAACTTGTAATAGAGTATTTCTGCATTGCAGTATTGATACTTTTACTTGAGTAAACAATTTGAGTACTTTTTCCACCACGTGTGTTTGTGTGTGCCTCGATGGGGGGGAGTATCTGCATGTGATGGGCTGGACAAGTCAAAAAATCCACGCCACTTTTGTATGAGACAAACGTTATAGTTTGTAACTGACCTAAAGTAGTTGCAATGGGTTGTACTGTATATAATTGACCAAATTCTTCTCAAGGCATGTGCCAATATGTTCTTTTTAAATAAGACCTTTTTCCTACGAAAAACAAGTCAACCTACAGGCTGCATGATATGACTTTTATTTGAGGTCACAAATAGGCCTCAATCAACCAAAAACGGTAAAGAAATATTCCTTGTATAATAAATGACAATGATGAGTAGATGATACTCAGTGTCTTCCTTGATCTTAACAACACATTCTCACAATCCTTCACACACTGTGGAAGAAGTACATAAACACATCAATACAGAACAAATTGTGTATTAACTGTTGTATACAGACCATAGAGTTAAAAACATACAGACTGACTGTGATGAGAGATCACTTTTTCAAATGGGATCAACACCTCATCCCCATTAACAAGGGATACTGTGATTGGTTGTTGGAGATCTCTGTTTCTGTATTTGTCTGTGTTGCTACTACTTATCAGCAGATGTCTGAAGAAGGTCTATATTGACCTAAACGTTGCCTAAATAAAGTTGTTCTTATTGTGCAAGTGCAGACGCTGTGCGGGTCATTTTATTATATTCTATACATTTGACCTTTTAGAAGTGCATCACAAACGGTCTGTTCTGCTGCATCTCTACTGTGCTGTTAACCACTTAGTGACCCTATTTTGGACATGTCATAACAGCTTCTTATTTTGGTCGTTTCTTGGTCAGGCCACACAGCAATACCACCAGTAGCCCACTAGATGGCAATATAAGACAGGGATTGTTCCTACGGCTTCATACAGAGGCGCCTCAGCTACTCCACTGCATAGTGGAATAAAATGATTTCTATCTGGTGGTGGACATATATACTGCATATTTTGTCACTTCCAAAAGATTATACAGAGAAGGTGGGGTGCTGAGACTTTTCCCACCCCGAAAAATAGACTTTCAACAATACAAAACAGCCTTTGTTTCGGTGAGTGGCGAAATAGTTTCGTTTATCTTTTTACTAAAGACGGAGACCTCGCATGGCAGTGGAATTATCGGTCTATGAGCAGCAGCGCGCCTGGCAGAGCTCTGGACCAGGGCAGAACATGGCCCTGAAACATGACTGTTATATCGTGACAGTCATGGAACCACTTGTTCCTGGTTTGGGAATGTTTTACATTTACAACCGGTACATCTACATAAACGTTCACATTTCAAATATAAAGTGATGATCCCACAGCCACCAATACAACAAGTTAAAGCGCCTGGGTGTAAGTACCCGTATCTTCCGTATTGTTCAATAAAAAGCATTTTAATCCAATCGGTGTTCATTTCCTCCGAATTTTCTCCATATGCTTTCAATTACGCGCCCCTATCGGTTGGGAGGTGTATTGCACTCTAATACATTACGCAAAATAGTAAAAGAAAATAGAAAATGACTGCCGATCAGATTAAAATGTTTTTTTTTATTAAACAATACGGAATATACGGGTACTTAGACCTAGGCGCTTTAACTTTTTACATTTGTGGCGGTGGGGTCAGCACTTTATATTTGAAATGTGAACGTTTATGTAGATGTAGCGGTTGTAAATGTAAAACATTCTCAAACCATGAACAAGTGGTTCCATGACGCTTGTTGTGACAGACGAGTGTCATGTGAACCATGGCTAGGGCAGAACACAGAAAGAAGGCTCTTAACCAGCAGCCAACAGGTAGACCTATGTACTGCTGGTAAAGATCAGGAAAATCAGGTTCTGTTGTAGGTAACCTTAACCACATGGGAGGAGGAGTAAAACAAATACAATCACACCACATTACTTCCTTATGAGACATCTATGTACAGTCAGTGGCAGCAGCAGTAGGACGCGTGGCAGCACCTCAGGCAGGCATCTCACATAACCAGGTATAAAAGTCAAAATGTACCTTTTATACGTTACTTTTTGTTTTTATTGTTGGTGGGGTGAATGTATATATTATATATAAAAAATACACGTTTTTCAGATTTGATATATTTCATTGCAAAGTGTCATTACCACACAAAAAGTAATCTTCAAAAGTAAATGTGATATTGATAATATTTTTAGGTCTGAATTATTATTGTATGCCTAGTACTTACTGGTAGTTTACTAGTCAATTCTACAGCTCATTAAACAGAAGTATCCCTGTTTAAAAAGGGCAATTGTACACCAAGGAGTATATTGAACAAGGACAGGTCTTAAGTTACACATCAGAACTCTTGCCGAAAGTATGATGGAAACTTTCTTTCTAAAAACGTGTTCCGTGTGACCTTGCCTTCTTCAATATACTCCTCCCTTTGTGGCGGACCAGGAAGTAAGTATTACATTTCAGAAGGATGCGTCCGTGACGTCATAACCTAGCGTCCTTTCGCGGAAGTAGTTCCGTTTCATCACGATATCTTCGAACAAAGTGATTCAAGTTCTGCCAAATATTGCATCCCGTTCACAGGGATGCATGTCTTTCCCCGAGCTTAATAATAACATTATTATTAGTAGTAGTATTATTATTATTAAATACTTGATACAACCAGCGTTGCCAGATTTTGTGAGAGAAACAAGCAAGCAGCTGTAGGAAAACAAGCCCAAAAGAAGCAACTACTAGGCTAATTGAAAATAGCCGATCTACAAGTTCACAACGTGTCGCGATGCGACGCGCTGTGAACTTGAAGATCGGCTATTTTCAAAAAGAATCTCCAAGATGTGAAAAATGTGGAATATTTTCGAAACATTTTAACAACACAAATCTTGTATCGGCCGGGTGTCCTTTCCTTGGCATGCAAATGTTTGAGAACCACTGGTTTAAACAACATTAGGATTAGGAAACAAGCCCAAATAAACAACTACACTTGTTTAGAAACAAGCCAAAAAAAACTACTACATAAAACCGCAACCCGCAACTAACAATTACAAGCGATTTTACAGAAAAACAAGGCCAAAGTCGCTTATAATAAGCGGACATGGCAACAACACTGGACACAGCGGCTGTCTTTGTGCGACGTCATCGACACATCCTTGGCCCGTTTGTTCTAGGAAGTGCTGCTCAGGCAGTGTTGTTGTGACTGGAGTCAGATGAAGCGTTTAGATCGTGTTTTTAATGTGTAAAGCGTCCTAAAACCCCCCCCACACATCTTCTCTGTCATGAACAGGATCCAGCTGAAGCGCTCCAGCATCCTCAGAATGGCTTTGGGCGGCTCGTCCTCCTCCGGGGGGTCCGCGGACCAGGAGGAACACGGGGAGACGTTCGTCCTCAGAGCCGCGAAGATCGGCCTGGTGGTGGCGCTCTACTGGTTCATCTCCATCACCATGGTGTTCCTCAACAACTACCTGCTGGACAACCGAGACCTGGACGCGCCTCTCTTTGTCACCTTCTTCCAGTGCCTGGTGACTGATTGATTGATTGATTGATTGATTGATTGATTGACTGATTGACTGATTGACTGATTGATTGATTGATTAGCAGTGGTGGAAAAAGTACTCGCATGTTTTACTTAAGTAAAAGTATCAATACTGCAATGTAGAAATACTCTGTTACAAGTAAAAGTCCGGAATTCAAAATGTATTTTGGCATCAAATTGTACTTAAGTTACCAAAAGTAAAAGTACTTATTATGCAAAATTGTACTTAGTTACTTTCCACCACTGTTTATTAGACAGACTTGTAAACAGCACGAGGTATTGTGTTGGATTCATGTCAATGTGTATTTTCAGACAGTTAACCACTTAAATCCTCAATACTTTACCTCCAGTCTACACCAAACCTCTGCCAAAAATAGCAGATCTACAAGCTCACTTGTGAGCTTGTAGATTTGCTATTTTCGGCATTTTTTTCTGCTATTCCCCTCAAGGGATGCCAGGGTTCAAGTAGTTAATGTAAAAAAGATCCTATCGCAAAGATTTGGCGGCCCCCCTGTTGTAACTCGGCCCCCCTGTTGTAACGTGTGTGTGTGTGTGTGTGTGTGTGTGTGTGTGTGTGTGTGTGTGCGTGTGCGTGTGTGTGTGTGTGTGTGTGTATGTGTGTGTCCTAACAGGTGACGGTGGCGCTGTGTTGGGCCATGCAGCTGCTGTCGGCGCTGTGCCCGGGGCTCATCGACTTCCCCTCGGTGCGCTTCGACCTGAAGACGTCCCGCGAGGTGCTGCCGCTGTCCGTGGTGTTCATCTCCATGATCACCTTCAACAACCTGTGCCTCAAGCTGGTGGGCGTGGCCTTCTACACGGTGGGGCGCTCGCTCAGCACCGTGTTCAACGTGCTGCTGTCCTACGTCATCCTCAAGCAGACCACCTCCCTCAGAGCCATCATCTGCTGCGGGGTCATCCTAGGTGGGTTCACCCTTTGTCTTGCAGGTTTGGACCACAACACGTGTTGATTTCGTCGACTAAAACTATGACGAAAAATGTCCGTCGACTACCTTTTTTTCACTGACAAAAACTAAGCTATGATGACTAAATATATTGACAATTTCGTCCACAAATAAAAACTAGACTAAAATGTTAGTGAGGGATCTAGTGGAGAAGAGATCCAGTAGAACTAAAAGACAAGTCATTTTATGTTTGGTTGCGCTCGGGTGTTGCGCTCTGAAAATAGCAGCTCTACAAGCTCACTGAGATGCGTTGTGAGCTTGTAGATCTATATTCCCGATAACTATAACCGATACTTGCGTATTGGTCGATACAGAGTACCGGTCCGATACCAGTGTGTAACTTAAACAAATCTAGGACAGAGGTTCCAGGCACTATCTGGGTTCCTTGAGGGGGTTCTAAATGGACCCTTACAGGTCTGTAACTCTGAGAGTGTACACATGGAACCAAATGGACCCTTACAGGTCTGTAACTCTGAGAGTGTTCAAATAGAACCAAATGGACCCTTACAGGTCTGTAACTCTGAGAGTGAACAAATGGAACCAAATGGACCCTTACAGGTCTGTAACTCTGAGAGTGAACAAATGGAACCAAATGGACCATTTGGTTCCATTTGTTCACTCTCAGAGTTATGGGGGTCCTTGAAATTAAAAGGGTTGAGAACCACTGATCTAGGAATAAATCTAAATTGCATTCATAATTGTTAAAATGCAGCTACAAGTAAAAAAAAACGAAACTAAAATAGTAATGTAAATAATACAGTACGAGTATAAAACAGTCAACTGAAGCATTGAAAATATGACTAAATCAAACTTCATGTGATAAATGACGTTGTATCGGAATGGCATAGACTGGCATGCTCGCCGATACCGACACCAGCATTTTAGGCTGTATCGGCAGCTTTTCCGATACTGGTCTCGGTATCGAAACAACTCTATTAACCAATAATAATTATGATCAATATTTGCCTCCTGAGATACGATACGATACGATACGATACGATAATACTTTATTGTCAGTTTGCACTGAAATTTGTCTTGCGACCCAACAGCCATGTATGCAACATATAACAGTACACACATTTGACAACAAAATACATACATAAAGACATGCAAAGACAAGAGCAATGTCCACCACTCAGCCTACCCCTGGCCTATAACTCCTGATTAAGGCTCAGTGTCGTCTGATGGACAAAGGACCTCTTCAGTTTGACCTTATAGTATGTAGGAACACTGTATCTCCTTCCTGAAGGCAGCAACCTATATTCTCCATACAAAGCATGGCTAGTGTTTGAAGTGATATTCCTTGCCAACCTTATCATACTGTTATTATACGTAGATGTATAGAACCTTATCATACTGTTATTATACGTAGATGTATAGAGCCTTATCATACTGTTATTATACGTAGATGTATAGAGCCTTATCATACTGTTATTATACGTAGATGTATAGAGCCTTATCATACTGTCATTATACGTAGATGTATAGAGCCTCTGAAGTGGTTGTCCAACAATCTTTGAACAAATGTTCACTTGCTGCAGCAGTTGTGACTTAGTTGTGAGATAATATGGTGGATATCACTGGAGCAGCTCAGACAGCTGAAAGGCTTTTTATTGGGTGCAAAGTACAAAGGAGACGACATCTTCATCCAAGCCAAGACAAACACAGGCCAAGGTGGCATTTAAAAACTACTGAAACTACTCATTATTACTATATCATGTCCTAGACATGATAAAGTATTCAAGTAAGGTAAAAGTTGTACTGTACTTGAGTAAATGTACTCAGTTATACTTTCCACCAGCACAAATAAAGTTTGCCTGATGATGTAGCTCTTTTTTTTAAAACTGAATTGGCTGGAGTTGGTGGGATTTGATGAAGGTATGAGGGCAGCTGTTGTCTCTTCAGTTATATTCTCAGTATTTGGTAATGGCATCATTTCTTTTACCCCAATATGAATATTTTCAAAAAGCATTTGGACCTCCTAGTCTGGAATGAATGGGTAATTTATCTAGGCCAGGAAAGTAGCCCAGATGTGTGATGATTACATATAGTTTGCGATCAGTGCACATCTGGAGCATAATTTCAAACATAGTAAGTTCAGCATTATTTTGTCAGGCTGAATCTCCATTCTTCAACTTTTACGTATTTTTTTTTTGGTAAATGAATGCCCTATTTTGTCGTACTACAGTGGTACACAAAAGACGTGAATATAGCCGATCTACAAGCTCACAACGTATTTGCTAGAAAGTAGCGCTTTCGGACATACTAGGTTTTCACCCCGAAGGCGGCGATTTAGTTATTTCAAATCAATCGATTGCCCTTCATGAACGGACAATCGAAACGATGTGATCAGTGGTGGAAAAAGTACTCAAATTCTTTACTTAAGTAAAAGTACCAATACTGCAATATAAAAATACTCTGTTACAAGTAAAAGTCCAGAATTAAAAAAATACTTGAGTAAAAGTACAAAAGTATTGGCATAAAAATGTACTTAAAGTACCAAAAGTAAAAGTACTAAATATTTGAAAATAGCCGATCTACAAGCTCACAACGCGTCGCGATGCGACGCGTTGAGAGCTTGTAGATCTGCTATTTTCAAATAGCCTATGTATAAAATAGGGTTAAAGTGGTTAATGTATGTTTCATTATATCATAATTTATATCTGAAAAGTAACTAGTAACTAAAGTTTTCAAATAATTGTAGTGGAGTAAAAGTACAACATTTGCCTCTGAGATGTAGTGGAGTAGAAGTAAAAGTATTGGAAATTGGAAATACTCGAAGTAAAGTACAAATACCTCAAAATTGTACTTAAGTACAGTACTTAAGTAAATGTACTTAGTTACTTTCCACCACTGGATCTGAGATCCCCTGCGTGTCGTCCCGTGTGTGTGTGTGTTTCAGGTGGATTCTGGCTGGGCGTCGACCAGGAGGGTCTGGCGGGGTCCCTCTCCTGGACGGGGGTGTTCTTCGGGGTGCTGGCCAGCGCCTGCGTCTCCCTCAACGCCATCTACACCAAGAAGGTGATGCCGGCCGTGGACGGCAACATCTGGAAGCTGTCCTTCTACAACAACGTCAACGCCTGCGTCCTGTTCGTCCCCCTCATCCTGGTGTTCGGCGAGGTGGGCCGCCTCGTGGCCTTCGCCCACCTCATGACCGCCAAGTTCTGGGGCATGATGACGCTCGGCGGCGTGTTCGGCTTCGCCATCGGCTACGTGTCGGGCCTCCAGATCAAACACACCAGCCCGCTCACGCACAACGTCTCCGGCACGGCCAAGGCGTGCGCGCAGACCGTCATCGCCGTGCTGTACTACTCCTCCACCAAGAGTGTGCTGTGGTGGACCAGTAACATGATGGTGCTCGGGGGCTCCTCCGCCTACACCTGGGTCAAGAGCCTGGAGATGAAGAGGGTCCAGACGCCGCCGCCGCCGCAGGACGCCGCCAAAGAGAGGCTGCTGCCGGTGGAGAAGAGCGACCCTGGGGTGTAAACCGGCGCCTTTTTTTTTTCTCTCGTGCTGCACAGATGACCGACCGTCTGTGTGTGACATTTGGGATTAGAACCCCGACCGATGCCAGATTTTTGGGTCCAATCTCGATTTTTGAAGAGGCACCCATTACTGATATTTTGACTGATATTTTGTTTGTTTTTTAAAAGAAAAAGTGGAAAAAAGGGTTTTATTTAACCACCTAAGCCATTAAAAACAATAATGAAAAAAAAAACGTCAAAAACAGCCGATCTACAAGCTCACAATGCATCACAACGCGACACCCTGTCAGCTTGTATATTGGCTATCTTTGGAAAATTCTGAAAATTTGTTTGAAAGTGGTTCAAAATCGGGACACACTGGCGGCATAATTGCCGATACCGATGTCATAAAAAAAAAAGATAAACATCGGCCGATAATAATAGACAGGGCCGTTCCTATTTGGGACACGAGTGCGATGCCCGTTTTGGGGGCACGGCCGCCGTTCCGAGCGGTCCTTGTTGTGGAGAACTGGTGCTCATGCGATGGACACTGCGCTCTCCTGAGGTGTCAGCGGTATGCCTGCCAAATGTGGATGGGTTACGGTTCTGAAGATATGTGAAGGACATGCGTACATGGAATTTATAACTAGATGCAGAGCTACCAGTATGTTCTGTATCTGTAAGATCTCAGTTGGGTAGAGTGGTGGGGTGGTATAGTTTATGATTTATAGTTTATATACGTTTGACTTAGTGTGGGTCGCAGTTGTTGCCACATAATGATGGCCTTATATTGCCGTGTTTTTTGTAAAACTTTTTCACATTTCATTAGGAATGAATTATTAGAAAATGAATGAAGTATATTACCCAAGTGTAACTTGTCTTTTTTTAAACATAGGGTATGTTTAATGTATTTTTTTCATTCATAGACAGGGTATGGGTATATTTATTTTTGATTGACTGAGCCATTACAAAGAATGAAGTAACTTTGATACAACTGCTGTCGATGTACGTTCATTTTCTTTCATGACTTTATTAAGAGGCAAAGAAAGTTGCTAGAATAATTATGTATCTTTTTCTCTTTTTTTTTTGGTGTCTGGTTCAGGAATTTTTTAATAAATGCTGCCATTACACAGTGTCATTGTGTAAGTAAGGTACATTATACTATATCATATTCTCATGTCAGTCAACAAAACCAACTGGGATATTTTGAATGTCTTGAGACAGATTTTCCATTGCAATAAACAAAACCCAAAGTATTTGTGACTCATTGTAGCCCAAGTGTCCTTATATCTCAGGGGTGGCCACGCTTTTTTGACTACTACTTAACCCATGAAGACCTGGAACGCATCTGTGTGTCATTTTAAGATTTCTTTGGCTATTAAAAAATATCAAATCATTGAATATATATATTTTTAAAGCAAACATTTTTAACTCAAATCTTTGCTTCTGGGGGGATTCTACAATTGTCTTCTAAATCCTAACAAAACTTGTTGTTGTTATAATATCAGTGGTTTTCATGTCAAGAACCACAAAATTTATTTGGCCACGGACCCCCATCTCAATATGTTGTTCCAGGGACCCCCCAGAAGCAAAGATTTGAGAAAAAGAAAAAAAAAAATATTCAAAGATTGGCAAACATTTTCACGATTAAAAAAAAATAGCAGATCTACAAGCTCATAGCGCGGCACTCGGTGCCGCGCTATGAGCTTGTATATCTGCTATTTTTGAATAGCCAAAGAAATCTAAAGTGACACAGATGCGTTCCAGGTCTTAATGGGTTAAAATGACCAGATCAAAAAATGTATATCCCATTGCTGAAAATAGTTTAAAAAATGTACCTGAGGGGACTTTGGAATAGCGGCGCTGAAGTTGCATATAAGACAAACGCACTTGGAATGTGAAATAGAGGGGGGGGGGGGGTGGAATTGGTAGTTTTTTTTAATATAACTTTGTAATGCTACTGACGTTTGTGCGCAACACCCGCAATGCAAAATATGACATTGTGGGTTTGAGCTGACAGGCCATTTTTGACGTCAATCAATCAAGTCACCTTAATTCAAGTGGCATATCTTTTTTAGGGGCGTGTCATGTGGTCTACCTGCACAGCCTTTGGGATCTACTAGATCACCATCTACCTGTTGGGCACCCCGAAACCGATTCTACAAATGTCTTCTAAATCCCAACAGTTTTCTGAAGAACGTATGTTTCTATATCAGTGGTGCTCTAACTGTTTCATGTCAAGGACCCCCAAAATTATATGTATTTGGCAACGGACCCCCATCTCAAAATATGTTGTTCCAGGGACCCCCCAGAAGCAAAGATTTGAGTTAAAAATGTTCGCTTTAAAACAATATATATTCAAAGATTTGCACACATTTTCACGATTTTTCAAAAATAGCAGATCTACATGTATGTAGATCTGCTATTTTTGAAAAGCCAAAGTGTAAAATAATGCTTTTTTTTTGCTCAAATCAAAAGAAAATCACAAATGCGTTCCAGGTCTGAATGGGTTAAAATACATAGACTGCCAATACTGGGTAGGTTTTACCTGGTTATTATAGTGTATGAATAAAACATAGGTCTTCCAACAGAGGGCCCTGGACCCCCATAGGTCCACAGAGTTGCCAAATCTTCGCAGCAGATCTACAAGCTCAAAACACACCGCACCGAGTTGTGAGCTTGTAGATCTGCTATTTTCTGTGAACATGTTTGGCGTAGAGGGGGAAAAAAGGGCAGACCAAGTACAGAGCCAACGGTCAAGGTTACTAAAGTATTGAGGGTTTAAGTGGTTGAATGTCTGAAAATATACATTAACACATGTGTGAACAAACCAAGTGTATTATAGTTTGTTGAAATATCTCTGATTTAACATACATTTTATAATGGCATGCAATGGCGCTTGAATTGGGCTGAAACCTTGACAAAATATGGATTCATATGTACATACATAAGTCATAATTGGACCCCGTGAAATTGGATGATGCTGTGGCTATTGCTTAACAACTATGAATCTGTGGAGATCAGCACGAACGTGTGTTTGAATGCTAATCCGTGATTAGTGTTTTATTTTTATTCCACAAACGCAGGTTGATGCAAACCTGCCTTGAAGAGACACGATGAGGTGGCACTAGTAGAGAAATAGAAATAGATTAGATGAGACTATCAATTGACCCATTCTGATGGAGAATAACATTTGAAAATGGGAGGCATACTGTTTATATCTAATATCTTGGAGAAAGTATCAGTTGGATGGGAACACAGGGAGCTGGCCAGTTGGCCGTTGTTTTCAGAGGTTTTCAGGTATTGTGTTTTAATCAAGCTATGAAGTTTTTTTTTTGTTCAAAGAAAACAGCACAATGGAATGGATTTTATCCCAAAGTCAACATCTGCCAAGAACATTTTTGTCTAAAAGAAGTACTATTTCTGTGGCCCATTGTACATTGCTGTACAAGAAGAGCAGTCAACTGCCTGTAGCTACACATAAATTGCCATTAGGTGGCGACAACCAATAATATTAAGAGCACCCCTAACATATAACGTAAGAATAAATGGATACAGTTCAGGAAAATGGTAATAAACCAACTCATTTTCATCCCAACCAGATAATAACTTTATGTATATAGCTATAGCGCCTTTCAAAAACAAGTTACAAAGTGCTTTACAATAACAACAGTTAAAATACACAATACAAATCAGACATTAATTGCATAAATAGTACAACAGTTCATAATCTAAGAAAAAGCTGTGCGTTAGAAGTGAGTTTTTAGAAGAGATATAAAAGAGTACACTGAGTTTGCCTGCATGCCTGAGGCCCCCAGGCAGTGAGTTCCACAGCCGAGGGGCCCGAACAGCAAAAGCCCGGTCGCCCTTTGTGGCAAAGGGCCAGACTTTGGTACCGTCAATAAGGCCCTGCTGGATGAACTCAGGCAGCGGCCTCGGCCTGGCATACAGTATAAGGAGTTAAAAGATCAGCCTGACCATTTAGGGCTTTAAAAACAAGCAGTAAAATCCTAAAATCAATTCTAAAACTCACAGGTATAACCAATGATATGTTTGAGTATAATGTTCAGGTCCATAATTACCCAACACGTAGCTCAAATAACCTCAGACCCCCAAAGGCCCGTACCTCTCAAACCCAGTTTAATATAGGCTTCAGAGGGTCTAAAATATGGAATTCTCTGCCATTACATCTATGGAAGTTGTCTTCTCACCAATTTAAGAAGGTTCTAAAATCGCTTCTCTTAACAACCAAATACTTTCCATATGGTCTGCCTAATATAATATATAGTAACATTTTCCCTAGATAGACATTTTGGTTCCCCTGACTTTTATTGTTGCAATATGTTTTTGCTGATTCTCTCTTTTTTTGTAACAGTATCCATATTGGTCTTTTCCGTTTTGTTTCTTCATCTGTATGACATGTCTATTAATGTTTAAACTGTAATGGATGTGTAGCCTATATTCCACATCGACGTTAATTTTATCCTATGAATGCACACATTGTCCCGGAGAATGCCACTTCTCAAGCCCCTGGAGGGTTTTTAGGCATTCTCCTTCAAATTTTTATCGAATCTTTGTGTATCATTTTGAAATGTTCTTGTAAGTGATAATAAAGAAACAAACAAACAAACAAACAAAATGAAGGGTCGCAAGGACTGGTGTAATGTGCTCACCTCTTTTTGTGTGTGGGTCAGCAGCCTAGCAGCTGCATTGTGTATCAGTTGCAGGCTTTGAATATTTCGCTTACTGATCCCTGAATAAAGTGCAGATGATTAGCTCGATGTCTAAACTTTGTTTTCTCACTCAACAGTAAACAAACCAACATTACAGTATAAGTGTATACAGGGTGTCTGCACATTTATAAAGTCACAATTTAATGACCTTTAAGATATTTTTTATACCAAATTGGCCAAGTTGTCAAATATTACATAAGGGGCAAACATTGTGAAAATAGCCGATCTACAAGCTCACAACGCCTCGCACAATATTTATCTGTGGAACCGAGTCAAACTAAATGTAATGCCTACAATTCCAAGTGCTTGTCAGGGTGGGGGGTCCCCAGTTCAAATATGATTCGTTGGGGGGGGTCTCTCTGCATGGAAAGTCTGCGAACCCTAGCTCTAACCATAGCCATTCTCAACTGGTGGGCCTCAGAGCACTTCCCAGTGGGTCACAGAGGTGCTGCCCAAGAAGTTTAAACTATAGACCAATTATTTGTTTACCAACATTGAGACTTGGATGCACAGGTGATTGTTTCATGCAATCAATTCTCAACCTGTTGTTTCCCCTCTTGCGTGTCGGCTAGTGCTGCGTGGCCTAACGAGACCTGACAGAATGGGTTTCATTTGCAACCGGTATGACGCTTGCAACCAGTGTGACGTCGTCTGTTAAGGAGTCTATTGATTAGAATTTAGAAAGATTTCTTCAAGGTTTCTTGTTTTCACATTTAGATTTTGCAGACAAATTATTACAATTATTGTCATATCTTCATAAAATGTTGATTTTAACCACCACAAATGCATTAATAAGTATTACTAACAAGTTCAAAACAGTGATTTGCAGGCCTTTCACATGGATTTGCACAGTGCTGGTCAGCTAAAAAGATGGTCAGAAAAAAAAAGATTGAGAGCCTTTTGAAATACTGAATATAATATTAACGATGAAAAGTTATCAAAAGCGAGAGTTTTCGTAAAACGGCGCGACCGTGGCGAAGCGTCGAACTTCCATGTATCACAGCCAAACAGGAAGTGAAAATAGCTGATCTACAAGATCAGCTATTCCTTTTTTTCTATGTAACTTTTGAGCTGATTGCCTTACAGTCTAGTGGGTGATGGCATTGGCCTCAGATCAGAGTCTTTGTCTTTCTAACTTGGCATCACCCCCTTTTCTGATTGGTCGATATTTATGAATTCCTATATTTTTGTCATAACCTTTGACCTGCTTGTCATAGCCACTTGTAAGTGGCCTCATTGGACTAGGTTTAGAGTCCTTGTTCTTTGTTGGTGTTACTTAGCTCCGCCCCCTCTTCTGATTGTTCGATATTTGATCCTATTTTTTGTTAGAACTTTTGAACATAGTCAGTTTGTCATACAGATTTGTACATGGTGCATTTATATAGCGCTTTTATACATAGATTGTGCATTACATTCACACACATTCATACACCGATGGCGGAGGAAACCATGCAAGGCACCAACTGGTCATTGGGAGCAATTAGGGGTTCAGCGTCTTGCTCAAGGACACTTCCACATTAACTCCGGGGGAGCCCGGGATCGAACTGGGAACCTCACGGGTGACGGTTCCCATCCAGCCACTCTACCCCTGAGTCACTGCCGCCCCCATTTGTGAGTCGCGTAAAGGGACCCGCATGCTACCAAATGAGGTGGTCACCCTATCACCCTTTAGGTGATAGAGAGAGCGCTCTCTATGATAGAGAGAGCTCTCTCTATCACCACCGCGGTGATAAGGTGATAAGGTGACCACCGAAAATGGTAGCATGCGCCCCCCTTTACCTGATTCGGTTGTGAATCCTTGTCCTTCATTTGGGTTACTTCCCAGTTCTGACTGGTCGATATTTTCCCCTAACGTGGACAGAGGTGCGAGGGCCTGGTCATCGCTGCTTGCAGCTATAACTAGTAGTACTAGTAGTAGTAGTATTATTCATTATTTCATTCTACATGTCACATCATTGTAGGGGAAATAGGCAGCTATATAAAATAATTAAACTTATACTTCTGTCAACCTTGAAAAAACAAACAATCAGCAAGGCATTGACCCATGTGGTGTTTAATTACTGCTGTTACATCAGGATCTTTTTTTAAAAACCTCTTGGGTTTTAGATGGCCTGTTGAAATGTATCTGAGACTTGTTAATTAAAAACAACCTGTGTGTGTGTGTGTGTGTGTGTGTGTGTGTGTGTGTGTGTGTGTGTGTGTGTGTGTGTGTGTGTGTGTAGCTGCCTGTAAGATGGAAACAGCTAAGGAAATGTTTTGGGAGTTGAGGATGCCTTAACCACTTAAAGGGAAATTCCACTAATTGTCAACATTGAACTACTACTTACCTTAGAGCTGTTGTGGAAATAAGAAAAAAAGTCCCCCCCCCCCCCCCCCCCTTCTATGTTGCCTAGAACTGGATCATTGATTGAGGTCATGTGATCAGTGACATACGCAGGGTGTACTTTTGGCTGAGGGGGCGGAGACAAAAGTACACCCTCACCCTGCGTATGTCTCCCTGCGGTCTCTCCAGACCGCCGGTCATCAAATTAATAGAAAATAAGTCATTTTCTGGGTGAACTACTCCTTTAAAACTGTTTTGTTGCAAGGAGTTTAAGACTAGCTGCATTGGTGCGGTGTGTCCTTAAGGATTTAAGAACTGGAGTGATATGCTCCTCTTTCTGTGTATTAGTAAGGACTCTAGCAGCAGTGTTCTGAATCACCTGCAGTCATCTGATAGATGTTTTAGGGAGACCTGTAAAGACACCGTTACAGTAGTCAAGTCTACTGAAGACGAATGCATGGACAAGTTTGTCTAGATCCTGCTGAGACATAAGTCCTTTAGCCCATGCTATGTTGTTTAGGTTTACTTAGTGATTCAGAATCAGGTTTATTGTCACATCACAGGTTTACAAGGTAAAAAAGTGGGTGAAATTCGTTTTTTGTACATTGTACCCATCGCAACGTTATTTCCATAGAAAGAAGAGGGGGAGGAAGGAGGAAGAGGGGTGGGGGGGGGGGGGGGGGCAAGTGGGAAGGAGATCAAACAAGAGAACAAAAAAAAGGCCAAACAAGTTATCTACATATTTACAATAGTACCTGAGATAAAAAATATAACCAAGGTGCCTGAGCATAGCAGCAATGTACTGTATGTATACTGTGCATGATATACTTATGGACTTTAAGGTGCTTAAGAGGGGAGGGGGGAGAGCAAAAGTGATTGTGTTGATGTGGCTGTTTAAATTCAGGTCTGAGTCCATGACTACACCAAGGCTTTTGGCTTGGATAGAGGTTTTTAACATTACCGATTGGAGCTGGGCTCTGACTTTTAATCTCATCTTCCTTGGATCTAAAAACTATTACTTACAAGTTTTGTCTTTGTTTAATTGAAGAAAAGTATATGGCACATCCAATCGTTGATTTGTTCAATGCATTCACTCGAGTGTTTGTATTGGACTGTAGTAACCGGAGCTAAATGATATGCCCGACTACGCCACCTCCCGCTTGTGGAGGGGGCAGGAGGAACCCCTAAAGGGAGGAGGGCAGGAGGAACCCCTAAACCTTAGAATGTTCAACACGCTGTAATATGACCAACTTCCTATTAAGACCTGGAACGCATCTGTGTCACACTTTGATTTGAGCTAAAAAGCATTATTTTACACTTTGGCTATTCAAAAATAGCAGATCTACAAGCTCAGTGCCGCGCTACGAACTTGTAGATTTGCTATTTTAGAAAAATCGTGAAAAAGTGCAAATCTTTGAATATATACATATTATTTTAAAGCGAACCTTTCTAACTCAAATCTTTGCTTCTGGGGGGTCCCTGGAACAAAATATTTTGAGATGGGGGTCCGCAGCCAAATACATGTGGGGGTCCTTGACATGAAAAAGTTTGAGCACCACTGATATAGAAACACTTATTTTTTTTCAGAATACTGTTGGGATTTAGAAGACATTTGTAGAATCGGCTTCAGGTCTTAATGGGTTAAACAGGAACAATTTACCAGAGGCAGTTTGTATAAAAACAGAACACTCTTTATTAAACAACTAGGTAATACATGGGCTATTAAAATATCAGGCAATAGTCAGTAAGGCAAGAATATAAAGTGACAAGTTAGTTACTCTCCTAATAAGGACGACACACTGTACTACCAAGGTAACTATTGGGGAAAGAGGGACAGGCCTGGCACCAAACTCGAGCAATACAAAACAAAGTAATCAATACAAAAACATGCAGTGTCAGGATTTTACATACACACCAATAAAAAACCACAGTCAAGTCAAGTCAATTTTATTTATAAAGCACATTTAAAAACCACCAACGGCTGACCAAAGTGCTGTACATCAGGGTTAAAAACCACACAAAAGCATCAAATACACACATACAACTGCAGGCAAAAATAAACAAAACAAAACAAGAAGATCAACAATATATACAAAAAAGCAATAATACAAAAACCATAGCAAAAAAGGCAAGTAGCTAAAGAAACATTAAGAAAAATGTGGGAGCACGTAAACAGGTGTCCAACTATTTCTCCATGGCAGGGGGTACTACTTAAAAGGCCTGGGAGAACAGGTGCGTTTTTAATCTGTTTTGGTGCAGCCCTGATAGATGGCGTCATGGCGGTAGGTTGTTCCATAGTTTTGGGGCAGCAGCATCTCACACAGTGCAGGCCCAAGAGAGGAGAGGAAGCTGTGTGTAACAGGGCGGACCCGGCCTTGAACACGGTTACACTGTAACATAAGGAGAAAAGAGAACCAATTAAAACAACGTCACTATGAATGCAAATCTAAAATCTATGCCTAACTACTGTACCTCAAATGAATGAACTCAAATAAATACATCAAATCAAAATAACAAGTGGAAAACTGTGGCTGGACTGGTCCCTTTAAGGAAACAGACAAAACACATACATTAGTTTCCAGCCCTAGTATTTCAACATAATGCAAACACTATTGAAATCATTAAAAACAGCGTAAACCTACTTTGCTTTGCAGTGAATGCACACAATGCAGTACAATGCAGGGACAAGGGTGGGGGACAATTCCAGCACCACAGCTATAAGAAGACAGTGATGTTACAAAACTAAAATGTACATTAAAATACACAAAGAGGCAATGCAGAGAATGTATACAGTTGTACCAGTCTCCCGGTGTCTAGATACTGCACAGCAGTTTACAGCAGTTCACTGGAGGCAACATAATTTGTAGACTGAAATAAAATAAATACATTTGAATAAAATCGAATAAAACGCAACAATGTTGATACAAAGTAAAGTGCCAAAGGCATGGTAGCATCCATGTGCTCAAACAGTAGGCTAACAAATAAAGCAGTAGCATGTGCTCAAACAAACAATAGGCTAGCAGTAGCATTAGCTGCAACAAACAAAAGGGTAGCCTTACACATGGTTATGATGTGCTACACAAAGTTGAGCTTTGGCCTACCATGTGTTCTCCTTCGCCCTTCATGAGAGGAGAAACACCATCCTCTGCAGCAGAGTCAAATGACTCTCTACTAGGAGGAACTAGACTTTTATATGTCCTGGTCATGTGACTAGATCAGGTGCACTATACTTCCTGGTCATGTGACTAGGTCAGGTGCAGCATAGACATATAAAGCCTCCTCTGGCTCTGAAGCGTCTGTATGGCGGACGTGCTTCCGCTTCTGGAGGGGCAGCTGGAAATTTCCGCGTGTGTCACAGAAGGGGGGCGTTCAGTAGGCCAATCAGAGGCAGGTGGGGGAGGGACAACTAGATTCTGACAAGTCCTGGAAAAGACGCGCTGTGGTTGGCCAGTAGTCAACACGTTGTGATTGGCCAGTGCCCGTTCCCCCCGGAAATATGGCGGCCACCATACCAAACAGGTCGCTCCAACGAACTGCAGAGGCCAATGAGGTATCTAGGTTGCTATATCTATGAGGTGCAGTGGGTGCAACATTCACCTATATTCCCACAGGACCATAAATAAATATGATTCAAACCAGTTTAGTACTGTGCCAGAAAGTCCCAACAATTTGTTCAGTCTGTCTAGCAATATACTAGACAGACGAGGAGCATTTTCAGCTGGATGAGTGCTGTGTTAAGTCTCCTCCAGTCCTTGGCATTGTGTGTGATGATTCTTCAACACAATGTATTGCCATCTCTGGCATACTAGGTTTGTACAAAGTGCCCATGGTAAGGTTTCTATTGATGGTAAAGGTTTCCACTTTTACCGTCACCAATCCTATACATTCTTAATGTTGGTTATTAGAGTTTGAAAGACATAGAACATAGTATATGTGCAGGCAGAGCATGTGAGCAGAGCGGACAGATTTTGAATGGAGCGTAAAGGAGGTTTTTAAAAAGGTAAAAATGCATTTAATAATAATGAATTGCATTTTATAGCACTTTTCCAAGTGCTCAAAGCGCTTTACAACGGTTCATTCATTCATACAGGGGGGGGGGGGGGGGCATTGGGAGGTGAAGCAGCGAACAGTTGACGCTAGCGTCCTCACTTCCCACATTCACGGTGGCAAGCTAACGCCGACCGACTCATTGGAGGCAATGTAGGGTTCAGTGTTTTGCCCAAGGACACTTGGGGGAGCCCGGGATCGAACTGGGAACGGGCCGCTCTACCAGCCACTCTACCCCTGAGCCACTGCCGCCCTGCACAAGATTGCCGTCAATCAACTGTAATCCACAGTGTGATTGTTCATTCCTTCTGTCAGTTCTGTTTTTATCATCAGTCAGTAATACTTACAATCCATATTTGTAAGTAAATGTTACCTGATTGATTCCAGTGTTGCAGAAAAGGTTCAACAGCTGTTGAGTAGCATGTGTTTTGTGTCAGTGTCACTGTCCATGGTGCTTAACCCATCTGTGTCATTTTTTGATTTGAGCTAAAAAAGCTTTATTTTACACTTTAGCTATTAAAAAATAGCAGATATACAAGCTCATAGCGCGGCACCGAGTGGCGCTCTACGAGCTTGTAGATCTGCTATTTTTGACAAATCGTGAAAATGTGTGCAAATCTTTGAATATATATTATTTTAAAGCGAACATGTTTTAACTCAAATCTTTGCTTCTAGGGGGTCCCTGGAACTAAATATTTTGAGATGGGGGTCGGCGGCCAAATACATATAATTTTGGGGGTCCTTGACATGAACAAGTTTGAGCACCACTGATATAGAACATACGTATGTTTTTTTCAGAATACAGTTGGGATTTAGAAGGCATTTGTAGAATCGGAACCTCAGGCCTTAATTTAAGGGTGGATAGGTGTGTCAAACTCATCTCAGGTCACAGCACTCACAGGTGTTATGATCCGTGTCATGGCCTCCCTGCCCCTTTCTGGCCCTATTTCCAACCCCCTGGACATGTATGACCTCTCAGTTTTCACCTTGTTCTTCAGTCTTTGGACACTTACTTCATAAAGTTCATGTTCCTTGTTTGCTTTGTCTTACTTAGTTACTTTACACCACTGTGTGATGCAGGTGGACCATGGCCATGGTGGCCTGGATCACCGAACCTGCAGATAGTGTTATGTTTAAACCTAGAGGCTTTTACATGGCCTGTTCATATGCATCTCAGACCTGGGTTAATTAAAAACAAGATGTTTGTGTGTTTGCAGAGCTGCTGCCTGTTGCCAAGGGACTCATTGGGGAGTTGAAGATGCCTTTGGGCTTCACTCTTTTTCCCCCTCACATCCGCGTTAACTAGCTAACAACAACAACACCGTTAACATCCTAATCCCCTTCATGTTTCCTGTCTCTTAGTCTTTCAGGTCTGTTGCATCATGGGCCTCTTAGGGCCTATGACATGAAATCTCACTTTTCTTAGTTTTTGGTCTTTTTGCATTGGCCGCCAACGGAGTTGCCAACGCTTACATACGCAAACGATAATGTGGGTGACAAAAATGTCATGTTTAGTCTATCTATGAGGTGTCAAATTACGTGCGACGCAGGTTGCCAATAATGGTTGGAATCGGTTGGTAAGGAAACACCCAAAAAAGAATTACAGGTCACAACCAATGACAGGCAAAAGCAGTCCTCCCAAAGATGGCTAAATGTTTAATACTGGGCAAAAAAAGGAGACTGACACCTTCACAGGGCCGGCCCTAGGATTTTCGTGGCCCTAAGCAAGATTTGTTTTGGTTTCTTTTTTTTGGCCCCCCTAGTGGTTGTGGCCCTAAGCGACCGCTTATATTGCTTATAGCAGCGGCCGGCCCTGACCTTCAGTGATGGGAAGATGAGAAGATAAGTGTGTGAGAATTTGCACACCCACACACACACACACACACACACACACACACACACACACAGGCACGCACAAAAGGCTGTTTCCGTATCCGTTCTAGACCGAGTCCAGTCTTGTCGTGCATGCGCACCACAAACATTGACGCCGCGGCTCGCAATTGAACAACACCTCTCCGTGCAGTAAATAAACACAGTAAACAGCACGGAATACGTTGACACAAACACTGGAGAGATTTAGAAGCACGTTATAAGAAAACTTAACACTTACAGTATGTTGATCTAACGTTAGTGCATGTGTTGGCACTGTTTTCTTGTTGGACATGCGTTGGTGGCAGGTTATATGGACTTTTGACAGTCCCCTCTTCCCCCTCTTCTTACCGGTATGGTGTGCTGGCACATCATCTTTTGGCGCAGGGGTTTTCAACTGATTTTGACCCAGGGACCACCATCCTGACTAAGAGCAACCTGGGCACCACCACTATTGTGTGGGGTGGGTCCATCATAGACCCACCCCACACTCGGTACACAGTATCTCTATAGTCATGTGATCAACACAGATCTGTCCGATTTCCCATATTCCATCCTCATTGGCTAAGGTTGGCTTCCAAAGTTTGCAGGATTGGTCCGTTTTCAACAAAATGCCTCAAATCATGAACACAGCGTGCGATTTCCGTGAAATTTCACACGCACGTTCCCACTAGGCCGAGGAATAAATGGCACCCTTTTTCACATTGACCTGTTATAGCGCCACCAGGAGGCCACAATAACGTACCTGACCTGGCGGAGACCTGTGCTCCGAGGAGCACTTTTTCTAGTTTTAATATGAAAGGATTGTTAACGTATGTTAAGCCCTGCCCCTACTTCTGCCTCTGTCTGGATGGGTGTTGTGAAATATTACGTAATGACGTACCGTAAGCTGGCACAGGGGATGGCACAGCATTGTGTATAAAATACCACAACTGGACAAACAACTTGGGAAAGGGGTGAGGCAGAGGAAGACAGTCATGACGGCTTCTCTAGTCGTACACGTGCTTTCATACCTGCACTTGACCTTGATATTGTTCTCTTCATTCTCTCCTTTGTCTTCCTCACCTTCTTCTCCTTGTGAGTTACAGGCACGGTTCAATCTCCACCGAATTCACAAGGACGGGGACTTTATTCTGGGCGGTTTATTTCCCATCCACTCCTCCTCTGTCTTCCCTGAGCTGTCTTTCATGTTCAAGCCACAGGACCCCACTTGCTATGGGTGAGTGTCACAAATACAATAGGAAGCAACACTAATAAACTGTACCACAGGATTAGCTGATGTTGTATTATGTCTCTGAGAGAAGAGGCACTGGTATCAGTTTATTTATAAGGCTATTGATGGGAAGGTACCAGTGGTGGAAAGTAACTAAGTACATTTACTTAAGTACTGTACTTAAGTACAATTTTGAGGTATTTGTACTACTTACTACTTGAGTATTTCCAATTTCCAATACTTTTACTTCTACTCCACTGCATATCAGAGGCAAATATTGTACTTTTACTCCACTACAATTATTTGAAAACTTTAGTTACTAGTTACTTTGCAGATATAAATTATTACATTATAAAACATACATTAACCACTTTAGCCCTATTTTATACATAGGCTATTTGAAAATAGCCGATCTACAAGCTCACAATGCGCCGCGATGCGACGCGTTGTGAGCTTGTAGATCTGCTATTTTCAAATATTTTAGTACTTTTACTTTTGGTACTTTAAGTACGTTTTGATGCCAATACTTTTGTACTTTTACTCAAGTAAATTTTTAATTCTGGACTTTTACTTGTAACAGAGTATTTCTATATTGCAGTATTGGTACTTTTACTTAAGTAAAGAATTTGAGTACTTTTTCCACCACTGGAAGGTACCACCTTACCTTACATTGCTATTAGAATGGGGGGAAAAGCACTTATCAGACCCGCTCAAGCGACTGGCTTACACTTGAGGTCCCACCTGTTCAGTCTGAACTGGGGAAATCTGCTTTCTGCTTTGATGCTCCTATTTCATGGAACACTCACGCTAAAAGTTAATGCCCCAATATCCTATGGACAATTTAATCACCTGCTCTTAAATCTCCCTACCTCACCATGTAATTGTTTTTAACTTACAAATGTTCTGTTACGGTTTTATTGTTGTTTCTGTATTTTATACTTGTACAGTGCCTCAATTGTTGATTTTTTGTGTGTGTATGTAATCTCGACAGCATTGCAAACGAGGGTGAACCTCAATGCTCTTTTTCGAGAATAAATAAAGGTTTCAATCGATGTCTACAAAGATAAACATATTCAAGGTTTACAGTGGCATTGTGTGTGTGTGTGTGTGTTAGTTTTAACATTCCAGGGTTCAGGTATGCCCAGACCATGGCTTTCGCCATTACCGAGATCAACAGAAACGCCAGCCTGCTGCCCAACGTGACTCTGGGATACAGTCTCTATGACGCCTGTCATACGCTGGGAGTTGCATTCCGCGCAGCGTTGTCCATGTCCAGCGGGAGAGAGGAGCGGTTTGAGCTGGCTGAGCGCTGTGTCGGCTCTCCTCCAGTGCTCGGCATCGTGGGCGACGATTCTTCAACACAATCTATCGCCATCTCTAGTATACTAGGTTTGTACAAGGTGCCCATGGTAAGTGTTCAGCTTGAACCCCCTTTTAGCACCACCAGTTGTATACACAGGCTACTTCATTTGGGTTATTTGGTTATTTGGTTATTTACTAATGTAAATAATTAGAGTCTCAAAGACATAGAACATGTTTAGGTGCAGACAGATTTTCAATGGAGCATAAAGCAGGTTTTTCAGACCGGGAACACATCTGCGTGTCATGTTTAGATTTCTTTGGTTATTAACAAATAGCAGATCTACAGTACAAGCTCATAGCTCAACTTGCTATATATCAGTGGTTCTCAAACTTTTTTCATGTGAAGGACCCCCAAAATGATATGTATTCCACGACAGACCCCCCCCCCCTCTAAAAATATTTTGTTCCAGGGACCCCCAGAAGCAAAGATTTCAGTTATAATGTATATATATTCAAAGATTTACTCAAATTTTCATGATTTTTCAAAAATAGCAGATCTGCAAGCTCATAGCGCGGCCGCGCTATGAGCTTGTATAAACTAATTTCAGGTTTGACTTAATGCGGGTCAGTCATGTTGTGCACAAACACACATGCCCACGTGCACATGCACGTGCATACTCCCACAGCTGTCACTGCCTTGTTTTTTTTGTTGTTGCTTTCAGTATCTGAACTTTGTTTATTATAAAGAAGATTACTTTTATGATTGGTATATCATAACAGTTGTATAGGTGACAAGAAATTTGTCATGAGAGATCAAAAAAATAAATTACATTTTTGTTTTGGGAGCCTCACCCTTTCCCCGCCGACCCCCATCTCAAAATATTTTGTTCCAGGGACCCCCCAGAAGCAAAGATTTGAGTTAAAAATGTTCGCTTTAAAAGAATATAAATATATTAATTTGCACACATTTTCTCGAAAATAGCAGATCTACAAGCTCATAGCGCTATGAGCTTGTAGATCTGCAATTTATTGTTTTGCCAAAGTGTAAAATAATGATTTTTAGCTAAAATAAAAAAATGACACAGATGCGTTCCGGGTCTTAATCATTTACTTAGCTTGATTAAAGTCTGCGTTCTGCCGCTGCGTCACGCATGCTTGTCATGTGTGACACGTCGTAGTCACACATGACTAATATATGATGTTGTTTTCCTTTGTAACAGCCACTTGTTTCAAGCATGTGAGACACACAGGTTTGCCACCGAACTCACATAGGAGACGAGGGGGGAGTCAAACATGTCGTATTATTACAAAACATGTTTTTTGTTGCCTTTTGCAGGTTAGTTACCATGCCATGTGCTCCTGCTTGAGTGACTGGGATCTGTTCCCATCCTTCTTTAGAACAATCCCAAGTTCTGCATCCCAGGTGAACGTCTACAGACTAAACATGTGTTGGTAAAGAAGGTATAGGTTTTGGTTTATTTGTAATTGTTATGGTCCACATAAAAACTAAATTAGGTTTCACACTTCGATTTTTTAAGAACTCATGTAAGTTATATAATATATAATCTAAAGTTAGGCTGGCTAGCGAGAATCCTTTTTGTACGGCTCAACTTTCTGATTCAACAATCTAATTGCTGTGGGAGGGGCTTCACTGCTCTGTTCTGGGGGCTTGGGTTGAACAGGCCATGAGAGGGCTGAGGGGAGTTCTTCAGGATGCCATCTGTTCTGTGCACTCAGCACTCCTTGTAGATGATCATCACTGTACATGTACATGTTATAAAGCACCGAAGTCTGACGTAATTTACACATCCTACCTGGTTCGCGGTTTTCCGCCCCCGTTCTGAATCCCCATAGAAGTATTTAATATCGCGTCAAATAAGAACTGTGTTCCATAAATAAATAAATGACCCCCTGACTCTTATGGATATGAAGCATCAACTGACGGTGAGAAAACGATAATGTTACTTACGCCGAATTAGTTACATTTTCGCCAGAAACAGACTGTATCAAATATAAGTGACTGACTATCATAAACGATACAGAACCTCCTCCCTGACAATATCGCTGAGACAGTTTGTTTATTTTTGGACCTCAATTCTTATATGAGACGATTCTAAGATGACCCAATGTTATTCTCCATAGAGAAATGACTTTACGAACCAGGGGATGAACGAGTGAAATAAGGACTTCTGTACTCTATACTACACCATGTACTCATGTACAGTATGTACATGGTGTTGAACATGTACCAGGTATAGTATAGGCATTACATTTAGTTTGACTCTGTTCCACAGATAAATATTATGAGCTATTTTTTTTTTTTAAGTACTTTTACTTTTGGTACTTTAAGTACATTTTGATACCAATACTTTTGTACTTTTAGTCAACTAAATGTTTCCCCCCGGTCTTTTACTTGTAACCGAGTACTTCTACATTGCAGAATTGATACTTTTACTTAAGTCAAACAGACTTTGAGTACTTTTTCCCACCAATGCCTCCCAATCCTTTATCCAACCAGATACGAGCTATGCTCCAGATGATGAGGCGGTTTGGGTGGACCTGGGTAGGACTGCTGTTTAACGACGATGACTACGGCCGCGACGCCGCCCGGATCCTCCAGTCCGACCTGGACCGGTCCGGTCTGGGTTGTCTGGCGTACGTGGAGGTCGTGCCGTGGGACGGCGACCCGGCCGAACTGCGGAGGATCGTCACGGTGATGAAGACGTCCACGGCTCGCGTCGTCATCGAATTCGTGTACGGGATCAACGTAGTTCATCTGCTGGAGGAGGTTTGGGGCCCGGGTTACCGATACGTGTTGATTTAGAGCAGTGGTTTTCAACCTTTTTCATGCCAAGGACCCCTACATTGATATACATTTGGCCGCGGACCCCCATTTGAAAATGTTTTGTGCCAGGGACCCCCCAGAAGCAAAAGATATCAGTTAATTTTCGCTTTAAAAAATATAAATATTCAAAGATATGCACACTTTTTCAAGGTTTTTCAAAAAATCGCTTTGGCTATTTTTGAATAGCCAAAGTGTAAAATAATGCTTTTTTAGCTCAAATCAAAAAATGACACAGATGCGTCCCATGTCTTAATGGGCAGCAATTGTGTATTTTTTCTTTTTTCACACTATACACTATATTGTTCAACACAATCATCAGGTGGTGAAGCAGAATGTGACCGGTCTGCAATGGATATCCGATGTGGGTTGGATGAAACCTCACATCCTCCAGACTCCTCACTTCATGCCCCACCTGAGAGTCCTGGGTCTTGCCATCCGTCGCGGAGAGATACCAGGTCTCAGGGACTTCCTGTTAGAAATACATCCTGACAACGATCCTGACAACACCTTAGTGAGTCTTCTGTTAGATGTGCTATTTAAGCTGCCATTTCAACTGGCCTATGGGTTTTTAAATATTCACACATGTATCGTCACCTTGCTAAACTAATGGCCTACGTAATTTTTTGATGAAAATGATATTTCTGCCTATGTCAGCTCCTCATGACACTGGCCACCTCTGGTAAAATCTCCTGAATTGAAAAGGATCATCATGCTGTTCACTCCCCTTTTAGTATAATGGCCAAACTCCCTAGTGTGACTTAGGCCGAAATAAGCTTTTGTTTTCACAAAGTCACAAAAAATAAGCAAAAAAATGCCAAAAATGGCCTAAATCAGTAAATCATTTGGCCTAAAGGTCCTTTCACACGGCAAGCAGCCAATGTGCCCATGTAATTCATTTTTAATTATTTGGGACGTGCGGAGAAGTTGAGGGGCGGTGAGGCAGGCAGGCGCGGCCCCGTGAAATTCTCACGCACGTGCTCGTTTGTGCACGCACGCGCGGGCGGCAAGAGCTGGATTGTGGTGAGATTTTGTTTTCACCGCACCACGCAGGAGGACAAAACAACAATGATCGCGACGCGATCACCGCTCATCCGAGCGGTGACGCCCGCGTGAACCGCTTGCCGCGTGTTACGACCTTAAGTCAGATGTAATCGTATTTAAACCTATTTAAATCGCTTATGTTACATAACTGACAGACAGTGTTATTTTTATTTTAATAGTCATAATTTGTTATAAACTTTTTGGGTGAAATGATTAAGAAATATCATATAGTTTTGTTTTGGATCAGTTTTTCATTTTTTTCAGAAAAACTTTCTGAAAAAATGACTTTTAGTTTAGCAAGGTGACGTTATGCTTAAGTATTCGCTGTGTTTCTCCAGGTGAGGCAGTTTTGGGAGAACGCGTTTCAGTGTAAATTCGCTCCCCTTCCGTCAGAGTGGGCGGATGCTGGTGGAGGGGTGTGTACTGGACTAGAGGACCTAGGAGCATCAGAGAATACCCTGCTGGATGTGTCAGACCTCAGACCAGAGTACAACGTGTACAAGGCTGTGTACGCTCTGGCCCACGCCCTCCATGACATGTTGCAGTGTGTGCCAGGAAGAGGGCCTTTCGCCGGGCACAGCTGTGCCAGTTTGCAGACCGTACAGCCATGGCAGGTGGGATATGAATTCACAGTTTATCTGTTAATGTTTCTAGTTGGATTATAATGCAAAATAACGAGGATGATGGTAGTTGGGAAAGCATGTCCCTTGGTTATGCAATCCCCGTTTTACCCGTTGTCACAGAACTTAATATTCTCGTAGTAGGCCCTACTTGGAGCTCAGTCTATGACATCAGTATTACATCATATTGTTGACATCAGGGATCTCCATATATGGGCATTAACCCATTCAATCCAGAAAAAAGCATCCATGTAATTTTAGATTGTGTGTGTGTGCGTGCGTGCGTGCGTGCGTGTGTGTGTGAGTGTGTGTGTGTGTGTTTGTCAAACTCGAGAACGTGCAGTTCTCAAGATATGCTGGGGACACACAGGAGGTTTTGTGCATTTATAGATAGATAATGAATATGTAAAGATGACATTGGTGAGCATAAGCATGGAAAATGGACGTAGATTTAAAAAAAATAAAAAACAGTATTGTTAATAATTTTTCTTATAGTGATGTATAGTAAATGTCTGGCAGTAAATGTTGTTCAGTGTTTGGAGCAGAAACGCTGTTATACACAAGCCTTTGGAGGATAATTAACGTTGAGGTACATCAGTGGGTCCCAAACTTTTTAGCTCAAGACCCAAAAGAGAAATTAGATGTTTGCACGGGACCCAAACTAGTGAAAATAGCAGATCTACAAGCTCACGTTGTGAGCGCCACGTTGTGCCACGTTGTGCCACGTTGTGAGCTTGTAGATCTGCTATTTTCACTACCTTTTAGTTTTTTTATAGAATGTCTCTGGGACACTGAAGGCCATGTTTTTCATGCTGAAAGAAACATGACCGCTTCATTATTGGCCATGTATTAATGCCCCATTTTAATGCCCAGATAGTGAATACTTCAAGTCAACTGTATTTTATACAGTAGATTATTTTTGTTTGATTTACTTGCTTGCTCTTCATACATTTCCAGCTTGTGTATTACATGGAAAAGATCAACTTCACCACATCATTTGGAGATCATGTAACATTTGATGAGAGTGGCGATGCGTTACCAATCTATGATGTCATGAACTGGGCGTGGCTGCCTGATGGAAGCGTAAAGGTTCACAATGTAGGTTTGTTCATGAAGTCAGCCTCTGGAGACGAACAACTCATCCTTGATGAAGACAGAATCTTCTGGAGCTTTGAATCTACAAAGGTCACTTGAGCTGGTCACATCTTACTATAGGGAGCAAATTCATACACATAATTAATCCTTAATTAAAGATTAACCCATACATTAATTCACTGTTAATTCTCTCCTCACTATCCTGCGCATAGAAGCCACCGAAAAAAAATCTGATCTACAAACCCACCACATGTGGCCCTTAACGTATGCTATAATAACTTTGGTTAAGTAATAGTGTTTTATTAATGATGAATTCATGATAAATTACTAATGAATGAATGTATGAGTTCATCATTATTAATTACATAAGTGTTAATTAATACATTTGCTCCCTATAGTAAGCTGTGAGCTTTCTAAAGGGCTAATGATGAATGAGCTCATGATGTGAATGTCATTTATTTTGACTGATTGGTTTCCTCTGCAGCCTCCTCGGTCAGTGTGCAGTGAGAGCTGTTCTCCTGGAACCCGTGTGGCCAGAAGGAAAGGAGAACCTGTCTGCTGCTTTGACTGCATTGCTTGTTCTGAGGGAGAGATCAGCAACGAGACCGGTACGTTTACATTATGTAGCAATGTACATGTTATCTTTAGGACAATACTGTACCTGCCTGTCCCTTTAAAGGAGAGTATATATATATATATATATATATATATATAGTATATACCTAAAATGACTGGAACTCTCCTTTAACCCTGCCCTCATTGTTAGACTCTACAGAGTGCACCAGTTGTCCAGAGGACTTCTGGTCCAGCCCCCAGCGTGACCACTGTGTCCCTAAGAGCGTGGAGTTCCTCTCCTACCACGAGGCCCTGGGTATCTCCTTGACAACCATCTCATTGCTAGGCACACTTATCTGTGCCATTGTCCTGGGAATCTTCATCTATCATCGAAGCACACCCATGGTGCGCGCCAACAACTCAGAACTCAGCTTCCTTCTCTTGTTGTCACTCAAACTGTGCTTCCTGTGCTCACTTCTGTTCATTGGTCGTCCCAGACTCTGGACTTGTCAGCTGAGACATGCAGCGTTTGGAATCAGCTTTGTGCTGTGTGTCTCGTGTATCCTGGTAAAGACTATGGTGGTGTTGGTCGTGTTCAAGGCCTCCGAGCCTGGGGGTGCAGACATTCTGAAGTGGTTCGGTGCCATGCAGCAGAGAGGAACAGTTCTGGCTCTTGCTTTTGTCCAGGCAATAATCTGCACGGCCTGGCTCGTGTCTTCCTCACCAACTCCTCATAAAAACACACAATACCACAGTAATAAGATAGTCTTTGAGTGTGTGGTGGGTTCTACAATCGGTTTCGCAGTGTTATTAGGTTATATTGGTTTACTGGCACTCCTCAGCTTCGTCCTGGCATTCATGGCAAGGAATCTCCCAGACAACTTCAATGAAGCCAAGTTAATCACTTTCAGCATGTTGATCTTCTGTGCCGTGTGGATAGCCTTCATACCAGCATATATCAGCTCCCCAGGCAAATATGCAGATGTAGTGGAGGTGTTTGCCATTTTAGCATCTAGTTTTGGGATTTTGGTGGCACTGTTTGGACCAAAGTGTTATATAATCCTTTTGAAACCCGAGAGAAACACTAAGAAGTCCATCATGGGTCGAGGTGCCACCAAGACATAAAAGCAGAAATTCAATGACAATACATTTTCTCTGCGTGTATTTTATAACAAAAAGTGTATATGAATATATTTGAATTGCCTTGTTAGTGGTAGATTTTTTTTTCTACAAGATTAAACCATAAGTAATAATTCAATCAGAGATGTAAACTTCTATTGATTCATTATTTAGAAGAATTACCCTCCCTTGAAGACTCAATTTGATGAGTTTAGACGTATTATATAGATCTACAAATTAGTACCTCTTCATTCTGGGTGAAAGTACTACACAGGTGGGAAATTCTATGTATATCTATCGATCTATCTACAGTATCTATACATTTACGGAATCTGTGTGTGTGTGTGTGTGTGTGTGTGTGTGTGTGTGTGTGTGTGTGTGTGTGTGTGTGTGTGTGTGTGTGTGTGTGTGTGTGTGTGTGTGTGTGTTGTGCGTGCGTGCCTGTGTATGCGTGTGTGTGCGCGTGTGGCTGTCCCCCGCATATCCTAAGAACCGTCTGACTGATCGACTTCAAACTTGGCGTGTATATCACTGAGGACCCGATGGAGTGATATACTGAGTGGGAAGTTGGTGGGATCAGCGGTTCTCCAGAAATATATAGTCTGTCTGACATCTGTCTTTTATGCCCTTATATGGAGACCCCTGATGCCCTCAATATGTCATAGTACTGGCATCATAGAATGGTGTCAGGTACAATGGGTAGAACTGGTACAATGGGCATTGTATAGCCGAGGGTCATCTGCCTTATGTAGGTTTAGAATTGGCAAACGCACCCTTTAGCTATTGTCTAAATGCATTCTTTCTCAATGAGTTACAGCGGCTTGGTTTGTTATTTTCAAGGTCAAAAGTCCTGAAAATAATATGCTTACTGTTTTAAGGACTACTACAACTAGTCCATACCCGTGGGGGGATATGCGCACATGATCTGGCAACCCGGGAGGCAGTTCGTCCCATAGCTCGCGGGGCCATCCCACAGCTGGGCAGCCGTAACCATGGCGACATTCTTTCACACAAAAACGCTAAACAGCTGAGATTTGGTGAAATCGAAAAACAGGCTTTGCTGTTCCGTACACATGGTAATGGTCAATGGCTGTGTGCAAATTCAGATCAACTGCTCCAGCCACTGAGGAGAACCGGGCAGAAGAGATTTTGGCCTCACCTCCACCACCACCACCACTACAGAGCTTTGTAGAATTATAGGAGGATGTGTGCATACCATCCATGTTGATTTTGTTACGCTATTTCTTTTCGAACGCATGATTTGGCCAAAACCACTTCCTGGTGGAAAAAAGGGCAGGCCCACGTTTCCTGATCATGGTAAACTTGAAACCCCATTTTTTTTGTGTGGAAAATAGGCCTACATGTTGCTGGGTGCATGTAACACATTAAAACCTGGAAAGCATCTGTGTAATCTATTCATTTTAGCTATATATATAATAGCAAATATTTTTACAGAAAACTCTTTAGAATAGTGGTTTAGAACAGTGGTTCTCAAAAATAGCAGATGTACAAGCTCACAGTGCGTCTCTTCGTGCCGCGCTGTGAGCTTGTATCTGGTATTTTTGAACAATCTTGAGTTTGAAAGATTTTGAATAATTTAGATGTTTTTTAAAAAAAAAACACAAATCCTCTCTTATGGGGGTCCCTGGCACCAAATGATTTCCGATGGGGGGGGGTCCGCGGCCAAATACACATCATTTTGGGGGTCCTTGGCACAAAAAAAAGTTTGAGAAGTAGGCTTCTGATTTACAGTAGAAAGCATTTGTGTAGAATCTAGAAAAATGTCTTGGAATTCTATGAGATACTGCTCCACAATGTCATGCCGGAGGACCTAGAACCTGTAATGTACAGTATTAACATTGTACCATACAGATGTACTCCTTCTGTTGAATCAACATACCAAGCATACAAATGTACTAAGGATAAGGATAAGGATAAGGATAATTCCTTTTAACAGGTCGTTCATGAAAGTCCTTGCGGTCTTATTTCCAATGAGAACCTGTGAGCAATTGGGGTTAAGAGTCTTGCTCAGGGACAAATTTCATATCATCGGCGCATATGCTGGGATAGCCTGGAATCGAACCTGGGGCAACCAGGGCCTCTGGTTCCCTAGGCGGGCTCACTAACCACTCAGCTATGGCCGCCCCTAAATGAAAGTATAGTAACATACATACAGATGGTACTTTAACATAAACTACAGTTTATTCATTCAAATAAGTTACAGTTTGCAGATATGAAATGCATCTGTGGAGAAAAAAAAAACAGTAGTCAAATAAAAAATAAACAAAATGTAAAACAATGACTGGAAACAGTTTCTCTAGTACTAACTAGATCCAAATCCCAAAAATGAAGGGGGAAAAAAAAGTACAATCTTCAAAAGGAAATAAGGTTTAGTACAGATGATCATTTATGGCCATGCATAGGGAGAATAGGGAAGGGGAAAAAATATGTTTTATGACATGGCTCTGGAGGAGTCAAATAATAATAATGAATTGGACCTATTTCATCCCATGGGGGAAATTCAGTTTTCAGCTTCACCCAGCAGAGTGCTTCTCAAGTGAGCGCTCAGCACTATATATTTCTCAATTTGGTCCCCCGCTTCCCTCCACTCAGAGTGCTGGTGTCTTCATGATGTGGGACTCTGCATGGATCCATCAGCATACACACAGCAGGGAGACTATTAAGCTTGGTTGGAAGCTTGGAAGCTATACATTAATGAGATAGGGTTTGATAACGGCATGGCCCCCGTGTGGATCTGGACCTTCATGTGGTCAGTCTATGACCTACTATAATGTATGACTCGTGTATGATTTGTTTCAGCCCGATCCTGAACGCCATTCAATTCCACTATTATTATATCATTAAATTAAAGTTACATTTTTCAAAAAATATATATAAAACATAATGTCAAAAACGTATTGGAGGTACTTGCTTGGCCCTACTGGCAGCGTGCACAAGGCATGTGGTACTGATTGATCCGTCAGTTTGCAAGATTAGCCCCGGACAGACACAGACAGACACAGACAGACACATTTAGATGGCTCTCCTCCTACAGAGCCAGGCCGTAAAAAAAAAAAAAAAAAATCAAAGACACAATAGGTTGCGTCTGGACATGAAGGATGGACTGATCTGCTCGAGGCTTGACATGTACCCTGCTCTGTCTGTGGTACTATGCAACGTATACAATAGAAGATAACGCTGAGGAAGGCTTGACGCCGAAACGCGTCCGTGTATGCCGTTGTCCGTGCTGCATATGAATTAAAAGTACCAGAAGGACTTTGTGGAGTGCTGGCTATTGCTTTATTTACTATGCAACGTACAGTCTCTTATCAATGGTGCTGGGGATGGGTTTAATATCTGTTCCTAGCTGCTCCTCGATGTCCTTGAGGGTAAAGCGGTCGATATAAGTGATCAGGTTGACGGCGAGACCCAAATGTCCAAAACGGCCAGATCGGCCAATGCGGTGAAGGTACGTTTCCCCTAGCTTGGGAAAGTCAAAGTTAATGACCACGTTGACAGACTGAATGTCGATTCCTCTTGTGAAGAGGTCAGTGCAGACGAGATTGCGGCACAGGCCATTTCGGAAGTCGTGGAACACGCGATTGCGGTGCTCCTGTCTCATTTTGGCGTGAATGTAAAAACACGAGTAGCCCAGCTGGGAGATCTTCTTGGCCAAGAGCTCTACTCTGTGAGAGGAGTTGCAGAAAATGATGGACTGGTTGATCTGGAGCTTGGAGAACAAGGTGTTAAGGCAATGAACCTTCTGCTTTTCGGTCACAAAGACGTAATACTGAGTCACCCCTCTCAGGGTAAGCTCATCCATCAGGTTAATCTCGTACGGCTTATGTAAGTGAGAATTCATAAACTTCTGCACGCTGACGGGGAATGTTGCAGAGTAAAGCAGGATCTGCCTCTGTTTCGGCAGGAAGCCCAGAATTTCCTCCACCATCACCACAAAATCCTGGGACAGGAGCTTGTCGGCCTCATCCATGACGATAATTTGCACCTGGTTGACTTTGGCCACTCCCTTCTTGATGAGGTCTAAAATCCTCCCGGGAGTAGCAATGACCACGTGTATCGTTTCGTCGAGCCTCATGATGTCATCGCGTAGGTTGGTTCCGCCTGTTGTTGCCATGACCTTCACCCCGCCCATATGTTTGCTGACCTGGATACAGATCTGGCTCACCTGCAGAGCCAGTTCTCTTGTCGGCACAATGACCAGAGCTTGTACGCAGTCCTTCCTCAGGTCAATGTGTTCGAGTAAGGGAATGAGGTAGGCTCCGCTCTTTCCTGTGCCATTCTTGGCTCTGGCCAAGATGTCCCTCCCTGACAGTGCAATGGGAATGCTCTCCTCCTGGATCGGGGATGGCTCTTCCCAGCCCATCTCAAAGATTCCTATAAGAAGCTCCCTCTTTAGGCCGTAATCTTCAAATTCACTGCCTTTAGTAGCAGTCACATCCAAAGTTTTCAACCTCGTGTCCTTTGGGAGGAGTTTCAGAATTTTCTTCCAGTCGTCTCCGGGCTTGATGAGCGTGTTGGCTGTGGGAGCTGGCTGGCAGCTAGCATAATTGATTTTGCGGGAGCCATTTATGTGGCTTAGTTGCAGCTGTTGCGGGCCTCCGCCTGGTCTTCCAACAGGCTTAACGGAAATGCTACGCCGGCCATTTTGATTGGACATGCCCAAAAGTACTGGGTTCTCTGTTCTGGTGGCGCTATTTACAGAATCTGTCTGCTTTAACAGCAGAGACATTTCTACAGATCAAAAGTGAGTCCAGTTACCTAGGATCTATGCAAGCTTTGACAATTGACCTTCTTCCCGTTGGTAACAATGATCCAACAGCAATTTATTCAGTGTTTAGGTAATAGTGTAACCATTTAAAGACTTGCTTAGCTTAGAGCCCACCTTGTATGTTTCTTTCAAATTGTAGTTGAGTTTAACCCTCGGACTGCTGGAATGTATATTTTACTTTGTAATATTTGCCGGTTTACAAATGTTTGTCAGTTTACAAAGAGGTTTGTGAAACTAAGCCTGACTTATAATCATATCTTCAGCAATGACGTCACTTGGTTGACATCATTGCTGATGTCACTGGACCAAACCAACTGAAGGGAATTTCCTCGTCTTCGCCAGGCTGGAAGCGAAGGGGAAATTATGTTTCTGCCTGTAACGGAGGTCCTAATTAATCTCCGACCGTTACATTACAGGACTTCAGAGCTTCAACATGTGCACATACACTGTCCATATTGAAGCTTTAAAGTCTTTTAACGTAACAGCAGGGACGTGCAGAGAATGTTAGAGAGGCAGGGGCTCTCGCATTTCTTTCACCATAGTAAATGCTGCATTCATGGTCTGGAGAGGGCAGTTTTTTACAGACGGGTAAAAAGGCAGGGGCTGAAGCCCCCTTTGATGTCTATGTGTGCACGTGCCTAACCTATTCAGAGGACCACATTGACCCTGTCTGTGTGTCTGCCTGTGTGTCTCTGAGTGGCTAATCCAGCATACCACTGTGTATGTTTATTAAGACATTTTAACAGTTTAACCCACTGGTTGACGTTATTGACATACATACGTCTCGCCACTAGGTTGTGGCAAAAGGCAACTAATGCTCGCACACAGACTTGTTTTTATTTTATTTTCCAAAGCATTTGCAGCCTATTAAAATTGCCCTGCTGGGTAAAGGTCCTTTCACACGGCAAGCGGCCAGCGGGCCTATGTAATTCATAGCGGTACCGCCCGCGTGAACCGCTTGCCGTGTGTTACGACCTTAACAGATATTCACATTTCACAAACACTGCAACAGGAAATAAACGTTTTATGTTGTCAGTGAATGTATAAATAATGTAGTAATCATTGTATTGGCCATATGGGGATATTTAGGCTGTACAGGCAGATTATTTCATAAGACACTACTAACCTGCAATCCTGTGTGGATGGTCATTTGCGGCTCCGAGTCCAGGGTTACGATCTCCTCCAGGATTTCAAAACATGTCAACTAAAGACCCCCGATGATCATCGTCTGTCCTGGCCTTCTTCTGTTGCATCTGGCCCCACGTCCTGGTTTGTCTCACCTGGCTCTGTGCTGCGCTCTGTGCGCTCACCGCTGCATGTTTCCAAGGTGTCCACAGCGGTCTTCAACATGTCGTTTGCACTGTGTTTATTCTCTCTGTCAAAGTAACAATCCTTATATCTGGGATCCAGGATAGTTGCCACGTCTGTGGAGAGGCAGACCGTGACATCCTCGACCATATGTGAAGAATTTATTCAGCTGATGGGAGATCGGGTGCTGTCAGATATTGTCAGTGACGTTAAAATGGCCAAACACTTCTCAATTAGCGTTGATTAGACCCCCGATGTTTCACACATGGATCAGCTCACGTTAATTTTACGTTGTGTGTCACCCGAAGGCGACATACATTATTATTTTTTATCAGAACATATTGTGAATAAAAGGTATTTTGCTGTAAAACAAGTGGCTGCATTCAAGACCATGGACAGCGTCTGTCTGTCTGTCTGTCTGCCTGCCTCTCTCTCTCTGTGTCTGTCTCACCTTCATTGTCTCTCTCTCTCTCTCTCTCTCTCTCTCTCTCTCTCTCTCTCAAGCAGTTAAATGAACTCAAGTGTGAAAACCTATCAATGACCCTTTTATCACCAGATACAAACATAATTGACACAGCCCAAATGATGCAATATAGGCTTTTGGAACACTATTACCTTACAACTTGCAGTTCTTATGTGCTTTAAATTATGTCAATAATAATATGCATTCGATATGCAACGATTCCTTTTCTCTTTGGTGTACAATCCATGCAGAGTTGAGGTAAGAATCCATAATCCACAGGATGAGAATAAGGAAAATTACGCGAGGACGCAGTTGGGTTCTCCTCAGAAAGACTAGCCTTTTCAACTTGTGACGGGAGTCGTCCCTATTGAGTGAAAGATGAACTATTTATAAAATAAATACAAATTTTAAGGTGTTTTTATTATTAGTAGTACCATTTATTTTTGATTAAATTAATTTAACTCAGAGTACAAAAGGGATCATTAGGGGTGAAAAGTACAAAGAATATACTGGGTTACAAATAAGGGTCCATTTTCCACAATAAAAATGATAAATACTCATATTCAGTAACAAAATGAGTAAAGGGTCCACACTGAGTACTGACTACTAGCCTTCTTACCTGTAATAATAACTTACATTTTGTAATTATCTTATATGAAATCAAACAAAAGCTTAAATACAAAACCAGTGTATTGTTGTTGTTTTTCAAACAACAAAATGTGTGTGTGGCGTTGATGACTTCATTCCAGTAATCAATTGACCAAAAAAACTAAACAAAAACAACTGTTGCAAATGTATTAAATGAGTTACAAATATCAGCCAGAAACAGAATGCCAGAGCCATTACATTCAGAGTAGTAGACACACTGACATCTGCTGGTTCAGGTTAATATTTCAAATTCATTATGATAAATAGAGTAAATTAAATGAGAGACAGTGTTATAAAGTCACAAAGTACAGTATGTGTTCATTTGTAGAAATAGAGAGATGTCTTCATCCAAGGCTCTAGAAGTCGTCATGAAATGGATACTCAGGGTGATCACTCCACCTGTTGAGGCGATACACAGATAAGGCCTTTCAAAAGCTATGGTTCCACGAAGAACCATCACATCACCTACTAAAGAACCATTTTATTTAGTAAATGGTTCTTCATTCAACCTTTTTTGGGTCACATTTCTTTGAGGAACCATATTTAGATGGTTTTTTTTTTAGGCACCTTTGGCTTTAACTTTTTCATAGTGGCCCTAGTCTAGGCCTGTCTTTAGCTGCTAGACAAACATTTGGTCAAAATAGAGATTTAGTGTAGGGCAGGGATCTTCAACAGGGGGTCCGGAACCCCTAGAGGGTCCTCAGAGTTACTACAGAGGGGCCGCCAAGTATTTGTGAGATAGGATTTTTTTTTATTTTTTACATTAACCACTTGAACCCTAAACCAAAAAAAAAGGCATGGGTTTCCGAGGCTACTTGTACCCTAGCTAGCATCCCTATTCTGAGGGGAACATTAGCCGAAAATAGCCGATCTACAAGATCACAGGCGTTGTGAGCTTTTAGATCTGCTATTTCTGACAAAGTGGTTTGGTGTAGAGGGAAAAAGGATCAAACCGAGTACAGAGCCAAAGGTCAAGTTTACTAAGTATTGAGGGTTTGGTTAAATGTCTGAATAAACTAAACACAACACTGATAGTCTATGAAGCTATCTATGAAATCTAAGCAAAAAGTTTAATCTGCAACACAATGATATTCAATATGAAGTGGGGGTCCCTGCTTCATATCTTTCTCAGCTAAGGGGTCCATGGCTTGAAAGAATGACCCCTGGTGTATGGAGTATCTTTGGAGACCATGCAAGTTCCCTGGGGGACCCCGGTCCATGAACTATAGGGTTTAAACGTTAAGGGTTCCTGGCATCACTCTGAAGAAATAGTTTCGGTTCCAGATGGCGCCTTTATTTTCCTGTGTGTACAGCGTTTATTAGAGTAAGATCATTTTTTGATTTGCTTCTCCGTATGCTGTGTAGGCCTACTCACATGAGAAGCTCCACAAAACGAATGTTCTTGTTCAGCCCCTCAATGGCCTTCATTTCTTCCTCAGAAAGCAAAAAGTCAAATATCTGCAAAGATTGACAAAACAAGCATGAGGCAACTTCAGGTCCACACACTGAATAAAGATAGAGAATTGCTTCACTAATTCAGCTTCACATTTCAGTTTTACATTTTTAGGTTCCGCTCTTTTGGTACAATACAAAAAGAAAATTCACGACGGATTAGGGACAATAGGACAATAGCCTATACCAATATATAAATCTGGTAAAAAAAAATACATATTTTTAAGAGATTAATATTACATTGATATTGTGATATGAGATATCGCCTGGAATTTTGGATATCATAATGTCATGATATGGCATAAGTGTTGTCTTTTCCTCGGTTTAATTAAGGATTAAGGAGAATGTTAGATTGTTTTAAAAATATCAAATAAGGCTTAGCTTAAGCCTTATTTGATATTTGTAAAAATTGTCAAACATTTTCAGAAATTGCTAAAATGGCCGATCTACAAGCTCACAACGCATCGCAACGCATTGTGAGTTTGTAGATCACAATGCTAGTTTTAGAAAAAACTAATTGACACTATTACAATCCAATATTATCGTCACAACATCGACATCAAGGTATTTGGTCAAAACTATGGTGATATTTGATTTTGTCCATATCGCCCAGAGCTATGCTGACTACTGATTGAGTCTACGTCGTACGCCATGTGAAATGTGCAAATATGTAAATAAACAAATGAACAATTGACAAATGAAGACACCTGAAAGTTCTCCTTTATGCGCTGGGGGGTGAAGCTCTTTGGAATGACCACCACGCCTCTTTGGACATTGAAACGCAGGGCCACCTGGGCTGGGCTCTTCTGATGCTTTTTGGCAATAGAGCGTCGCAGTTCCCGCCCACTTCCTGTTTTTTTTGGTGCCGGAAGAAAAAACTCAATGCATTTTTCCATTGACATTTCCAAAAATATTTATATCTATTAATTTAAGCCTCGAATCAAGCCATCATGACATGACATGAATCATGACCATAAACGTTTGATTCTGTGATTTTTTTTTTGTTGAAAACGGCAAAACAAAGGGTATTTATTAAATATAGTATATCATATAATTAAATATAAAATAAAAAAAAATCACAGAAAAAAACGTTTTATGGTCATGATTCATGTCATCTCGTGATGGCTTGATTCGAGGCTTAAATTAATAGATATAAATATTTTTGGAAATGTCAATGGAAAAATGCATTGAGTTTTTTCTTCCGGCACCAAAAAAAACAGGAAGTGGGCGGGAACTGCGACGCTCTATAGATACCAAAAGTGTGTCTTCCAGCAAGGGAGGGCATGTGAGGTTTACCCTGTTGAAATGAATAGAAATTCACCAACACAGAAAAGTTTACTGCACTTACTCCAGGGCCCTAGTGAATGAAAGACAGCGTTCTCACTCTTTGCATTATATATTGTGAATGGTCTGTCTGTCATGTAAGAAGTTGTTCACACAGTTGAGAATGATGTGTTAAAGGACAACTTTGTTTTTTTACAACCAAGGTTTATGTTTTAGCTTGTAATTAAAGTAAATAAAAGATGAGTGTTAAAACATTTTCATGTACTGCTTTCTATAGTTTTAGAAATTTTCGTGATCTTTTTTTACAGTGGGCGGGGGCATTCGGGCAGGTAGCTAAAGATGTCTTTTTTTACACAATAACCCGCCGATTTCTTTATTATTATTTACAGTAGCTCTTCTAGCCCCCAATAACTCACATCTGGCCATCAAAGACCACAGGACCTTTTTTATTGTGTAAAAAAGCCACCTTCCCAAATGCCCCCGCCCACTGTAAAAAAGATCGCGAAAATTACTAAAACTATAGAAAGCAGTAAATGAAAAAAAATTACACTCATCTTTTATTTACTTTAATTACAAGCTAAAACATAAACCTTGGTTGTAAAAAAACTAAGTTGTCCTTTAACTATGTTATGTATATCATTCTTCAGTTACGTATGCCCACTTAAGCATTTTAATTATTTGTATATATATATATATATATATATATATATATATATATATATATATATATATATAAATTGTGAGCAGCTGTAATTATTATTGTTTATTATATATATAAGTATATACATATTTTACATTTTCACCTAAAATGACATGACCAAAATAGGAATGCCAGGTTAAAAGTGGTTATCACAGTGTAATGAATGACACAATTCTCCAGCATACCAGGATGCATCTCTGGATGTTCCTATGGGGCTGTATCCCACAATGACAATATCTTTCTGTCGGCAGTATTCAATCAACTTTGGCTGAGTGAAATAGGGATGGCATTCAACCTGTGCGTGACAAAGTAAACAAGTGATTCAAATGACAAAGTAAACAAGTGATTCAAATGACAAAATAAACAAGTGATTCAAAAGAAAATAATAAAATAATATCTGGCCCTTTTTTCCCACTCTGAATCCATGAGCCAGTAGTGATAGCCATTAAAGTCAATTGCACCTTGCCTCTAATAACTGCAATCAGCCACGCTTAGGTCTGTGTATGTGTGTCTACCTGACAGTGTTGATTTCGTCGACTAAAACTATGACGAAAATTGTTCGTCGACTACCTTTGATGAAAACTAAATAAAAACTAAATAACAAATAAAAACTAGGCTAAAATGTTAGTGAGGGACTAGAGGAGAAGAGATCCAGTAGAACTAAAAGACAAGTCATTTTATGTTTGGTTGAGCTCGGGTGTTGCGCTCTGAAAATAGCAGATCTACAAGCTCACAACGCGTCGTTGTGAGCTTGTAGATCTGCTATTTTCAGCATGCAACCAAGTGTAAAATCAGCCTTTACGACGCCATCAAGGCACCGCCAACATACATTTTAGTCGACTAAATAAACTGTACATTTAGTCGACTATAATCTTATGATATTTAGTCGACTAAAACTAGACTAAAGGTCCTTACACACCGGGGCGATTTTTTTCATGCGAATAATACGTTTTTTTTAAAACCTTATAAAGTCAATGCAAGCCTCCACACCAGTTTCGCGGAGCGAAAAAAGCGCCTTTTAATTATTCGGAACGAGTCCGAATTTTGCGTATATTCGCATATTCGCCGGTGTGTAACCGCCTTAACAGTAAAACATTTCAGATGACTAAAATATGACTAAAACTAAATGGAATTTGATTTAAAAGAATATGACTAAAACTAAATCAAAATTTGCTGTCAAAATCAACACTGCTACCTGATTTGAGACAGGTTTATGTTTCAGCCCAGGTTTGTTTAGAATCAGTTCCAGCTGCCGCTTGTTGAAGTTGGACACTCCCAGGGATTTGACCAGCCCGGCATCTTTGCAAGCTTCCATCGCCTTTTTTAAGTGGAAAACAAAAATACAGTCAGAATACAGCAGTGTTGATTTCGTCGACTAGGACTATGACAAAAATGTTCGTCGACTGCTTTTTTTCACTGACGAAAACTAAATAAAAACTAAATTAAAGGGATATTTCACTTTCAAAAAAACTTTGGGTCATTTTATCGTCTACTCAGGCCTTTGTGAACCCCCCAGACCGTTTTTAAGTTGCTTGATTTAGTATTTAGATATTTGATGATCATTTTATCAGACACGCCCCCTTCCTATACAAACCCATTATAACTTCAAACTCCATTTTTAACATGTTAGATTCATCAAAAACACCCGTCCTTGGTTCTGCTGACTCACCCTGCCCTCCTAATACGCGAGGGGGCCGTGTTTTTTCGATAACTTCTTTAATTTTTTTTTATTGTATTACATTTTTTTCTTTTTAAAAAAAAAATATTAAAAATAAATGAAAAAAGTAATCGAAAAAACACGGCCCCCTCACATATTAGGAGGGCAGGGTGAGTCACCAGAACCAAGGACGGGTGTTTTTGATGAATCTAACATGTTAAAAATTGAGTTTGAAGTTATAATGGGTTTGTATAGGAAGGGGGCGTGTCTGATAAAATGAATATCAAATATCTAAATACTGAATCAAGCAACTTAAAAAAGGTCTGGGGGGCTCACAAAAGCCTGAGTAGACGATAAAATGACCAAAACTTTTTTTGAAAGTGAAATATCCCTTTAAACTAAGCTACGATGACTAAAACTAAGACTAAATATATTGACAATTTTGTCAACAAATAAAAACTAGACTAAAATGTTAGTGAGGATCTAGAGGAGAAGAGATCCAGTAGAACTAAAAGACAAGTCATTTTATGTTTGGTTGAGCTCGGGTGTTGCGCTCTGAAAATAGCATGCATCCAAGTGTAAAATCAGCCATCATGACGCCATCAAGGCACCGGCCAAATACATTTTAGTCGATCAAATCAACTGTAGATTTAGTCGACTAAAACTAGACTAAGACTAAAACATTTCAGATGAGTAAAATGTGACTAAAACTAAATGGAGTTTTTGTTTCCAACTAAAACTAAATCAAAATTTGCTGTCAAAATCAACAGTGGAATATAGCACATTGAACCCGGGGGTAGGGGGTTAAAGATCCGGGGCGACATGACTTGCTGCTATTTAGCTGGACTTTAATTTATTCAATAGATTGTATGATATTTCATGGTTTTGGTCACCGGAGGTTTAGACACATGATCTGGGACAAAGTAGACTGTGTATCCACAAGTAGATGCTGCTCTCGTGCTGTTCTTTTTTAAGAAGAAGGAACAATACAAAAGGTTGTTTTATGCTCATGTTACGTTAAATGTTAAAAGTAGGACAAAAGCCCATGTCCTGATCTGAACGGGGAGTGAACTGCTGGTCGGGTCGTCACAGGCAGACCTGTATCCCGAGAGAAGACAGACTATGCACCCACTGCACACAAAATGAAGTGGAAACCGAGCTACACTTCCTAACCGTCTGTCCATTGTACCAAGACATCAGAGACACATACTTCCCACAGATTACAACCACACACGGAGATTTTGAAAACATGACCAATGACAAAAAACTCCCATATCTGCTGGGCGAAGTACAACAATGTGCAAACACAGCAGCAAGATTCGTGAGTTGCTGTGATAGGAAAAGGATATCAAACGGAACACAACCACCCTAAAGACTAATCATTGGGTATATTCCGGCACTATACCTGCACCCAGTGATCTTGGTACATAGAAATTGATCTATTGAAGATTCTGACTTTCAAATGCACATATTTTTTGTTTTGATTGTATTGCTGTATTGTTGTATTATGCTTTCTGCTTTGGCAATGTAAACGTATGTTTTCTCATGCCAATAAAGCCCTTTGAATTGAATTGAATTGTGTGTGTGCGTGTGCGTGTGCGTGTGCGTGTGCGCGTGTGTGCGTGTGTGTGTGCGTGTGCGTGTGCGTGTGTGTGTGTGTGTGTCCTCACCTCCCATGTTGCACAGAGGTCTGTTTCATGGTAGGACCATTTCCCATTCTCATCCCTGGGATAAAATGTGTCTCCTGGCTTTATAAAACAGACATAAAACATACAAATAAACCACTTCTCTATCTAAAAATGTATACTGTGTGAATAGGCTGTAGCCTACTCACAGACTTGCTTGGCCTACTCCAGAACTTCACTGAGTTGTGTACACTTGGGCAAAAGATATATGCTCCCTCAACCTGAGTTTTATTCATGCATGTATGTATTTATATTAAGGTGGTTCTGTGCCATGTTGTATTGTGTGTATATATGTATATTTATTTTGGTGTGTGGATATATGTATACAGTATGTATATATGTATATATGTATATATGTATCACACATGGGTGTAGATTCTCTCTCTGTATAATATTTCACTATTGTCTTTCACTTTTTTATTCCGATTTTTTACCTGCCCACCTTGATACATTGTGATCTACAAGCTCACAACGCGTCGACGCGTTGTGAGCTTGTAGATCGGCTATTTTCAAATAGCCAAAGTTTAAATAGGGCTGAAGTGGTTAATGTATGTTTTGTAATAATAATCAAAATCTACAAAGTAACTAGTAACTAAAGTTTTCAAATAATTGTAATGGAGTAAAAGTACAATATTTGCCTCTGAGATGTAGTGGAGTAGAAGTAAAAGTATAGAAAAATGGAAATACTCCCGTAAAGTAAAAGATCCTCAAATGTGTACTTAAGTACAGTACTTGAGTAAATATACTTAGTTACTTTACACCACTGACCAGGAGAAACTACATTGTTTTGATGAGCTACATAGCTGTATAATGTCTTCCATTGGTGCGATGCTGTTATTATCACCATGCAATACATTATACAGTAAATAACTTTTCCTGCATGTGATGCCAAAATATGACATATAAAGTACATTATACCTTGAAGGCTGTAGGCATTTCCATAATGTATAGATCAACATAGTGGAGTGTCAAGGCCTTCAGGGTTTGCTCCAAAGCAGGTCGTACCAACGCCGGGGGATGGAACGTGTTCCAAAGCTGCATGTCAATCAAAATCAGAAGACTGATTTTAACCAGCAGATCCACATCCACATTTCTAAAAGTTCTGAAGAGCATCTCATCCCTCTATATACTACTGTACACACCAGTCACTCTATATACTACTGTACACACCAGTGGTTCTCAAGCGTCCTTGAGGGAGTTCCAGGGGGTGCTCAGCTAAATGATGGATAGTTGGGAATGGACCCTCATGGGTCTGTAACTCTGAGAGTGTACAAATGGAACCAAAGTTGGTTCCATTTGTACACTCTCAGAGTTAGAGATGGAACCAGAGTTACAAATGGAACCAAATGGACTCTAACTGGGTCCATTTGGTTCCATTTGTACACTCTCAGAGTTAAATTAACATAGATTTTACTATATAAATTGGGATCTCAGAGATAGAAATGCCATTAATATGGGGGTCCGTAGCCTAACGCATGTCAAACTGGGGGTCCTTGATATTAAAATGGTTGAGAATCACCGCTATAGAGCCGTAAAAATCTTCTCTTATGGGGGTCCCTGGCATATCTTTTCAAATGGGGGTCCGCGGGCTAATAAGAAGTGTCAATTTGGGGGGTCCTTGACATGAAAAGGTTTGAGAGCCACTGCTGTACACTGCACAGACATATGTATGTTGTTACGAACTTTCCCGCAGTAGAACATGTCCTCTCTCTTCACGGTTCCATCCGCGATTTTGTCACAAATGGCCTGCCCGACTTCATGCTCATTGAAGTACAGCAAAGCCCCATCAATGTGTCTGTATCCGCTTTCAATGGCCAATTTCACTGATTGAAGTGCAGTTCCCTTAGCGGTCTATAGCAAACACACAAACATCATGATTCACAACGCGTTAACATTCACCTCACAGTATGTAATTATTGCTGTTGTTACATTATGTCAGTGGTGTAAAGTACTGTACTTAAGTACAATTTTGAGGTACTTTTACTTTACTGGAGTATTTCCAATTGTCAATACTTTTACTTCTACTCCGCTACATCTCGGAGGCAAATATTGTATTTTTACTCCTCTACAATTATTTGAAAACTTTAGTTACTACTTACTTTGCAGGTATAAATTATTACAAAACATACATTAACCACTTTAGCCCTATATAGCCGATCTACAAGCTCACAACGCGTCGCATCGCGACACGTTGTGAGCTTGTAGATCTGCTATTTTCAAACATTTTTGTACTTTTACTTTTGGTACTTTGAGTACATTTTAATACCAATACTTTTGTACTTTTACTCAAGTACATTTTTAATTCCGGAGTTTTACTCGTAACAGAGTACTTCTACATAACAGTATTGATACTTTTACTTCAGCAAAACATTTGAGTACTTTTTCCACCACTGCATTATGTTACATTTATTGAGCTTTCCTTATACATATTTGAACTATACGGTTGCCAACAATCAGTGCGCTGATGGTGGAATACAAAGATGTTATTTTCCTCTTACCGTCTGGGGGTCCCCGTAAGTCCCTAACCCTATCAAAGGCATCTTGTTTCCATCACTCAAAGAGACAGAGTGACTCTCTGCTGTCAGGTCCATGTTCCTCAGAGACAGTCACTAAAAAGGCAAATCAAGTCTTAGTCACTTAGTTTAGTATAAAGGTCAAGCTATAAACCAGGGGTACTCAACAGGCGGACTCTCTGGGGGACCCTGGGCAAATTATAGTTTTTTAAAGAGATATATGTTTTGGGGGATTCTTGGAGGGGGTGTGAAAAAGTATTTGAATTGTTGTTCTGTTGTTTTCATGGTTATTTTCATGTATGTTTTCACACTCTGCACCAGGCGCAGAAATCCCGGATTCAGATTGGACCCCCCCCCCCCCAAGTCATTTAGAATAATAAAAATGAATGTTCAAATCATTAAAAATACGTATTTGATAGAACCTGAACCCACTTATGCATCGTAAGTAATTAACACATCGGGTGCCAAACCCGGTCTGAACCGTGTTTTCACAGAGTAGCGCTTCGGTGCCGAACCCGGTCTGAACCGTGTTTTCAGTCTCTTTTGTTTTTTTCGTTTTTTTTCCACACGGGAGGGGCTGGAGCAGCTCTGGAATCACCCACGGTGATTCTGAGAAGGAAGGGCCTTATAGATCACCGTGCCAAAAAACATGGCTCCCCATCCGCTTCCGTTCTATCTCCTTCTCTAAAACCCCTATAACTCAGAAACTTTTTACGTTGGGGAAAACGACTAATTTTGTATGCGCGATCTCTGCGCCATTGTGACCCGCGTGAAAGATGTTATCGTTCCAGGCGTTAGCCAGGACCATCGTGCGCTCTGCACGCATGCTTTGTTTCACATGGATTGCTCGTCTTGGAGTCTACAGCTTAAACAGCGCCGCGCAGCTCAACGGTGAGATTTCTGGCACCGAACGTAATCTGTTATTATAAAATTCTGGCACCGAATGTGGTAATAATGAAGAATTAACATAACACAGTGTCAAATTAGCTAGATTAGAGGAAAATGAAGAAAAAAAAACTCAAAACTTGCGCGCGCGATGGGACCCCCTCTAGCCTCAATCCAGATTTGCGCCGCCACCCCAGTTTTGGTTGGGAGGGGATCCGATTTGATAAGCTTGGCTCAATTGACCGACTTAAATAAACGGACCTTTGCCTTATTCAAAAAATGATTTGTGGACCTTCAAGATTTCTAGTTGAGTACCCCTGCTATAAACGCTGTTGCCCTGCACAAGAGTATTGTATATCTCTGCTGTCGGGCAGAAACCAGCTAACTCCAAAATAACACAAAGTGGAGTTAGGAGGTTTTGTTCATCATTGATAAGAACAGCTGAATGGACCTCCAATCTCACAATGAGGTTGGAGGTCAAAAGGGGGGTGGAGCCTGGAGTCAGCAAAACCAGTTTACTCCACCCCCACCTTTGGTGGACTTAGCTGGTTTAGCAGCAAGTTTGAGGATCCAATGGAGTTTTGTCAGAAGCGCTTTTTAATACTTTTCATTGGTTCAATATTTTTTAACCAACACATAGACGTAAAGGGTGTTCAATAGCACTGATTTATGGAAAATGGAGTTAGCTGGTTTCTGCCCGACAGCAACGATTTATGAGTATTCTCAGCTCTCTGTTTGACCCATTAAGACCTGGAACGCAGGAATATGTAATGTTCCATGGAACAGTACATATTATCGACCTGGTGACCTATGATGACATGTCAATGTTGTCAATTTCTGGGAAGTCGGAGGTCAAGAAATTCCACAGAAAATTTGCTATTTTTGAAAAATCGTGAAATTGTGTGCAAATCTTTGAATATATAATGTTTTAAAGCGAACATTTTAAACTAAAATCTTTGCTTCTGGGGGTCCCTGGAACAAAATATTTTTGAGATTGGGGTTCGGCGGCCAAATACGAGAAATACAAGATTTTGAGAATCACTGACATAGAAACATACGTTTTCTCAGAATATATTGTTGGGATTTAGAAGACATTTTGTAGAATCGGCATCAGGTCTTAATGGGTGAACCACTTCCCCAACTCCTCCCACAGAACCGCCTCTATTATATTCATAAGGAAAGTATTACACCACATTCCCTTGTAACCGAACAACGGCTTGTTGCTCACTACACTACACTACACTACACTAACTACGCTACGCTACGCTACGCTACGCTACGCTACGCTACACTACACTAACTACACTACACTACACTACACTAACTACACTAACTACACTAACTACACTACACTACACTAACTACACTACACTACACTACACTACACTACACTCTGATGTGTTATACTGTCGCTGTGGGCAACAAGTAGCTCTTTTTTACTACAAGAACCGTGTGAAACATACAGTACAGTATTTCACACATCTGGATTGGTTTCCACATGCTATGGCTCAGTTTCAGGTAAGGTTCTCTGTATCTAATGTGGGCCCTGCTCAGGAGGTACAGTATAACGCTGAGTTCTGGGAACCCAGAATTGAGAACTTATAATACAAAATTATAAAAACATCTAAAATAGCACATCTACACGCTCACAACACATAGTGTTCACAATCAATTGCATTTATTACAATCTGTGTAGAAGAGATAACTGAGCAGCCAAAGCACACAGGGGGCTTTTAGAGTTATACTTGTACGAATAGTGAAAAAAAGACCACTTGAAAAGGATGCCCTAGGACAGGCCCAAAACACAAAACAGGGATGTTAGGTTTAAAGTGGTTAAGGCAGTTTCACTTTAGTCTTCCTCTCCAGCAAGCACATGCCTAAAATCAATAGTACATTAGACTCTTTGAGGAGAGGTCACGTCTCAAAGAAATCTGGGGTCAGTCATTATTTTTGAGTGGACAGACGTGCAATCATGCACCAATGGGACTCTTTATCAATATCATACCTGCCTTCTGTGTGAAAAAGACGCTTCCGCTCCGCTTACATGCCTGCACACAAAATACACGTGAGAAGGTCACAGGGAAACAACACCAGTGATGTTGACAAACTTATTTGACAGGCTATCCCTGCCGTGGCTAAGCTACTAGACGTACCAGGGGTGATTCCAATCAGAATCAGAACCCGTTTCATTGTTTCATCACAAGGGTGAAATGATTTATACATGTAAACCTAGGACCAGACCTTAGGGGGGACTCAGCCCTTAAGCCACTGGATAAAAATGACTTGAATACATTACAACATAAATTATTGCAACATACATTAATACATACAATCACAAAACCCAGACAGAAAACCATATCTCTGGACAGGCAAAAACTGATGGTAAAAACACAGTGGTCAGAATGCAAATGAAAGTAACCTTTCCTAATAAGCACCCCAAACTTGCACCAATATACTGTCAAAATAAGTGGGGGGGAGTTTGTTTCAATAATTAGCACCCCTGAAAATGGTCTAAAACGCCTGTTTGTACCCCTATGAAAGCTATAGGCCCACATGACCTCTAAACACTAAACTAGCACGTTTATGAAATTGTAAAATATTCCGTCTTGCTAATCGGCCTCATGGTGGTGCTACAACAGGTTGCAACACAGCCCTGGGTAGGCAACCTGGCCTGGCGGGGAGCTGTGCATAGAGGAGTGCACATTTCTAGTTATTATTTGTATTATTTAGTGTCACCACTCCCCACCAGGCCGGATGGCCGAAGGCAGGAGACAAGAGATTTGCTTGAGAGAGGCACATAATGAAATGAAATATCGTTTTCGTGAGGCATGCTGTAATGAACCTACACCAAAAGGACTCCCAATAATAATAATAATAACTAGTCCATACCCGGGGATGTGTGCAGTCAAAGTATTAACGGACGTTGGGTTATGTGCTGTACAGCAATAGTCCCAAACCTTTTCCAATATATTCAATACCATATTCATTACCAACCACCCACAATGTATGTGAAATTATGTGTTAAATGTTGAAGTAACGAAGAAAGATGTATCCATTACTAAACAACAATGTACAGTAGATAACATTGTACTTTATAGTTGCATAATGGAGATATTTGATATTGGTATGAGTAATGTGACTGCATGTCGTTGAGATTTTGATGAGACATGACACACACACACACACACACACGCACGCATGCACGCACGCACGCACGCACGCACGCACGCACGCACGCACGCACGCACGCACAGACCCTTCGCTTCCACAGCCATGGGAAGTTGATGTTAAGTTAGCAGAGCGTTCTCTGTCTAACAGTGCCCGTACGCAGTCTGGCAACTGGCCGTGCGTCAGATCAATTGCTCTCGCCACTGAGGAGAACCGGGCAGAACAGGGGTTTGGGGAATTATCGTAAGGATAATATCTCAGAGTTACATTGCGCTTCACTAGGTACTCAGTCACTTGAACCCAGGGGGTCTGCGGACACCCAAGGGGTCCCAATGTGTGGTCCCAGGGGGCCCCAAGGGTCCGCAGACCCCAGGTTGGGGATCCCTGACGAAATGTGTCTTGTAGTAGTACTATAACTCATGGTCTTGTTCCCCGGGCCCGCTGCTTGCTTTGCAGAGGGAAACTCAAGAGGCTATAAGGATCACTCAGTACCACAACGAGGGTCTACTAAACTCACAACACAATTCTAACCTCTGACACAGCATTTTGGCCGTGCAGGTGGCATCTTGTTCCAGCCTGGTTTCTGCTATTTAGAGAGAGAGACCGCCCCGCCCCCGTCCATTGAGTTCAAAGGACAGGCCGCCAACATGGGAGGTTTTCAATGGTGTGACGTCACGTTCTCTTTCTACATAGGGCACTCCATTCAGACATGTCTTAAAGAATCTACACCATGAATTAAAAAAATATATTTGATATTTAATATCATATGGTGTATGTCCCTCAAACCTTTTTCAAAAGGTTTGAGCCTAAATCATCACTCAGATATACTCATCCCAAGTCAATTGTCTCTGGCTTATACAGCACTTTCAGCTGCAATACCAAAACGTCCTCTTGGGCAGGGGGGGGCTACTGAGCAATTCTGTCTGTTAATAAAAAAAAAAATTAAAAAAAATTATTAAAAAAAAAAAAAAAAGGAAAAATTCTGCATAAAAAGAAGCATCTAAGAAAAATACAAAATCGAAAAAAAAACACTTTGAACATTTTTGAACAATTCCACCAAGTGTTTGAGGTGCCTGTTTCACCCACTTCCGGGGGGCGGAGCCAAAATCCAAGCCCGAAGTATTTGTTCGTAGACCCCCACTTAGGGGGGGTAGAAAAAGTTTCGGAGCGATTCGGGCACTTTTCATTTAACATTGGGTTTGCCATCATTAATGTTTGTGACATCAGAAACATTTCCATTCTGAGATCGCCTGTTCAGACACGCCCATTCTGGAAAACCATGAAATGAGAAGGAATGACTGAATTAAAAAAAACAACATTTTTTGGGGTACAAGAGACACTGGGGACCCCAAAAAATACAAAAAAACAAGAAAAAAGTGATTTTCATGGTGTAGACCCTTTAACAATGTGTGACTACTATTATCATCTAGAACTCAGATAAGATGATTAAACAGGAAAAAAGACCACAGAATAAACTGTGGTTCTCAAAGTGGGGTCTGGGGACCCCCAAGGGTCCTTGATGAGGTTACAAGGGGTCCCCAGCTAAATCTGTTGATATATAGCAGAGGTTTTCAACTGGTGGTTCAACTGCATGGGCCAGGTGTGAGTTACAAATACAGCCATAATTTGCAGATACTGACAGTTGGAGCCAGGAGGTGCCTGGGACTGGTCCGGGTAGCCTGTAACCTATGACCTTTAAGACCGTAGCTCCGTGACGCCCTAGTTACTCCCTTTCTCTATCTCTCACTTTGGTTTTGCAGACAGAGAACCCTTTGATTGTCCACATTCTTGCATTAACCCATTAAGACCGGGAACGCATCTGTGTAACCACTTTAACCATTGTTTTATACTTTGGCTATAGCAGATCTACAAGCTCATAGAGCGGCACTCAAGCTTGTATATCTGCTATTTTTTGAAAAATCGTGAAAATGTGTGCACATCTTTGAATATATATATATTCTCTAAAGCGAAAATTTTTCACTCAAGTCTTTGCTTCTGGGGGGGTCCCTGGAACAACATATTTTGAGATGGGGGGTCCGCGGCCAAATACATATCATTTTGGGGGTCCTTGACATGAAACAGTTTGAGAACCACTTTATAGCAACATAAGTTTTTTCAAAAAACTGTTAATTTAGAAGACATGTATTATCCCCCAGAAACAAAGATCGAGTTACAAATGTTCGCTTTGAAAAGATTTGTTTTGATTTTTTTCATGATTTTTCAAAAATAGCAGATCTACAAGCTCATAGCGCGGCACTCGGTGCCGCGCTATGAGCTTGTATATTTGCTATTTTTGAAAAATGACGCTTTCGGGGTCTTAATGGGTTAAGGTATAATTATGTTTATTGTTACTTTTGTATTTAGTATGTGTTATTTAGTAACAGTGAATTCTGACTACAGACGGTGCCTTGTTCACTGCTTTGGCCACGAAGGCCATCTGATGACTCAGGCTCAGAAAGATGATAAGAGCAAACCCTCCCCATGCCCCCTCCCTTCTGTTCTCCCTTGGGAGGGGCGAGAGCAGACGCGCGGGGAGTCATTTATGTCAGGGAGGGATATGCAAGATGTTTAGGTTTTTAAAACATCTTTTTTTCTTCACACAATGGCTTAACAATGACTTATTTAGCACGCAGTGCAGCATGCGCACGCACGCGCACACACACACACACACACACACACACACACACACACACACACACACACACACACACACTACAAACACAGTGTTCTATTTCAAAAACAGTGTGTTGGATTTTACATTTACTTGCATTGGAAATAAAAGAGCTGTGTATTATGCAAACACAGCAGCTAGACGTCAATAACACAAGCACACATTACACCCAAAAGAGTCCAATAAGCCTCAGTCACAAACAGTGGTGGAAAAAGTGTTTTACTTAAGTAAAAGTAATAAGTATTAATACTGCAATGTAGAAATACTCTAGCTATTACAAGTGAAAGTCCGGAATTCAAAATTAAAGTATAAAGTACAAAAGTATTGGCATCAAAATATATTTAAAGTACCAAAAGTAAAAGTACTATTTAAGCACAATGTCCCGTTTCACAAGGTAATATGTATAAAATATATTAAAATCTTTTGAAAATAGCCGATCTAGAAGCTCACATAGTGTCGCGATGTGAGCTTGTAGATCGGCTCTTTTCAAATAGTCAAAGTTTAAAATAGGACTGAAGAGGTTAATGTATGTTTTGTAATAATAACTAAAATTGACAAAGTTACAAGTAACTAAAGTTTTCAAATAATTTTAGTGGAGTAAAAGTACAATAGTTGTCTCTGAGTAGAAGTAAAAGTACTGAAAATTGGAAATACTCCAGTAAAGTAAAAAATACCTCAAAACTGTACTTAGGTCAAATTAACTTTACACCACTGGTTACAAACACCACATTTTCACAACAGTAGAATACTAGTGCTGCTGCCCTGGCTCTGCAGCAGCAGCAAGCCAATAAACAATAATTAATAGGCTGTCTATATGATATAATGCATGTCTTACCTATTTAGGAGAAAGTGCACTCTCTCCCGTGGCGTCTGTAATGAAGACAGAGAGCGCTTGTGTGCTTTATGCGGAAGCACGTGAGATGTTCTGTTGATACCGGTGTTGGAGGGAGCGTTAATAAATACTACTGTCTGATACACAACAAGAGAACTCACGGCGTCGCCTCATTCTAATTGTATGAACTTTATATGTCCTGTAGGATAGACATCCACAGACATTACAGCGTCTATCACAATTTGTCTTTGAACTGCATGAGCGAGGATTTCCCCATATATTGTAACTCTATGGGATTTCCAGGATCTCATTCTGAGTGAAATGCTCTCTCAACAACAATCAACTTCCCTTCCATATTGAAGTCTGAGTGACGCAGTACACCCAACACCTTTTTAAACATCTATTTTGTTCCCCAAAGTGAAATACATTATTGTTTTAATATATATGTTTTTATACTTAAAAAATACATGTATATAAATGTTTTTGTTTTATATAAAAATATATATACCAAAAAAGAAGACAAATTCGCCGCCACACCATCAGAAGGGACTGAAGAACTGTAGGGGAAGACTGGCATACATACTAGCAGACAAACCGATAGGGAGACAGGCAGACACACACACAGACAGAGAGACAGACAGACAGACCGGAAGAGCAGTCAACGGGCTGGTTGGTGGACCAACCGAACCTCTTGCATAGGAGCTCCAGAGCCGAGCAGAGGGTGTTGGGGAGAGGTAACAGTTTGTGGAAACTGCAGGGCCAGAGACTCGGGGAACAAAAGAGCTGGCGGACGGACAAACAGTGGTACGAGTGGGTTGGGAAGGGGGGGCTATAGGTACAGACTGAGGGTCAGGGATGGAGACAGACCTCTGGAGTGCATGGTCGACTTCAGTTTTGACGACTGGTGGCAGTTCAGAATGTTCAGATTGTTCGGGTGTGTCAGCTGAGAAAGCCAACAGGGGTTCAGGCAGGTTGATGACGGCTGGCGAGGGTTCGGGCAGAACAGTAGGCTGCAGCGGAGTCTCTCGGCGCTATAGCTGGCGGCTGAGCCTCTCTGGCGCTGGCCGGCGGAGGCTGAGCCTCTCTGGAGCTGAGCTGCGGCGACCGGGCCTCTGTGGCGCTGAGCTGCAGCGGCGTGGCCTCTTGTGGCGTTGAGCTGCGGCGGCGGGGCCTCTGTGGCGTTGAGCTGCGGCGGCGGGGCCTCTGTGGCGTTGGGCTGCGGCGACGTCTCGTCAGCGCTGGGCGGTGGTGACTCTGTATCTCTGGAAATTGGAATGAGCCGGTGGCGACGGATGCGGCGGTGACCAAACTTCCTACGAGGCTTCAACTGGGCACTGGGAGAAGTGGCAACATGACCCAAGGGAATGTTCCAGGCACCAGCCCCACGAGGACCTCCCAGAGCCAGGCTGGTGCCGATGTATGGATCTTGGTCTGGACCCGGCTCAGTATAGCTAGGTATTTGTACCTGGCTACAGACGTAGTTAAACAGGCCCATAGTCTTTGGGGGGACAAGCTTGGGACAGGCAGGTTGCAGGTGCATGACCCCAATATTAATTGGAAGGTCAGGTTGAGGAGTAAGAGTAACAGAATTGGACTGAAGAAAATAATTTAGGTGCAGTTATAAATGCGAATCGGCCTGTTATAGCGCCACCATGAGGTTGATTTGAAAATGTTCAAGTGGCATTTCTTCCTCGGCCTAGTCGGAATATGCGTGCAAAATCTTACAGAAATCGTGTTCATTATTTGAAGCATTTTGTTCAAAACGGAGCACTCCTGCAGACTTTGGAAGCCAATCTTAGCCAATCAGGATGAAATATGAAAAATCCGACAGACCCGTTTGGTTTAATGACTATTGAGATACGGTGTACCGATTTGCGTGATGTTTGGACAAAATCTGTAGGAGTAATTGTCAAAACTGTCAAAAAAATCGACTTCCTGGTGGCGCTATAACAGGCGCTATAATTTGGGGCAGAGGTTCTGCTCGTCGACCGGGCCAACGGTGCCGGATATTAGCTGTACACAGACAGAAGGACGGATGGACGGTCGGACGGACACACGTACGGATGGACGGGAGGTAATACATAGTCTCTGCCACACCTTCGGCTTGGGCATAGCGAAGACAAACATTTTGAATAATTTCGAAACATTTTAACAACACAAATCTTATGGAGGTCCCACCCCTGGCACAACATATTTACCTACCTCTATGACCACGACGTAACACCACCAGTGGGAGGCAGCAATACTCTGACAAGTCAAGAAAAGATCTTTTAACAACCGCAATGGAGGAGATGGCGGACGTTAATGCAGACAGAAGGCTCCGAAAGATGGCTGAAGAGAGAGAGCCCTGGGAGATCGAATGGGACAAGGCTGAAAGGAGCGAAATACAAACAGGAGGAAATGAAAAGAAAAAGAAAAGGAGGATTGGAACTAGTTCATCAAGTGACGAAAGTCAGTTGGAAGAGAACAAGGGAACCAGGAGACCTGGTACTGCCAGATGGTACTCGCATGACGTGTGTGCAGAGGAAAAGAGGGACAGACCGACAAAGCCTTGTGTAGGCCGACCCCCTGGGTCTGGCAATTATGCAGCTAGTAAGAATCCCACTGAGCATTTTTCGGGGCAATTAGGCATATAAAATACGTCTAAATTGTCCCCAGATGGCTAGGCTAAAACCGGGTTATAATTGGCCTAACAGTGAAAGTTTTTCTAGGTCTAGGTTTAGCCTAGCCGTTGAAACATCTTTTCAACGTCTATATATATACACACCAATAAACAATAATCCTATTGACGAAAAAGACATCAAGCCGGTACTCTGCTGCGACTTTTCTCCTCATGGTTGTCAGCAATTTGCTGTAAGCTTGATTTGCATTGGAAAATTGTTTGTAGCAAACTAACAACAACAGCGATTTCCCGACAACATCCTGGTTAATTTATAGCATATTGGAAAATATAAACTACATTTCAGCATTAGACGGGAAAATGCCTTGAATGACACATTTTAATTGAATTGAACCAAACAGATTCCAAATACATTAAATCTAGCATTAAAGACGCACTCCACCCACAACAATCGTGTTTCTTTAGTTAAGTTTTTGAAGCTTATCTATGAAAATCAAGGTGGTTTTTAGGACTCTGCTTTTCTGCAAAGCATTAATATGGATTTTTAAAGGAGGTGTGGCATATAATGCAGGTACTGAGTTAGCGTCATCTGATAAACATCTGACGTAACTGCTCTGCCTTGCCTCTGGAAACACCAACCCCCCCCAAGCTCTGTACCATGGGCGTCCGGGCCTTCTGCTTGGCCGCTCCTCGACTCTAGAAAGCCCTCCCTGACCACCTGAGACCAATCTGTTGATGCTTTTAAAAGAGACTAAAGACCTACCTTTCTAATAATTTTGTTGCTACACTTATAATGACTAGATGTGAGGGCCGCTTCGCGGCCCTCACATCTAGGCCCGATCAGCTACATCACAGCTATACAGCTATAAAGTAGGGGGAAAGAAGCCTAAGTATTAGCCAGAGCACTGATCAACAGTCTGTGGCAAGTTTGGAGGCAGGTGGAGTGATCGTACGTACTTTTACCCCGGACGTACTTTTGGAGGTCATTTCAATTGAAATGGTTACAATGGGTACAACGGGTGTTGCATAACTGAGCGGGGAATGCGTTCCCAGCCTGCACCGTCGGCCGCTGCGGTCTAGTTTTGTGAATTCATAAAGTCAGAATCCCAATCCCTGCCGATCCACCAAATCATGATACTGTACATATTTGGACGTCAATATGATGTCATATTGATGTCAGATATTATCTGGTGGAGATTTAAGAGGGAGTGTTACTTGACTTGGCCTCGTTCCTGTCTTAAGCAGAGTATTATTTTTTTGCTTCTACATGGCTCTCCAGCTGTCTTTTTCAGAGGAGGATTTTTCCTGTCCTGCGTGTCATGAGGTATATGAAGAACCTGTTCTCCTGTCATGTAGCCACAGCGTCTGTAAAGCCTGTCTCCAAGAAGGTTTCATACTAAGGGATATAAAGTATTGTCCAGTTTGTAGTAAAATACCTTCAACGGATGATCCAGCCTGTATTCGGGTTCTGAAGCACCTGTGTGAGACCTTCTTGGAGGAGAAACATAGGAAAATAGATCCCAAGGAGGAAGTCCCAGAATCATTGAAGCTCTTACAGGAGAAACTCAAAGTCTTTAATAAAGTTAAAGCAAACTGTGACCAAGTAGCAGAACACATTAAGGTCCAGACCCATAACACAGAGAGGCAGATTAAGGAACAGTTTAAGAAGCTTCATCAGTTTCTACAAGAGGAAGAGGAAGCTAGGATCACTGCACTGGGGGAGGAAGAGGAGCGGAAGATTCAGATGACGAAGGAGAAGATCGAGGGTCTGAACAGAGAGATATCAACTCTTTCCAACACAATCAGAGCCATAGAGGAGGATCTGAGAGCTGAACACGTCTCATCTCTGCGGAACTACAAGACCGCAGTGAAAAGAGTCCAGCTCACACTGCAGGACCCACAGCTGGACTCAGGAACACTGATAGACGAGGGAAAACACCTGGGCAACCTGACCTTCAGAGTCTGGGACAAGATGAGGGACATTGTCTCCTACACTCCTGTAATTCTGGATCCCAACACGGCCCGGCCAGGACTGATCCTGTCTGATGATCTGACCAGTGTGAAATGTGGCCAGGAACGGCAGCTTCCTGACAACCCAGAGAGGTTTGACTACTTTTACTGTGTCCTGGGTTCTGAGGGCTTTGACTCAGGGATTCACAGCTGGGATGTCGAGGTTGGAGAAAGTCAGCGCTGGGCACTAGGTTTGACAGTTGCTTGCTATAGGAAGGGATACCATTACCGAGACAGTCAACATTGTCATTGGGCATTAAAGTTATACGATGGTGAATACACAGCGGACTGCCGAATGTCAGGGTCAGACACTGACCTGATTCTGATTCTTTCAGGGAAACCTAAACCCCGGAGGATCCGAGTGCAACTGGACTGGAACAGAGGAGAGCTGTCATTCTCTGATGCCGATACTAACACACACCTACACACCTTCACACACACTTTCACCGACACAATCTTTCCATACATTCATATCGTTGATCATGAAGTCCCTCTGAGGATATTGCCGCGAAAGATCAGTGGTTTTAAAGGTGATGACCACACATCTGGTTCTTAAACGGCAGTACCACCATGTTGTCTAGGGCAGTCAATATGAACTAGTATTTCCACTCTAATCCAGGGGTTTTCAGGCCAAGGACCCCTTGGCTGAGAGATCAAGCAGGGGCCCCCACTACATATTGGATTCATTGTCTCCGCCAGGCCGAAGGCATGGTGGAGAGTATGTTTTACGTCTTGTGTGTGTGTCCGTCTCAGCCAAGCTATCATTGGTCAAGCTTCATGTGACATCACAATATGTAATATAAATAGGTAAGACAGGATTAATCAGGAACAGTACTCGCCTGGCGGAGACCTGTGCTCCGAGGAGCACATTTTCTAGTGTTAAATATGTTTTCAGACATTTAACTATACTAAACCCTCAATACTTTGTAAACTTGACCTTTGGCTCTGTACTTGGTCTGCTCTTTTTTACCCTGTACACCAGACCCCTTCGCTGAAAACAGACGTCTGTGACGCGTTGATTCTGACTTTCAAATGTACATATTTTTTGTTTTGATTGTATTGCTGTATTGTTGTATTATGCTTTCTGCTTTGGCAATGTAAACGTATGTTTTCTCATGCCAATAAAGCCCTTTGAATTGAATTGAATTGTGAGCTTTTAGATCGTATATTTTCGGCTCATGTTCCCCCCAGAATAGGGATGCGAGGGTTCAAGTGGTTTATGTAAAAAAAAAATATATATCACTCAAAGATTTGGCGGCCCCCCTACTGTATCTCCGAGGACCCCTTGTTGAAGACCCCTGCTCTATGGCAATGATTACTATCAGAATAGAGCTCCAGGGTGGGGGTGGGGGTCGTTATCAGTGAGAACCAGTAAAACAGGTTTATCAAGCTGTGGGCTAGCACACTCCCGTGTCCCCTAACGTAGATACCCTCACAAAAACATGCAGTAATCCTGGTCTCTATACTGCCTCCCCCTGGTCAGCCGGGGCACCTGATGGAGGGGAAAGGAACTGGTTGGAATAACGTGTTCCTTCCACGCGCTACGTCCTACCGGGGAAACTCCCCCGTCAGGTGATAAGAAGCGGTCTGCTCACTCCTCATGCATTGAAGGAAGCATGAGCTCAGTTCGGGGCTCTCCCCAGGCTGGCAGAGGGAGAGTAGCACCCAGGATTACAGCTTAAGGCAATTGGCACTGGGTGAAAAAATGGGTTACAAAAATCGTGGGATAAAAATGTTATAAAAAAAAGAGAATGCATTGAAATGGCTGGGAAGGGGGGGGGGGTGACATTAACATTGAAGTCAATGAGACCACCTGGGTGCAAATACATTTTTGCACCCAGGTGCCCCATGACTACACGGGACCCAAGAGGCAAATAGCAAGAGTCACATTCTCCGGTTTACTTCCCGTTTCTGCGTGACGTAGGTGGACGCCTGTTAAGGAGACAGGAAGCAGCTTGGAGTCTATTGATTCCAATGGAAGAGTGAACGTGAACACGACCATTCTTTAGCTCCATGGTCACTGAACTAAATATTGGACCCGATCGTCACAAGACACACAATATGTACAAGATTTTCATACTAAAATAGCTTTTCTTTAAGCCCTCTCCAGACCAATCTGAGTCGGCCCGATTTTGGGCCGAATTGGCTTCGGGAAGCGTCGGCCAGTCGGTTAGGGGTCCGTCGGGGGGTCCGTCGGGACCTTTTCGGCCGACCCAGAGCCGACCGAACATGTTCAGCTTTTTTGCCGACTGGTAGCGCAGTGGCAGTGACAACAGAGGGCTGTCGGTGTTGCCAGATTATGTGAGAGAAACAAGCGACCATGTCTATGAAAACCTACATTCACTGTTTCTTGTTGTTGCTCCCAGAGAGAGAGAGATTGATTGATTTGCCCTACTTTTGCGCTGTGGTGATTGGGAGCAGGTGTGTAAATTTGTCCAGTGACGGAGTCACATGCATCCGTGTTTATGTATAAATATGTAATGCGCAAGTATGTAAACATGTCCTTCTGAGTGGGAGTTCAAGCATTGCATGAATAGGCTCGTAAAGCAGGGAGATAGTGACAGAGGAAGAGTGGTAGAGGGGGAGAGAAAGAGGGGGGAGAAAGAGAGAGAGAGAGGGAAAGAGAAAGAGAGAGGGGAGGAAGACAAAGAGAGAAAGTGGGTGAGAGAGAGGGAGATACCAGGAGCGAGGGAGAGAGAGGAACGGAGAAAGCGGGAGGGAGAAAGAAAGGGAGAGAGACGGAGAGAGAAACGGAGGGAGGGAGAAAGAGGGAGGTAAAAAGGCAGAGAGAGAAGGAAAGAAAGAAAGAGGGAGAGTGAAAGATTGAGAGAGAAAGAGCGAGCGAGAGATTGAGGAGACGGAAAGAGGGAGAGAGAACGAGCAATTAAGTGAATTTCTTTCACCTGCTGCTGCTGCTGTGCGGAGTGTGCTACAGGGCATATCTCCGCCAAGCCAGGGTGACCTACCCAGGCTCATGAAATTCATATTCAGGCTAGCAGCCAATTAGAATGAAATCTTCAAAAACGGACTCATATACTGATACAGAACCATATATTGGCTATATATTATGGCTGTTGGGTGGAAATCTTGTATGTTCCTTTTTTTATTATTATTTAAAAACAATTTAAAATCGTGAAAATAGCCAATCTACAAGCTGTAATTATTAATAATTAAGAAATACTATATTTTAAAGAGTGAAAAATCAACTAAAGTCATTATTAGTGCAAGTTCATTCACATTTCATTTGAATGAAAATAACTTGTGGGTAAAATACATTCTGTGAATCTAATGTGATTAATGTGACCGCTACTTCAGTCAGTGAAGTCCAGGGCTGAATGTGACATATTGAGACCTATATAACTAAATATTGGTCATTTGCCAACACATTATTTTGTGAAATAAATGGGTAATATTTCACAGATAGTTATACTATTCTTATAATATATTAAAATACAATCATCCTTAACCTTCAAGCTAAATGCATTATTTCCGTGGACTTAAAAATCATTTTTGGACTTAAAAATCTTTATTATTTTTTTGGATGGCCTTCCTGCCCTGGCAGGAAGGCCGGGCAGGGCCTTTGTGCCCTCCAAAAAATTACAACACCAAAGGCCAAGTGGCCTTGCCCCTAAAATGACGAAATTCCAGGCTTGAATGCAATAGATGTACTCTGAGTCTGTTACAAGTAAAAGTCCGGAATTCAACATTTACTTGAGTAAAAGTACTAAAGTATTGGTATAAAAATGTACTTAAAGTACCAAAAGTAAAAGTACAAAAATGTTTGAAAATAGCAGATCTACAAGCTCAGAACGCGTGCATCGCAACACGTTGTGAGCTTGTAGATCTGCTATTTTCAAATAGCTTAAAAGTATAAAATAGGGCTAAAGTGGTTAATGTATGTTTCATAATGATTTATATCTGCAAAGTAACTAGTAACTAAACATTTCAAATAATTGTTGTGGAGTACAAGTATAGACAATTGGAAATACTCCAGTAAAGTAAAAGTACCTCAAAATTGTACTTAAGTACAGTACTTGAGTAAATGTACTAGTTACTTTACACCACTGCACGTCAGTGAAGAAAAAACGCTGGGAACATCCCTAAGTGGCTTTGCAGGGAAACAAGCCCAAAGTCGCTTATAATAAGCAGACCTGGCAACGCTGGCACGCTAAAAGTCAAATTAGCACATGAATGGCCAGTCGGCTGACAGACTAAAGCCCTCTCCAGACCAATCTGAGTCGGCCCGATTTTGGGCCGAATTGGCTTCGGGAAGCGTCGGCCAGTCGGTTAGGGGTCCGTCGGGGGGTCCGTCGGGGGGTCCGTCGGGACCTTTTCGGCCGACCCAGAGCCGACCGAACATGTTCAGCTTTTTAGCCGACTGGTAGCAGTGGCAGTGACAACAAAGGGCTGTCGGTGTTGCCAGATTATGTGAGAGAAACAAGCGACCATGTCTATGAAAACCTACATTCACTGTTTCTTGTTGTTGCTCCCAGAGAGAGAGAGATTGATTGATTTGCCCTACTTTTGCGCTGTGGTGATTGGGAGCAGGTGTGTAAATTTGTCGAGAGAGAGAGAGAGAGAGAGAGAGAGAGAGAGAGAGAGAGGTAAAAAGCGGCAGAGAGAGAAGGAAAGAAAGAGAGAGAGGTAAAAAGCGGCAGAGAGAGAAGGAAAGAAAGAGAGAGAGGTAAAAAGCGGCAGAGAGAGAAGGAAAGAAAGAGAGAGGGAGAGAAAAAAGGGAGAGTGAAAGATTGAGAGAGAAAGAGCGAGCGAGAGATTGAGGAGACGGAAAGAGGGAGAGAGAACGAGCAATTAAGTGAATTGCTTTCACCTGCTGCTGCTGTGCGGAGTGTGCTACAGGGCATATCTCCGCCAAGCCAGGGTGACCTACCCAGGCTCATGAAATTCATATTCAGGCATAGTAGCCAATTAGAATGAAATCTTCAAAAACGGACTCATATACTGATACAGAACCATATATTGGCTATATATTATGGCTGTCGGGTGGAAATCTTGTATGTTCCTTTTTTATTATTATTTAAAAACAATTTAAAATCGTGAAAATAGCCAATCTACAAGCAGTAATTATTAATAATTAAGAAATACTATATTTTAAAGAGTGAAAAATCAACTAAAGTCATTATTAGTGCAAGTTCATTCACATTTCATTTGAATGAAAATAACTTGTGGGTAAAATACATTCTGTGAATCTAATGTGATTAATGTGACCCCTACTTCAGTCAGTGAAGTCCAGGGCTGAATGTGACATATTGAGACCTATATAACTAAATATTGGTCATTTGCCAACACATTATTTTGTGAAATAAATGGGTAATATTTCACAGATAGTTATACTATTCTTATAATATATTAAAATACAATCATCCTTAACCTTCAAGTTAAATGCATTATTTCCGTGGACTTAAAAATCATTTTTGGACTTAAAAATCGTTATTATTTTTTTGGATGGCCTTCCTGCCCTGGCAGGAAGGCCGGGCAGGGCCTTTGTGCCCTCCAAAAAATTACAACACCAAAGGCCAAGTGGCCTTGCCCCTAAAATGACGAAATTCCAGGCTTGAATGCAATAGATGTACTCTGAGTCTGTTACAAGTAAAAGTCCGGAATTCAACATTTACTTGAGTAAAAGTACTAAAGTATTGGTATAAAAATGTACTTAAAGTACCAAAAGTAAAAGTACAAAAATGTTTGAAAATAGCAGATCTACAAGCTCAGAACGCGTGCATCGCAACACGTTGTGAGCTTGTAGATCTGCTATTTTCAAATAGCTTATAGGTACAAAATAGGGCTAAAGTGGTTAATGTATGTTTCATAATGATTTATATCTGCAAAGTAACTAGTAACTAAACATTTCAAATAATTGTTGTGGAGTACAAGTATAGACAATTGGAAATACTCCAGTAAAGTAAAAGTACCTCAAAATTGTACTTAAGTACAGTACTTGAGTAAATGTACTAGTTACTTTACACCACTGCACGTCAGTGAAGAAAAAACGCTGGGAACATCCCTAAGTGGCTTTGCAGGGAAACAAGCCCAAAGTCGCTTATAATAAGCAGACCTGGCAACGCTGGCACGCTAAAAGTCAAATTAGCACATGAATGGCCAGTCGGCTGACAGACTTAAATGGTAACTTTTGCCAACCGAATACCAGTCTGTTGCAGTCTGGAGTAGTCTGCAATAGTCTGGACGAGTCTGTTTGGTGCGGAGTTGCCTTTAAATGGCAACTTTTGCCAACCGAATACCAGTCTGTTGCAGTCTGGAGTAGTCTGCAATAGTCTGGACGAGTCTGTTTGGTGCGGAGTTGCCTTTAGAGACACAAATGAGGGGAAAATCAACCTTGTTATCGACTTTTCTCTATCCCAGCAACACACTCTTGCCAGGGCCGGACTGGGACCAAAATTCAGCCCTGGCATTTTGGTCCGGGGGGAGCGTTTCACTGTTTCAGCCCAGCCCTGCACATGAACTCTGCAGCCGCACTGAGGCCCCTGCTGGAAAGCATCCCAGCCCAAACATTAACGTAACTAATAATTGGGCCACGCGACCCTGAAATGACCGTAATAATCCTAAAACGGGAACGAAAATATTTGATTTTTTTTTTTTGGATGGCCCAGTGGCCCACTGGGCATTTGGCCGGTACGGCAAATGGCCAGTCCACCCCTGACTCTCGCGAGATTTGGGAAGCTATCTGAAGAGTCCATCTGCAGTCTGACGGACGAGACAGAGGGCTCTGTCCCGATACGATGTTCTAAAAACTGATTAACTGAGATTATATATGTGAATATAGAACGTGAAATCATTATGGACATATTAAAAATTAAATAAAATGTGTGTTCCAATGCTCAATATCATTTTCCATTATTAACTGTCTTGGTTGATGGGGTATGATTTGGGAATCATGACATTTTGCTAAACATACAACATTCATGCTAAACATAAATAAACAGGAGCACATCTAGCATAAGACTGAATAATATGTGTGTGTTTGTGGGGGGAATTTCATAGGTTTCTTAAAAGCATCTTTTCCAATAACAAACATGTAAAGCATTGATTTTCTTTAATTAAGAAAATACACAAATACACATCCATATGACGTTGTCAGCCAGGGAGAGGGGAGGGGGAGGGTGGTGGGATGGTCGGGGGAGAAGCAAACCCACGCCTACTTAGGAGACCATTTGTAGGATTGGTGTACTACTTCGCCTCTAGTGGCTCCAATGGAGATTGCGTATCTATATTAACAATCTTTGACGGGACTCTTGACCCTGATTGTGACATTCGGTAGGTGGTTTGAAGACACCACTTTTGGTATAACACCTATACAATGGCCAGTAACAGCTTTTAGAGTGACATGGTTTTTCTCTTTCTTTCTCCCATTTAGTGGGGGGCGTCGCCCCATTGTTGCACGTAATGGACGAGCAGTCACTTTATCAAACACACATAACATGCATAGCTCAAGCACAATAAAATAATGTGCCTTTGTCACAATACTGTAGCTTCACAGAAAAACGACACATACCTTCACAGAATAAATAAATATATCTTTATTTTTGGATATGGTTTACACATTTGGCATCTGTAATCGGAGATGTGATCAACATCGATTCATCTATTTATATACGCTGTGGTATTTGAACCTATGGGCCAAAATTGTGAGTGAAAGATATAATAATTATATAGATGCCTACAGCAAGTTGTCAGTCTATTTACTAACTATGTAAGTGCTCACACTATACTACAGATGGCAGTGTTGAATACATGATTTGTGTGTGAACTTTCCCAATACAGCAAGGACTAATATTCTATAAAAGTGATTTCAGTGACTTTTATTTATACTAAGTGCAATCATATTCGATTAAAACTGTTGCAATTTTACACGAGGCAAAAGTCCACCGTGGAGATAAAACCAAGGCACAAGCACCTTTTAATATATCATATGCATATTATACAACTGCTTAACAAAATGTTCTTGCAAAAACTTGCGTTTAATAGCCTTGCTATGTTACTAACTAACAGAGATCTCCATTTCCCCAACATGATGATGTAACATTATACGTTCAGTCCAAAAGCTACACAACTATTCCCATACAAAAAAAATGTACATGTGGTTCCATAATCCAATGGTTCTCAACCTGTGGGTCGGGACACCCCAGAGGGTCCCCACATGATTTGGGGGGGTTGGGGGGGGTGACAGTGAAGTGAAAATTTAACCCATTAAGACCTGGGACGCATCTGTGTCATTTTTTTGATTTGAGCTAAAAAAAAAACATTATTTTACTCTTTGGCTATTCAAAAATAGCAGATCTACAAGCTCGTAGCGCGGCACTCGAAAAATCGAGAAAATGTGCAAATTAAAGGGATATTTCACTTAAAAAAAAACGTTGGGTCATTTTATCGTCTACTCAAGCCTTTGTGAACCCCCCAGACTGTTTTTAAGTTGCTTGATTCAGTATTTAGATATTTGATATACATTTTATCAGACACGCCCCCTTCCTATACAAACCCATTATAACTTCAAACTCCATTTTTGACATGTTAGATTCATCAAAAACACCCGTCCTTGGTTCTGGTGACTCACCCTGCTCTCCTAATACGCGAGGGGGCCGTGTTTTTTTGATAACTTTTCATTTATTTTTAATATTCTTTTGGGAAAATGAAAAAAAAAAAATACAATAAAAACATTAAATAAAATAAAATAAAAAAGTAATCGAAAAAACACGGCCCCCTCGCGTATTAGGAGGGAAGGGTGAGTCAGCAGAACCAAGGACGGGTGTTTTTGATGAATCTAACATGTTAAAAATTTCGTTTGAAGTTATAATGGGTTTGTATAGGAAGGGGGCGTGTCTGATAAAATGAATATCAAATATCTAAATAGTGAATCAAGCAACTTAAAAACGGTCTGGGGGTTCACAAAGGCTTGAGTAGACGATAAAATGACCCAAAGTTTTTTTGAAAGTGAAATATCACTTTAATATATTTATATTATTTTAAAGCGAACATTTTTAACTCAAATCTTTGCTTCTGGGGGGTCCCTGGAACAAAATATTTTGAGATGGCGGTCAGCGGCCAAATACATATAATTTTGGGGGGTCCTTGACATGAAAAACTTTTGAGCACCACTGATATAAAAACATACGTTTTTTCAGAAAACTGTTGGGATTTATAGGAGACATTTGTAGAATCGGCTTCAGGTCTTAATGGGTTGAGGACTTTTAAGACATTTTTTATATTTTATACCTAAACAAAAAATAAGGAAAGACAGACAAGAAAAAGACCATTACTGCATCAAAAGTAATCAACAAACTATTGTCAAATAATATAAGAGGCAAACATTGTGAAAATAGCCGATCTACAAGCTCACAACGCGACTATTTTCACAATGTTTATCTGTGGAACCGAGTCAAACTAAATGGAATGCCTCAACTCCTACAATTCCAAGTGCTTATCAGGGTGGGGGGGTTGAAATATGATTATGTAAGGGGGGTCACGGCCTGAAAAGGTTGAGAACCACTGATGTAACATTACGTTCAGTCCAACAGCTACACAACTATTCCCATACAATAATGTAAATGTGGTTCCATAATCTAACGATGGGAAAGTCTAGTGCCCTGAAATAATTCACTTTCAACAATGGCCATTTTTCATTTCTGCACATCTGGGTGTCTGGATTACAATTTGAATTATTGTCAGTGTCAGGCAGAAAACCAGCATCGTCATATCTCATTTATATATTTTTTCATAAATTAATGCCCTATTTTATACTTCATCACATGACCATGTCACGCAAATGTAGCGGAAATAGGCAAATCTCAACGCGCTGTGAGCTTGTAGATCGGCTATTTTTGAAAGATTTTGAACGATTTCAATTAATGACAAGTGGTTAAGTGTGTGTGTGTGTGTGTGTGTGTGTGTGTGTGTGTGTGTGTGTGTGATACAGCCTGATTTTGGCTGATAATTCTATTCGTGGTTAAAAATCAACCTCGTTTTGGGGGGAAAATATGCATGGCTTTATCGCTGCATTCCTTGTGGCGCTCGTGACGACACAAACAACCCTTCGGAAAACATATTTTTTCGGGCGAAATTAATCGAAGAAAAAAAAAACTCTCCATTGTAAAGGACCTTTTAGGCCAGAGGATCAGAGTAGCAGAAGTTATCAGCAGTTTCACACCGTGAACTCAGAAATGAAAGCAGGCACGTTGTCCTTTCCTGCCTGTCAATATACTGTATCTATGTATCAAGTATCCACGACAGCAATTTCATGAATAGAAATGAGAATAATATTCAAAAGGCTCATCACACTGCACAGAGCAATGACTGCGCTCAGCACAGCCGTTAATGTTCTATTTGTCTAACATGAAATACACCACATACACCCACACATTGCTAAAGTCTATTTCACCGTCATGTCTGAAATGTAAGGCTTAATGTACAGTATACACCATCGTACGATGGAATATAAATCAGGCTGAACCCATAGACCATATATTCACACGGCGGCCATTTTGGATATTTTACCTTGAAAGTTCCACCCCGTTGCCGTGGCAACCGGGGTGGAACTTCATTGACTTGATAACATGGCCGCCGTGTGAAAATTATGGTCTATTCCCAGGGATGCGTCCGAAATTCCATACCAACATACCATTTCCTACGCCAAATGCAGTATGAGAGACTTTTTAGTATGTATAGTACGTGGAATTCATACTCAATTTGGGAAATTACAGAAACGGCAACAGTGGACACTATGCTGGCAAGATTGTCCCACAATGCAATGCGGTGACAGCGTACACGGCGACCAAACGTCCGGCGTGATGTCAATTACAACCCGTTTAGAGCGGTTTAACCGATGCGTCTTTACACCGTTCAATCCAGGACGGCGTCTACTTCATTTTAGATGTTGCTATATCGTCTCTAGTCGGGCAGAAAGCGCTTGTTTTTGAATTTGAATCCTGAAAAGTAACACTTTTGGACGTCCCACCCAGCAGAGATGATTTATAAATGATTACAGCAAACATAATTATCATTTTGTATTTATTTAAAAGAACGACGCTTTTCAGAAGACGGTCTCAGAATGGCCCTCGGGTATAAATGGGTAAAACGAGCGTAGAACGTACTTAAGTTGTTGAAAGCGAGAACGCGTCCCATAAACGAGGTTTAAACTGCTCTGTCTACAACAGTGGTTCTCAACCAGTGGTCCGGGGACCACCAGTGGTCCTTGAGGGGAGTACCAGGGGGGTCTCCCCAGCGAGATTAGTTAATAGCGTCACAATCATTTTAACCACTTAGCTTTGGGCTATTCAAAAAATAGCAGATCTACAAGCTCATAGCGCGGCACAGAGTGCCGCGCTATGAGCTTGTAGATCTGCTATTTTTGAAAATCCTTGAAAAAGTGTGCATATCTTCGAATATTTGTATTTTTTTTAAAGGGAAAATGTACTGATATCTTTGCTTCTGGGGGGTCCCTGGCACAAAACATTTTCAAATGGGGGTCTGTGGCCAAATGTATATCAATGTAGGGGTCCTTGGCATGAAAAAAGGTTGAAAACCACTGCTCTACGACACAGTGATGAAATAGGAACCTGCGCGTGTAGTACCCCCGCTTTGTCACAAGATGGGGCACTTTTCCTAACATTCCGCCCGGTCCATCTGAAATGAAACCTACTGTTGTGTATGCACTATGCAGAGAGGCTCACAGAAGTATGTGGAAAAATACCATTAAGATTGTTATGAAGCTACCGTAAGGGACGGGACGACATGAAAATTACACGTCACGATTATTGTGGCAGAAATTATTGCGATCGTGGTAATCCAAATATGCTTAAAACTTAAAATGCCACTTTTGTTAACCACTTGAACCCCCCGAGCATCCCTATTCTGGGGGGAACATTCGCCAAAAATAGCAGATCTACAAGCTATGAGCTTGTAGATCTGCATATTTTTTAAAACATTTCGTGAAAATGTGTGCAAATCTTCTGAATATATATGTACACATATACTATAAATGTTTTCTAAAACAGTTTTCTGAGAAAAACTTATGTTGCTATAATATCAGTGGTTCTCGATCTGTTTCCAATGATACTAATGAAGGCTCTGCTCCATTCTGGTCAGACAGAGGTTGACTCACTGGAAACACTCTGCTACACCAGTGGGTCTCAAAGTGTGGTCCAGGGACCCTCATGGTTCCTTGGGGGTAAAGTTCTAAATGTCCCCTTTAAAAAAAAAAGGTATGTAACTCTGGGAGTGTAAGAGGTGTTTTTCAGAAAATCCCATAGTCAGGGGGGATGGATGTGACGTTTTTTGGAATGATGTCACATCCACATACTTCTTCTCTGAGTGACGATGGATCATCACAGAGCTGTGTTACGGTGCCTAAAACAGCGTGCCAAATCTTTCGAATAGAACGACTTTACGCGTCTTGGCGGGCAAGTGGACTATTTAATAGAACGACTTTATGCGTCCATGGCGGGAAATGAGTTAAAAAGGTTTGAGAACCACTGTGCCACACGAAATGGAACAGAGCCTTCATTAGTGTCATTGGTAACACCTGTGAAGGAAGTTAGGAAGAGGCCCAATTTCTTTCCAATATGGCTGCTGTGCAGAGAGCCTATTCCGGACGCAAGCCCCCGCGTATCTCACCAAATATATCACTGAAGGAAGAAAAAAAAAAAACCAGCAGATAACCAGCGACCGGTTGCCGTTGATCCTAACATGATCCTAACATGATGCTAACATGATGCTAACATGATGCCAACATGATGCTAACATGATGCTAACATGATGCTAACATGATGCTAACATGATGCTAACATGATGCTAACATGATGCCAACATGATGCTAACATGATGCTAACATGATGCTAACATGATGCTAACAGGATGCTAACATGATGCTAACATGATCCTAACATGATGCCAACATGATGCTAACATGATGCTAACATGATGCTAACATGATGCTAACAGGATGCTAACATGATGCTAACATGATCCTAACATGATGCTAACATGATGCTAACAGGATGCTAACATGATGCTAACATGATGCTAACATGATCCTAACATGATGCTAACATGATGCTAACAGGATGCTAACATGATGCTAACATGATCCTAACATGCACATTTGCTCCTGTCCGAGGCCTCGGCGAGGTCGGGGTTGCCGCCGCCGGTCCCGTTGGCTCCGCCCCCCCCGCGGACCGTCCCGTCGGGGATCCAGGACTTGTCCACGCAGCGCTCCATCCGCTTCATGATGAGGTCCAGCAGCACGTCCACGGAGCGGATGACGTTCTGCCCGTTCGCCGCGCTCGTCTCGAAATAGGGGATTCTGAGACGAGAGAAAGAAAGGGGGGAAATGATGATGAAACCAGTGTTTAACATCCATTAAGACCGGGACAGCATCTGTGTCATTTTTTTATTTATTTGGCTATTAAGAAAATAGCAGATATACAAGCTATAAGCTTGTATATCTGCTATATATTTTTTTATCGTGAAAATATGTGCAAATCTTTGAAAGTATATGTACACAAATGTTTTCTAAATCCTAACAGTTTTCTGAAAAAAACGTATGTTGCGATAATATCAGTGGTTCTCCATCTTTTTCATGTCAAGGACCACCCAAAATGATATGTATTTGGACCCCCCCCCCCCCCCCCCATCTCAAAATATTTTGTTACAGAGACCCCCAGACGCAAAGATTTGAGTTACAAATGTTCGCTTTAAAAAAAATGATTTGCAAAAATGATTTTTCAAAAAAGGCAGATCTACAAGCTACGAGCTTGTATATCTGCTATTTTTGAATAGCCAAAGTGCAAAATAATGCTTTTTAGCTCAAATAGAAAAATGACACAGATGCGTTCCAGGTCTTAATGGGTTAAGACTTTTACAAACATGTGTTGAGGCCTCCAACAAACAGGTGAAGTAAAAATTCCGTCTGTATTCATTACAGGTGTGTCCAGTACTGTAGCTCTACAGGTGTGTCCAGTACTGTAGCTCTACAGGTGTGTCCAGTACTGTAGCTCTCGGGAGGGAGCAGGATATTTCACAGAGGCGTATAAATATTTGCCTTTCGAGGAGGACCAATCCAGTCCCAACACTCTGCCCGCACGGACCAGGGCAAACAGGACACGCACAGCCACACGGCCCGGGGCAAACAGGACACGCACAGCCACGGCCCTCTTGGCAAATGTTAACAACAGGGAGAGGTTTGGAGACGGACACCTAGCCATACTTTTATCCATCTATGTATCTATCCGTCTATCTGTAGAATAATCAATCAATCAGTCAGTCTATGCCAGTGGTTCTCAAGCTTTTTAGGGCACGACTCCCCAAAAATAATCATATTTGAACTGGGGACCCCCCCAACCTGACAAGCACTTGGAATTGTAGGCGTTAGATTTAGTTTGACTCGGTTCCACAGATAAATATTGTGAAAATAGCCGATCTACAAACTCACAACGCCTCGCAACGCGAGGCGTTGTGAGCTTGTAGATCGGCTATCTTCAAAATGTTTGCCTCTTTCTTATATTATTTGACAATTTGGCCAAATGTTTGTCTTTTTTCAATTCTTATTTTTTTAAAGGTATTACCTTGTGCCAGACTTATTCCTGGCTGTGTTGTCCCAGTGACAGAGATTTTTCAATTTATCTTAGATTTTTCAAGTAGTCACAGAATATTTATCTCCAGTATGATCGATCCCCTGGTGGTTGCTAATCACTGAGGGTTATACTGTGTGGTTTCACAAAATGTCGACGAGGTCATCGCGACCTCGTTGACATTAATTGTCTGATGTTGAAAATAACACGAGCAACAAATCTTCAGATCATGATATCTTGGGTTCTGAACGTTTTTTGTACTTTTTTTTCAAAAACACGTCAAACACGTCATTGTCACTTCACTGTCATCTGGGGACCCCCCCCAAAATCAAGTGGGGACCCCCAGGTTGAGAGCCACTGATCTATACAGTATATCGTTGTCTCTAGATCAAAAATTGCTGTCAAAATCAACACTCCGTCCATCAGAGAGAGGTTGATGGAGGTAAAACGGGTACCTACCCATATAAAACGGGTACCTACCCATACTTCTCTGCCAGCTCGCGAGCCTCCGTCTCGCTGACTGCCCTCTGCTCTGCCAGGTCACACTTATTACCACAGAGGATGACGTCTGGATTCTCGCAGTACGCATGGACCTGCAACTGGCCTGGAAAAACACACAACCAGTTCAAAACACATTTAGACCTGAGGCCCATTTTAACACTTGGGGTGCCAGAGGTTTATTAAAACAGGGTTCGTCTGGTGCCAGCATTCTTACCGTTTACGCCGCGCTGTTTACGGGCTGTAGACGCCACGAGGTGGACGCAGATGTAAACAAAAGCTGCGTGCACGATGGTCGAGGGTCCCGACTAACGCCTGGAACAATAATATTTCTAACGCGATCCTCCATTGCAGAGCGAAGGCTATCGGAAACGGCTCGTTTCCACCACGTTAAAAAAGAAATGGAGATATGAAGCTTTTTGTCAAGGAGTTTTAATGGGACATGGATCCACATCCGGCCTCTCCTTCCTAGAGACTCCTTGGATGATCCCAAAGTTGCTTAGAGCGCCCCACGTGGAAAAATAAATAAATAAATCTCTTCACGTAGATCTACGGTTTTGGCACTCAATGTGACTATTTACAAAACCGTAGATTTACGGTTTTGGCACACACTGTGTTCAAAACGGCTTCTGAATCCTAACTTAAAATCCTGTTGCTATAAACATAGCAACAGGATTTTGATTGATTTTGACTCTGCTCTCTTAGCATTTTGTGTGAGTCCTCTTCCAGTAAAGTCATATTTTTCCGTTATTCAGCATGAAATCCCTCCATAACCAAGGGGTTGTTTACGTTAAGCAGGGACCAGGGAAATGACATGAAATGCACCTAAATCGTGCCAACAGAAGCATTAACTCTTCACTTCAACACATACACTGAGGTACCTAGCAGTCAGTCTCTACTTGACAGAGCATTCTGTCAACACAAATGGAACTAGAAAAGGTGCGTCTCCGCCAGGTCAGGTAGGTTATTGTGGCCTCCTGGTGGCGCTATAATAGGCCAATGTGAAAAAGGTGTCAGGCCCTCAGGTCTTCAAGTGCTGACCTGCTCGAGGTGCCTACAATGACATATAAAAAATACGGTGTAGCAGCATTCTGCTTTTACGGACCGACAGTGTGGAATAAACTCCCATTACACTTAAGACAGGCAGCCTCTGTCGATAGCTTTAAAGCACAGCTCAAGACCTATTACTTCACTCTTGCTTTTAGCTGATTCTTTGGTTGATTTTTAATTCCTCACTGTATTGCCTATTTTAGTGTTGTTTTATGCCTTTGCTTTTATTTTATTTAATTTTTGTTTGCTTTATTGTTAAATTGGTTCTAACTGTTATTGTATTCTTGCTCTGTAAAGCACTTTGAGCTGCATTTCATGTCATGAAAGGTGCTATACAAATAAAGTTTATTATAATTATTATTCTTTCACAGCAATCGGACACTGCATTCATGATTTGAGGCATTTTGTTCCAAAAATGTGTTTTGCTAAATTAGACCTGCTGGTGGCGCTATAACAGGCCAATGTGAAAAGGGTGGCATTTCTTCCTCGGCCTAGTGGGAATGTGCGTGTGAAAATTCACGGAAATCGCACGCTGCGTTCATGATTTGAGGCATTTTGTTCAAAACGGACCAATCCTGCAAACTTTGGAAGCCAACCTTAGCCAATCAGGATGGAATATGGAAAATCGGACAGATCCGTATTGATCACATGACTATAGACATACTGTGTACCGATTTGCATGACGTTTGGATGTATCTGTAGGAGTAAATGGGTTTTGCACAAATCGGCCTCCTGGTGGCGCTATAACAGGGCTATGTGGAAACCGTTGTGTGCACCGTTTCGGAGCGAGCGGGCCAACGGTGCCGGAGATTAGCCGCTCACACACAGACGGACACACGGACGAACACAGACACGGACACACACGGACGGACGGACGGACGGACGGACGGACAGGGGGTAAAACATACTCTGAAGCCTTGACAACAGCTCATGTAAAAATTAATTTCTGCAGTCATCTGGTAAGGCAACAGTGGTTAGACCAGTGGTTTTTAAACGTTTTTGTGTCGAGGACCCCCAAATTGATATGATGAGATTTATGTAATTGTAATAATTAAAAAAAAATCGAACACTTATTCAACATTTGACATTTTTCTAAAATGTTCAAAAAGAGCTCGTAGCAGATCTACAAGCTCACAGCGCGTCCCACCTTTGGGAACCAGTGGGTCAGACTACCCCAGAAATGAACAATTGCACATAGAATTCTCGCAAAGGCACTTACTATAATTTCAACCTTTTCCATGCCAAGGACCCCTAAATGAATATACATTTGGCCGTGGACCCCCATCTGAAAATGCTTTGTGCCAGGGACCACCCAGAAGCAAAGATTTGAGTTAAAAATCTTTGCTTTAAAAAAATATACATTCAAAGATTTGCACACATTTTCAAGATTTTTCAAAAATAGCAGATCTACAAGCTCATAGCGCGGCACTCGCCATGTTAACTAATTTTGCTAGGGACCCCCGGTACCCCCCCAAGGACCACTGGTTGAAAACCACTGCTCTATACGTAAACAAATACTTGGTTGACTGGGGTCGGCTCTGTACTTGGTCCGCTCTTTCCCCCCCACTCTACACCAAATCTCTTCACCGAAAATAGCAGATAAAGAAGCTCCCAACGCGTCCTCCTCACGTTGAGAGCTTGTAGATCGGCTAAGTTAGGCATATGTTCACGAAGACCTGAGGCCCATTCTACAAATGACTTCTAAATCAGTAGTTCTCAAACTTGTTTGTGCCAAGGGACCCCCAAATTGATATGCATTTGGCTGCGGACCCCCATCTGAAAATGCTTTGTGCCAGGGACCCCCCTAAAGAGAAGATTTGTGTTAAAAAAAAAATCTAAATTATTCAAACTTTTTCAAACACTTTTTTTCAAAAATGTTCAAAAATATCAGATGTACAAGCTTGCAGCGCAGCACAAAGTGACATGCTGTGAGCTTGTATATCTGCTATTTTTGAGAACTACTGTTCTAAACCAGTGTTCTAAATCCTAAGAGTTTTCTGAAAAACATGTTTGCTATATGTAAAGCTAAAATGCTTTCCCGGTTTTAATGGGTAAATAAACAAACAGAGAAACACATAAATAAAAGGCCTTACTCATCCAGTTTCTGACGTTGAGAAAACTCTGCTCATTTGTGAGGTCAAAGAGCAGCAGGAAACCCATGGCATCCCTGAAGAACGCTGTGGTCAAACTGCGAAATCTAAAAAGACACCAAAACATCAACCTCACCATGAGTCAAGATCTGATTCATTATGAATGAAAACATTTTGTAACCCATTGAAGGTACAGTAGGGTAAGTGATTTTCTTTGGTTAAAATACGTGTTAAATAGCTCTATATTCTGATAGTACTCATTGCTATAGAGTGTTTGTTCAGTAACAGGAGTCTCCATTAAAAAGGCTCTTTATTAAACAGAAAATGCATTTTCAGGACAGGATACCAATTTTATCCAATCAGGATAGAGAACTCAAGACAGGATACAGATTAAACAAGTGAAAATGGAAGTGATAAAACAAAGAAATGAGCTGACACAACATTGGAACTGGAACACTATAAAAATGAAGCTGATAAATGGGTACTCTCTCCTGATTGGCTGAAATGATGTCACCTACCTGAACATTTATTTTCTGTTTATTAAAGAGCTGGAGAGACATGGAGACTCCTGTTACTGAACAAACACTCTATATACAATGATTACTATCACAATATAGTGCTTTAACGGTAACCTATTAACATAAAGTTTTTTGTATTAACCAAAAAATATCACTTACCCTACATCTAAGACCTGAGGCCGATTCTACAAATGTCTTCTAAATCTAAACAGTTTTCTGAAAAACTTATGTTACTATATCAGTGGTTCTCAAACCTTTTTATGTCAAGGACCCCCACAATGATATGTATTTGACCACGGACCCCCCCCCTCCCCATCTCAAAATATTTTGTTCCAGGGACCCCCAGAAGCAAAGATTTGAGTTAAAAATTTTTGCTTTAAAAAAAAAAGATATAGTTAAAGTATAGTTTGAGAACCTATTGGGAGATCCAATACAAACAATAACGCCGTGACCCAGGGGGAAAGCGCCCTCTTAATGAGAAACATCGTGGTTGTACCTCTCCTGTCCAGCCGTGTCCCACAGCTGGATATGAATCTTCTGTCCTTTGCCTGTGGTTCCATCTGGACCACTAGATTTGTATACCTGGGTGTGACAAGGGGATACAAGGGGCATGTATATTATGTATAGGCATTCACACATAAAATGTATATTCTTTATACTCCACAGCAGCGGTGCTTTGCTCATGCTGTATGGGGGGGAAAACGTTTTTTGATGCATATATGTTGTATTGAATGCTATATTGAATTGTCAGATCTGCAAGCTCGATGTCTGCTACTTTTGCCACTTTTTTATTCGAATTTTGGCTTCCACCCGACATAAGACTATATGGCATTACTGTAAACCTATTAGACGGTGGTTTAGTTTTTCCTGTCTCGTGTCATACTTGCAGGGGCTACGATCCACTTAATGCTTCACAGATTCAAGATTCTAGCGTAGATTCTGCTCTTTGCAACAAGAGCTGCCTGTGTGTCACCACTTCCTTCTGTTTAAATGCAGACTGTGGAATCACACACACAACCTGCTCAACTGCCGTCGAGATTACAGTCAATGGCAAAACAGAGCCATGCTATTAAGCAATATCTGTGATGGTTATAGTGACAGAAGCATTAAAAGGGATATTTCACTTTCAAACATGTTTGGGGTCATTTTAAACGTCTACTCAGGCTTTTGTGAACACCACTGACAGTTTTTAAGTTGCTTAATTCAGTATTTAGATATACCCGTCCTTGATTCTGGTGACTGATATTGTCATTCTAATGAGTGAGGGGCTGTGTTTTTCCAATTACTTTTTTCATTTATTTTTCATATTTTTGGGGGAAGATGATTTTTTTAAATTAAATTAAAAATAGAAATTAAATAAATGAAAAAAGTAATTGGAAAAACACAGCCCCTCACTCATTAGAATGACAATATCAGTCACCAGAACCAAGGACATGTGTTTTCGATGAATCCATCATGGTTAAAATGGAGTTTGAAGTTACAATGGGTTTGTATAGGAAGGGGGCGTGTCTGATAAAATGAATATCAAATATCTAAATACTGAATCAAGCAACGTCAAAACTGCCTGTGGTTCACAAAATCTTGAGTAGACGTTAAAATTACCCCAAACATGTTTGAAAGTTAAATATCCCTTAAACTATTGCCAATGTTCCATGACAGCTCAAGTGACATTTATGTCCCAAAGACACTGTGTGACTGCATTTGCTGTCACCTTAACCCTTTGTGGTCAAGGGAAAACCCTCAATTTGTGGTACAGGATAACATTTCAGGTTTTATAGGTTTTAACAATGAAAAACTAGCTAAGAGGTTCCACACAGTGAATACTGTGGATCAGTTTCCCAAACAGTGGGTCAGGCCCGGAGCAATTTTATGGGTTTTTATGAGTAAAGTTTCACAGCTAAAACTTAAAACATGTTTAAATTAGCTTTCAGTGGAACTGGTTTATTTATATATTGTATGCATCAAAAGGGATTGCAGCATTGTAAATGTATTTTCCGATAACTATTCCTACTCAAGCCGACCAATGTATGCTTTATTATTTAAAATAGGCTTTACATTTCAACTTTGAAATTGCACTATAAATCAAGCGTGCAGTCTCCAGAATATTCCTCCCATAAATCAGGGTCTCGGTATAAAAACATTTCAAAACCTCGGTGCTACCAGTATGTAGCAGGCCTGACCTCGACTAAGTCGACTGGTTAGTCGCGGGGGGTCCGAGTCGACTGCGTGTCTCTTAGTCGAATCTAGTCGGGCCAAAAATGATTTTAATTGTTTTTTGGCCAAGTCGGGGGTCGTCTGTCTAACGGGAAAATAGTGCTACCTCCTTTTTTGGCCTCCTGAAAAAATAAATTCAGGGCTGTTTTAAGAGAGCCCTGCGAACTGCACTTTTTGAGGGAAGGGGTTAGTTAGGCTATTCCATACCTGGGTGGCAGCGCTGTAGAAGGAGTGCTGATATACGGTATACGGCGGTGGTTAGTCGGTTTGTGCCGCTTTGTGAGCTTGTAGATCTGCTATTTTCACCCGTTTTCACTAGTTATTTTCAACTTATTTTACTTATGAAAATCCTTTTGAAAAATGTTGCAATTGTTTTTAATTGATTAAAGTGTGTAATTGTTTTGTTAAAAAAAAAGTTATCTTTTGAAATCATAATTTATATTTATATATATATATATATATATATATTTTTTTTTAAACGTAGGAAAATAAAAAAGGGGACGTTTACTCACGACCCCCCCAAAAGAATTCCGCGACCCAAACATGCGTCCCGACCAGGCCCGAAGAGACACTGGTGTCTACATATTGACAAGAAAGAGAGGGTTGCCAGATCATGTGCGCATATCCCCCCACGGGTATGGTCTAGTATTGATAAGAAAGAGACACTGGTGTCTAAATATTGACAAGAAAGAGACACTGGGGTCTACATATTGATAAAGAAAGAGACACTGGGGTCTACATATTGATAAAGAAAGAGACACTGGGGTCTACATATTGATAAGAAAGAGACACTGGTGTCTACATATTGATAAGAAAGAGACACTGGTGTCTACATATTGACAAGAAAGAGACACTGGTGTCTACATATTGACAAGAAAGAGACACTGGTGTCTACATATTGATAAGAAAGAGACACTGGTGTCTACATATTGATAAGAAAGAGACACTGGTGTCTACATATTGATAAGAAAGAGACACTGGGGTCTACATATTGATAAGAAAGAGACACTGGGGTCTACATATTGATAAGAAAGAGACACTGGGGTCTACATATTGATAAGAAAGAGACACTGGTGTCTACATATTGATAAGAAAGAGACACTGGGGTCTACATATTGACAAGAAAGAGACACTGCTGTCTACATATTGATAAGAAAGAGACACTGGGGTCTACATATTGATAAGAAAGAGACACTGGGGTCTACATATTGATAAGAAAGAGACAGAGGACAAAGTGGTACAGTCAGTCAGCTGGGGCATTAAGGCCACTGTGGACTCAGGGCATGACATTTTTTTTGACATTTTTCTTAAGGCCAAACTGAGGGTCATCGGCGGCCATGGGGCCTTCGTGGCTTCCCTGGAATTCCTGCCCTGGTGCCGACCCACCGTTTGGGAAACAGTGGCGGTATACAGTAGTGTTGCACAGTATATAAATGTATACTGAGTGACTACTGTGTGTTTGCCAATAAGGTATGAAGTGTTTGTTCTTAAGGAGGGTGCTGCTGTTACACACCATTAGTCATCCATCCTCCTAACACGTCTTTTTCCCTTCCTTCCTCATTCCTTTGTTCAGCAGCATAGTATAATCCTCTGTTGCAAGAGTCCTACTTAACGGATAGAGTGTAAGTTAAGGCAGTTAAGACTGCCACAGCGTGCTGCTGTTCGCATCAAAGCACACCAGCAGGCAGCAAGAGTGTAATATGCTTAATTAATTTATATACTCCATTGTACACATGGGATTAAAGCTAAATAAAAGATCACCACTGAAAAAAAATGTGTATGGCCAAGTCCCATTATGTGATTTTGTGAAACAGTGTCAAAGGAGCGCCCCCCCTCCCCCCCCCCCCCACACACACACACACACACACTAGCGCTGATTGCTAAACAATGAATACAATATGTAAGATTATGATATTTTAGTACTATTGTCCCTGCTGTTCTACACAGTGTTGATTTCGTATACTAGAACTATGACGAAAAATGTTTGTCGATTACCTTTTTTCACTGACGAAAACCAAATGAAACTAAGCTATGATGACTAAAACTAAGACTAAATATATTGACAATTTCGTCAACAAATAAAAACTAGACAAAAATGTTAGTGAGGGATCTAGTGGAGAAGAGATCCAGTAGAACTAAAAGACAAGTCATTTCATGTTTGTTTGCGCTCGGGTGTTGCGCTCTGAAAATAGCAGATCTACAAGCTCTTGAGCTTGTAGATCTGCTATTTTCAGCATGCAACCAAGTATAAAATCAGTCATTACGACGCCATCAAGGCACCGCCAACATACATGTTAGTCGACTACATCAACTGTAGATTTAGTCGACTGTAATCTTATGATATTTAGTCGACTAAAACTAAAGCATTTCAGATGACTAAAATATGACTAAAACTAAATGGAATTGTATTCAAAAAGACTAAAACTAGATCTGCTGTCAAAATCAACACTGGTTCTACATACTGCCAACCAGGTGAAGAAATCACAGATTGGGGCTTTAACCCCCCAGACCATTAGGGTTTTATGGAAGATGCTTCTGGAACATGTTGCTAGTTTCTTCAAATACTCTAATCTTTAAAAAATAAAAAATAAATAGCCAATCTACAGTAGCTCTCAATGCAGGGGTCTTCAACAGGGGGTCCGGGACCCCTAGGGGGTCCTCAGAGTTACTACAAGGGGTCCGCCAAATCTTTGTGCGATTTTTACATTAACCACTTCAACCAAGCATCCCTATGCTGAGGAGAACTTTAGCCAAAAATAGCAGATCTACAAGCACACAACGCCTCGCGCTGCGAGGCGTTGAGAGCTTGTAGATCTACTATTTTCGGCAAAGTGGTTGGTAAAGGGGGGAAAAAAGAGCAGACTAAGTACAGAGTGAAAGGTCAGGTTTATTAAGTATTGTTTAAGTGCATGGTTACATGTCTGGAAATACACATTAAACATGAATCCAACGTGATAGTGCTGTGAAACAAGTCTATGAAGCTGCCTATGAAATCTATGGAAAAATAAATATTTGATACAATATATAATGGGGGGGTCCCTGCTTTATCTCGCTCTCAGCCAGGGGGTCCTTGGCCTGAAAACGTTGAAGACCCCTGGTCTGTGGAATCCAAATGACTTGAAGTCAGTCGTGGCGACTGGGACCTTTAATCCACAGTAAAGTATAGTGTCACACGCCAGAAATACCAGCGTTCCCCAAGCTCACAACGCAGTGTGCTAGCCTGCAGCACGTCATGAGCTTGTAGATCTGCCATTTCCGGTTATGTGACATCAGTGTACAATAGGGGTGTGCCGATATATCGTCCCGCGATATATCGCGATACGTTTTCGTGACGATATGTATCGTTTTGGGGAAAAGAAATCGGATTTTTTTTTTCTTTTTTCTTTTTTTTTTTTACAATAATAATTATCAGGCTTGAAAACAGCCCCGAGGTGAAAAGGGTGACAACATGTTTTTTTTTCGGGTCAGTATATTAGTATATATATACACTAATGCCCTATTTGGATTCAAAACGGCTATTGTAGCTGAAAAGCTACAAGTTTGCGTCTGAATAATGCAAAAACAGAATTATTTTTTGCATTTTCTCTCCCCCATATATTTTCATAATAAAAAGGTGCGTATCGTATCGAAATCGTATCGAAGTTGTGAGCCAAATATCGTATCGTATCGTTTGGTGAAATTAGTGTATCGGCACACCCCTAGTGTACAACGACGTTGGTATCAGACGGCAAATATACACCGGCTGTGTCCCGATTTTTAACCACTTCCATCCGTTGCCAGATCTGCTTATTATAATTTCCCTGAACAATTTTATTTGAAAATAGCCAATCTACAAGCTCACATCTACAAGCTCACGTTGTGAGCTTGTAGATCTGCTATTTTCAAATAGCTGATGTATATGTTAAAGTGCACATGTGGCCGATAGCCGCTTCTTTTGGGCTGGTTTTCCTAGACCTGGTTGCTTCAACTTGCTTGTTTCTCTCACAGAATCTGGCAACACTGCCAACCTGGCGTGACCAAAGATATGTCTGCACGGTAGCCATATCCAGGTCAAATCGCTAGCATCAATCCAATCAAAGTCTGGCTGTCATCCTGTCTGAGCCGGATTTCCAAACGTCACCAATTACGTTACGGCACAAAGCAAGTCAGGAAGTGACTCGAATTTGACATTGGAAGGCTCTGACCCGCCCCGCCCGCCCACGGACCTTTACATCGGAAGCCACTCTGGTCCCGCCCCCACACCACAGACCAATCAGAAGCCACGTCTCCAGGGTTGCCTGTCCCGCTCCTACGTAAATAGCATGATTTCCAGACCGCGAAGCGAAGTGAGAGAAAAAGAAATCTGCCGAACAGATAGGGCTGTCAAATGAATATTCGAATATTATTCGAATATTGGGAAAATATGTATATTCGAATAAAAAAATATATATTCGAATTTAAAAACAAATATATATATATATATATATACACAGGGGTTGACACTAAGGTCTCGGAGGCACTTGCCCGTCGGGCAAGTACAGGTCATTTTCTACTTGCCCACAGGTCTTGCCCACTTGCCCGAAAAGTAAATCGTCCTTTATAAAATGATAGGTTAAATTTGAATTACCGTTCAATTAAACACTTATTTTTTACTTTCTACTTGCGAATTATGGGGCTGCACGATAAAAAATGGCATACCTCAATATGTATGCCAAATATCTAAATAGCTATGAATATGACTATGGGCTGAAGGTAGGGTAAGTGATATTTTTTGGTTAAAACAAAAAGGGGCTTGTTATGGGTTAAAGCGCTATATTCTGATAGTACTCATTGCTATAGAGTGTTTGTTCAGTAACAGGGGTCTCTCTGTCTCTCCAGCTCTTTGATAGACAGAAAATACATTTCCAGTTAGGTGACACCATTTCAGCCAATGTTCCAGTTCCAATTTTACATGCTCATTTCTTTGTGTCATCACTTCCAATTTCACTTGTTTAATCTGAGTTCTCTGTCCTAATTCGATGAAATTGGTATCCTGACCCGAAAAGGCATTTTCTGTATAATAAAGAGCTGGAGAGACAAAATGTGCACCTGCCCGTGGGGCAACCAGATAGCAAACTTCACCTGCCCTACCATTTTATTTACCTGCCCCGGGCAGGCGGGCAGGTGTTAGTGTCAACCCCTGTATATATATATATATATATATATATTTTTTTTTTTTTTGACAGGGACAATACAAAAAACAATGTATCAAGTTATAAAAACAAACAAAAGATATGTTTTATTGGATCCGAGCACTCTATACGTCTTTTTTTCTATGGTTGAAAAGAAAAGTTGAAAAAAAAAAAATCGGGATTTTTTTTAAAATAATATTATTATTATTAACACATTGGGTGCCAGAGGTTTATTAAAATATTATACGCCGAGTGCCTGCATTTCTTCCATCCACTTGCGTTATACGTTTCATGCTGTAGAAGCCCCGACGCGGAAGTGCATGTAAACAAAGCGTGCGTGCGAGACGGCGGAGGGTCCCGACTAACGCCTGGAACAATAATATTTCTAACGCGATCCTCCATTGCAGCGTGATCGCCGATCGAAAACGGCTCGTTTCCACCACGTTAAAAAGAAATGGAGATATTAAGCTTTTAGTCAAGGAGATAACATTGAAAACGCCGACCGGAAGGATTTTTGACATGGAGCCAGATCCAGCCTCTTCTTCTCAGAAACTCCTTGGGTGATGTCAAAGTTTCGTTTTAGCGCCCCACGTGGCCCACATGTATAAAAATAGAATTGGGTCAAAAACGGTCCGGACCGTTTTCGGCACTTCTCGTTTGGATCCTCAAAAACGGTCCGGACCGTTTTTGGCATTCAATGTGTTAATAATATTCCAATAATATTCGAATATATTCGAATATCTGCCAACTTTTAAGACCAATATTCGTTGACAGCCCTACGAATGGAGCGAATGAGTCTGGATTCCAGGCTATATCCAAATGGCAGAGTTGAAAATAATTTCAGCTCTCGCCGGTAAGCAGATAACGGCAAACGTGAACGCGCGAGCACAGCATAGACTCTCATAGGCGCCTCGTCACGCTGCTAAGGGTTTCAAAAAACGTGCTCGCTGCAATTTCAAACAATTAAAAACATACGCTGCATTCAGGAAAAATAACTTTTTTTCTTTTTAACTCAAGAGAAGTATTCCAAAACATCCCAAATAAAAACGTGAGGCTTGTAATTTCAGTAAAGAGAGGTTACGTACCACTCTCCTTTCTCTGAAGTCTATTCCCACTGTAGTGATGAACTTGGAGTTGAACTTTCCGTCTGTGTACTGGTAGAGGAAGCTGGTCTTTCCAACGCCCGAGTCACCCAGCGCCAGGAATTTGATGAGGTAATCATATTCCCCATCAGACATAGTGAACGCTTATTTCTGACACAAACACAAAAATAAAACAAACAAAAAAGAAAATAAATATCTGCATTTCTTCAAATGTCTTTGAAACTAAATATGTGTCATTAATACATGCCAATACATTTATAATGTTGAGATTTAGCCTAAGGGTCTCTTCACAAATTAAACTAGAAAGAATTCAAGCACAACTCAGTAGTAATCATTTGACCAATGACAACATCGGTGGAGTTTCCAAGCTAATAGAATCAACAGTTTCTCTCTTGCTGGAAAGTTAGCACAAAATAGAAAGAAAAAAATCACCAATTAAAAACATTTATTAAAAACTGTGCTTGCAATTACCACCAGTGGACCACAGTGGTTCTCAAAAATAGCAGATATACAAGCTCACTGCGAGCTTGTGGGCCTACAACCACGATTTGTGAGAAATCTTGAAAGTGTTAGTAATTTCCACTGATTTAGAAGGCATTTGTAGAATCGGCCTCAGGTCTTAAATGGGTTAAAAAATAATAATTTTAAATCAGTTTGATTCAATATTTTGTCTGATTTGTGCAGAGAAGAAGAAAGCCAGCACTCACGGAAGAAGAAAAACGTCCCATTTCCTAATCAAGAGCCCCAAACAACCCGCATAGAAAAACTCCACACCGCATGCCTCTCTGTATGATAGTACACTTCTTTATGATAAAACTCCACACCGCATGCCTCTCTGTATGATAGTACACTTCTTTATGATAAAACTCCACACCGCATGCCTCTCTGTATGATAGTACACTTCTTTATGATAAAACTCCACACCGCATGCCTCTCTGTATGATAGTACACTTCTTTCACAACACCGATGTCCTCTTATGTCATCATCAGGCTCTTGTAATTTAACCCATTATTCAAACCCGGCTATTCAAAAATAGCAGATATACAAGCTCATCTATGAGCTTGTATATCTGCTATTTTTGAGAAATCGTAAAAATGTTGTGCAAATCTTTGAATATGTATTTTTTCAAGCAAACATTTGTTACTCAAATCTTTGCTTCTGGTGGGGTCCCTGGAACAAAATGTTTTGAGATGGGGGTCCTCGGCCAAATACATATACATTTTGGGGGTCCTTGACATGAAAACGTTTGAGAACCACTTTAGCCAAAAGATTGCAGATCTACAAGCTCACAACGCCTCGCACTGCGAGGCGTTGTGAGCTTGTAGATTTGCTATTTTTGGCAAAGAGGTGTTTGGTGTAGAGGGAAACAAGAGCAGACCAAGTAAACAAAAAAAGTTGAATCTGAAACACAATTGTATACAATATAGAGGGGGTCCCTGCTTCATCTCTCTCTCAGCTAGGGGGTCCTTGACCAGAAAACGTTGAAGACCCCTGTCTTAATGGGTTAACAGTAAAAGAAAGAGGGTCATATTACAGCATGGGATAGCGAGTAGGCCTACCGTATCCCTATCAAAAACTATAGGCCTATATACCTAACTATTAAGTACCGTGGCTTAACAGAATGGCCTAGTACGTATATTCAATACTATAGAATTATGCACTATAATCCTTCAAATATTTACTGGGCATAACACTTTGATGTGGTAAAGAATAGGGATGGGTAACGGGCCGGGTTTTATCCGATGCCGGTGCTAAACCGGTATTTTTTAAACTGTGCCCAAAAGGTGCCAGAACAGAATACAAAAACGGTCAATGCCAATTTGAACAATGTTGTACTAAATCCCTGCTAAACTGTTAGTTAAACGGTGCCAGAACTGATACTGTTCCATAAAGATTAAAAATTAAAAAATGAATGATTTTTTTTTTTTAAACAATGTTGTACTACAGGGGGACACTTGGTTTCCTTAAGAGCCTTTGTGCTGGTTCTAGATGCAGCCTAAATCACACACACGTTACACAGCACTACAAAACGGTGCCAATTCGGGTACTATACTAGTATACGGTAGCATCGGTATCTAGTATGGTACCGGTTCTCGGTACTCAACCCTAGTAAAGAAAGACTAAACCTACATCACTTCCATGTTGGAGTATAAATAGTATTGGAGTATAAACTTAATGATGACTTTGTCAACATGTTATCAAAGCAATAGAAAAAAAACTAAACAAAAGGCAAAGACGATTGCGCTGTGATTCACAAAGATGACAGATGTCTCCAGTAACCAATGTGACAATATTCAGGAATTGAGGTTCATGGCCCGCTGGCAGCATGCACAAGAAATATATTGATCAGACAAGTTTTATGTGAGATCGACTGTGTGTCGATCACACACACACACACACACACACACACACACACACACACACACACACACACACACACACACACACACACACACACACACACACACACACACACACACACACACACACACACACACACACACACACACACACACACACACACACACACACACACACACACACACACACACACACACACACACACACACACACACCTCTCCTGGCAGAGATTAAGTGTAGATACAGTAGATAGAAATGCAAGCCTGTTCCTGCATGTCATTTGAACCGCGTCATGCTGACACACACATTAGCAGGAAGCATAAAGTCACTCACACCAAACCACCTTATTTTTTATCTACTGTGATCAAACTAGCAGCAAGAATGTGAGCCCGACTCAAGATGCAAGTAATCAAGTGTGTCATTCAGGTACTTCTATTCAGATCTGAATGGGCCCCAATCTGCCCACACTTTACAGAGTAAAGTCATACTTAGTAAAGTACACCTTTACTAAGTTCTGGCACTTTACTGTGATGATATACCAGTTCAACTCACCGTCACTTCCCAGTTAACTTCCCCCCTGATTAGCGGCAAGACTTTTCTTCATATTTTGGGGTTGATTACGGATTGACACGATGACTGAACGCTTATTACATAGTTGTATAGTCTAAAGGATAACATCTATGAGACAGAAAGTGTGAAATGAAAAAGGAACTTTTCACGTTAATTTAGTTCAGTGAGTAACCTAATGTTACACTAACGCATAGGTTTTACATGTAGAATAAAGGGACAGGTACATACACAAACACAATTATACAGATGCAGCAACAAACAAAATGAAATAAAAACCCTTCCCAAAGAAATTAATAATATGTAAAGCCCAAATATGTCTCGATTTTGGAAAGTCCTATACGACCAATTAACAATATTTTTTTGACCCATATATTTTTGTACTTTGAGCAAAGTTGTTAAAAAATCAATACATAAAGATTTGTGTTGCAATGCGACGTGTTGTGAACTTGTAGATCGGCTATTTTTGAAAATGTGTGAAAAAGGTTTTTGGAAACATTTGAAAATGAAACAATTACAACACTTGTAACGACAAGCCCAAAACAGTTAACGCTAGGTTGAAGGTATCCGCTGTATAATTGCCGATAGTGATAGTCATGAAAACAGTCAAATAATTGAATAGGCCTGTCACAATTGTTACATAATCGTCATATCGCAATTATTTTATATAGTCGCAATTATTTTTGCCTAATCGTCATAATCAATTCCATGTTAAAAAAAATCATATATTTAAAAAAAAGTAAAAAAAAGCAGATCTATAAGCTCAAAACGCGTCCCAAAATTTAAGTAATTAAATATGTGTTATTTGTCATATCTGCCCTGTGCAACTTTTGTTTACGAAAACTAAAAGCCAAACAGAAATGTCTTTTTTATTCATAACGTTCCATTCATTCATTTTCAACGACAAGGAAACACAATTAAATCGTTAATCGCAATTATTTGAGTGATAATTAATCATCAACTTACATTTGTACCTAATCGTGACAGCCCTATAATTGAACTGATGATATTTGAGTCTGTGGCTCCAATAACAAATGCAGTCAAATGATGCATTCAGTCAAATGATGCATTCAGTCGACTGGATGTTACATTATTGTCAGCATCAAGGCTGTGCTGTACATTGAGTGAAAAAGGCAGAATACGGCACATGACCCTAGCATGAAATGTCCAACATTCTTTCACAGTGGCCAGCACTATAAGCCCTTCATCTTAGGCAATAATAAGCAGCTTTAAGATCTTGCGCAAAAAAACACCAAGATCCATGATAAATATACTGTGACATAAATGGTTCCTAACGGCTTCATAAAGATACGTATGTACGCTCTCAACACACAGCTGAGAGGTCTGCTAGAGCAGTGGTTCTCAAACGTGTTAATGTCAAGGACCACACAAAATGGTAAAATGGTAAAAGGTGCATTTATATAGCGCTTTTATCCTAAGCGCTTTACATTGATTGTGCCATTAACCCATTCACACACACATATCGTGAATGGGTTCACACACACATATCGAAATCGCGGTAAAATCCGCTATTTCTACCCGATCGCTTTGAAAGGTATCACTAGTCTGTTGGCTTGTGTCTAATGTAAATGTCAAATAAAGATGTATAAACAATCATATTTTGTTAAAACTGTTGTGAAAGGTATCTTTGTTAAGTCCTCCTGGTCACTGGAACCAGCCGGTTCCAGCAGGGGGCAGTGGCAAATGCTTGGTCTCAGCGAGCATACATAACAAAGAGCCTAACCCTAACCATAGAGTTAAAAATAATAGAGAGGGCACCCGAAATCCCCTCCCATCCACTTGCATTGAGTTGCTCACTCAGCGCATGAAGCGAATTCACCCCTTCTTCCGGGTTGGAAAGTGTGATGGGCGTAGCCTATTTGGGGCCACTGTGATACGTTCTGCGTCACAGAAGTGACACGTTTTACGTCACAGAGGTGCGCGGCCCCGTGCGCAAGCTTGTGAGTCTTGAGGATCTGCTATTTTTGAAAAAGCTTGTTTTTTGTTTTTTTTCCAAAAACGGTTAGGATTTAGATTTGTTTTAGAATCTTAATGGGTTAACACATTTTGCTGGGGACCCCTTGGAACCCCCCCCCCCCCCCCAAGGACCCCTGTCTGGAGCAACATGTCAGCACTATTTATGCTGCATTAACTTTAGACACACGTGGTTTATTGGTGGACTGAAAGGTTCTTCACACCTCAGGTTAGAAAAAGCCCCTACGCTCACAGTGTCAGACTGAAAGTAACAACCACAACTAACACGCTGGAAGAGCTTTGGGTCGTGTTGTGTAGTTACCTTGCCATGATGATGCAACTCCAAAGGTGGGCAAGAAATCAGAAATGGTCCATTGACTAGTGATTGATCATTCAAATAGCCTTTGTACAGTGAAACAGCTCTCAAAGCTCTAATCCTTCTCTAGAGCAAGGGTTCCCAAACTTTTCAGGCCCCCCCCCCAAAATAATCATATTTGAACTGGGGACCCCCCAAAATAATCATATTTGAACTGGGGACCCCCCAAAATAATCATATTTGAACTGGGGACCCCCCCACCCTGACAAGCGCTTAGAATTGTAAGCATTACATTTAGTTTGACTTGGTTTCACTGTAAATACCCTATAATAAAACGGGCGGACCTCTTGACGTCCCAATGCAGCTACGCCCAAATATGGACAGTGTTGTCTAACCTCAATGTGTCGTCATGGCATCAGGCGCAAATAAATCAGTCAAGCTCAAGGGGGCATGCCCACATATGGGCATATACTGATGACGGTGCGACGTATGTGTGAGGGCCGCTGCTTAGTGTCCCGAACCTCTAGCTGCGAAAATAGCCGAACTACAAGCTCACAACGCCTCGCACTGCGAGGCGTTGTGAGCTTGTAAATCGGCTATTTTCTTTTACCATGTTTGCCTCTTTCTTATGTAATAATTGACAATTTGGCCAAGTTGGTATTAAAATGTCTTAAAGTCCTTAAATTGTCACTTTAGAAATTGCAGATACCCTGTATGCAAGGGATAATGTATGGGGAGGTAGTCATTATTGAAATTTAAAGCCCGACAGGGTGATAATGCACCGAGGCGGAGCCGCTTATTACACGGCTACTTACTACATAAATAAATAAATTGACTCAAAAGTAACAACAAAACGAAGTATTTCCTTGCTTACGGCAATGGAAGTATTCCATAAGTATTGGGCTGGGCGGACAAGTTCGCCTCGGAAAACAAATGACAGTATTGTAACGGGCAGACTCGCTCTAATACCGCCGGATTTGCCCCGGGGCGACTGTGTTTTGGGGCATTCCCCCGTTGTTGCGCCAAAATAAACAAGGAAGTGCAGTGGATCAAATAGAATGACTTTTCTGTCATTGCATCGTCTATTTCTCACTTCAAATGTTTTCAAAAACATTCTTGAGAGCAACGTTTAGTTGTAAATGACATTGTTTGTTTGTTTACATGGCTGTCATGTTGGATAAAGCATAAAACCAAGCAGCGTAGGTTGATACGAGCAGGTGCTCTGAGTCTCTGATTAGACAGGTTGATATGAGCAGGTGCTCTGAGTCTCTGATTACACAGCGGTCCGTTATAGAGCTCATCGGTCATTATCCAGAAATAATGACCGATGACTGACCAATCAGAATCGAGCATTCAACCAAGCCGTGTAATAAACACTTTATACTGTATGTTGGTTTGTTTACTGTTGAGTGAGAAAACAATGTTGCACATTAAGCTAATCATCTGGGGACCCCCCAAAATTATTTGGGGGTCCCCCTGGGGATTCCCACCCTTAGTTTAGGAACCACTGCTGTATAGTCACAAAAAACATCTCCCTTTCAGTTAGTTGTTGTTCATGTGGATGAAGATAAAGTGGGAGTAGACGCTCCTCCACAAATGTGAAGCAATCAGCCTTGAAGACAGTGGGTGCGGTCACTCTCACATGGTACACAATGAAAAGCCATGATTAAAGCTACAATCCATAACTTGTATCTCTCCCGAGTGCCGACTGAAGCTTAATTCATACTCCACAGCAGCTCACAACGCCCACGTTAAGAGGCGTTGTGAGCTTGTGGATCGGCTATTTTCACAATATTTATCTGTGGAACCGAGTCAAACTAACTGCAATGCCTCAACTCCTACAGTTCCAAATGCTTGTCAGGGTGGGGGGGGGGGGGGTCCCCTGTTCAAATCTGATTATTTTGGGGGGGTCCCTAGTTCAAATATCATCATCACTGGGCGGAACCACTGATCTAGACCAATGGTTCCCAGGTGGTGTGCCGTGAGATAAGTCCAGGTGTGCACTGGGCACAACAAGTTTGAAAAGCACTACTCTAGATAAAACTCCTGCTATCACACCTCCACTAAAGACAACATTTCCCTGCAAACAACATAGGATGCCATTTTTAAACCTACTGATGTTATTAGTGGAAAAAAAACAGTTTCTAATGTATTCCTTGATAAAGGAAGTCCTCTCTAATGGGACAGTTATTAGCAGTGGATTAGCCCCAAAAATACTACATTAAATGGCCCTCTCTCACTCCTCTAGTCCAAAGAGCTCAACTTGTATGAACACAACAGTCATATCACACTAAAGCCAGACTAATATATCAGTCTTTACAATATATTATAGGCCATACATAATGGCCATACATAATGGCCATACATAATCGGCAATTATTCAGCTGTGTCTCGATTATGAATCACATTCAACATGGTGGCCCTAACACGTGACACGTTGAAGTTGTGAGCTTGTAGATCTGCTATTTTCACAGCTTTTTGTCATTGCATTTTTATTGATGGAATATTTGATTTATTTTTCATGAAATTCCTTGGAAAATGATTTCTTTATTTTATTTTTTTGTTGAAAAAATTAAAGAAAATACAAAAATTGGAAACGAAAAAAGGCGATATTTACTTGCGACCCATAAAAATGGGTCCGCGACGCAAACATGGGTCCCGACTCACTGTTTGGGAAACCCTAGGACTCTGCGTTTGACATGGGCCGGGCTCCATATCACACTTTTCAATCTCATCTCAATGACGAGAGGAAACGGCAAAAAGACAAGATGCCAAGAGCTAGATCTTCCGCCTGCATTAGGCAACCAAACACTGTCAGTGTCACCACTGCACTGAACAATGGAGCAAACAGTTAGGAGGAAATGTCAGCTAGAATCACCATTATGAAATTGTACATGATTTATTGTCACACAATTGCGATTGGCGATTTTAATTGTGTTTTTGTCGACCAAACTCAACAAGCTTGAATTAACCCATTAAGACCTGTGTATTTGGCTGCGGACCCCCATCTCAAAATATGTTGTTCCAGGGACCCCCAGAAGCAAATATTTGAGTTACAAATGTTTGCTTTAAAAAACATATTCAAAGATTTGCACGATTTCTCAAAAATAGTAGATATACAAGCTCATAGCACGGCACTCGGTGCCGCGCTATGAGCTTGTAGATCTGATATTTTTGAATAGCCAAAGTGTAAAATAATGCTTTTTAGCTCAGAGGTCTTAAAGGGTTAAAATGAAGACCCTCACCCGACTTGATTTTCAACCTCATCCATCTACGGTGTCCTGCAGCCCACTAGCTTACAAAGACATGATAATGAGACGGGTCTGACCTAGTCTCTGGAAGCAGGCTATCTCTTCACACAATCTTTCAACGCTACAGACGTGAGAGTCTGTCATTCTGCCCCGTGAAAGTTCACAAGAGGAAGCTGTCATCTGCTCTTCAGACAGGAAGGGTAGGCTGATTTTGACCCAAAAATCACAACACGGTATTCCCAAAAAAAACTAATTTTAGAATATCCTTAAAATATATTTTTGAATTTAATTTTCTACTGCTTAAAATATATGTTTGAATTTAAATTTAAATTTCTGCTGTTAAGCAGCTAGCTATAGGCTCCTACTAATTTGTTAGTAGAGAGAGCTTCCAAAGTAAGACGGTTAGGAGGAAGCACTTGAAAATTGTGGGAGACAACAAGTTAACAAGACGTCTTTCTGGAGAGATCAGGTCTCACCTATTCACTTAACCACTTAAGCCCTACTTACTATATACTTCCCAACGTATCATATGACGGTGTCACGCCAACATAGCCAATCCGCAAGCTCACAACGAGTCACGTGACTGTGTGTTGTGAACCGCTGTTTCCGCATGCCGAAAATGTCAGGACGCCAGGTTGAATGTGTCAAAACACTGCGTATTAAAAATGCTATGAATAATATGTAAGAATAGCTCTCCTCTAAGCGCGCACACACACACACACACACACACACACACACACACACACACACACACACACACACACACACACACACACACACACACACACACACACACACACACACACACACACACACACACACACACACACACACACACACACACACACACACACACACACACACAGCAATGTCAATAGGAAGGTGGTTGGTTAAATGGTTTAACTCCGTTCCTGGAACCTGAGACTTGTAACTCTCGGAGTTAAAATCGGCCCTCACTCGTCCATTTGGTTCCATTTGTACACTCTTCAACGTGCAGCCAGACCTTAGAAAGGTCTGGCTGCACGTTGCTATCTGTTTCTACTGGCATTCCTTTTTGTTGCTTCTTAGTATGAAGGAGTGAGGAGACTTTGGCCTTCTAGAACAAATACGGACTTTAAAATGTCTTCAACCAGATGTCAGAGGAGGAGGTGCAGCAGGAGCCACCCAGGGCAGTGGTCCAAAAACATGATGCCACCTCCTCAGGGAGAAGTGCATATGAGATAAACTTAAAACAAACGACAGTCAAATCCTCACGGTTAACCTCAGGCCGTTAAGGCCTGAGGTTCCGATTCTACAAAATGTCTTCTAAATCCCAACAGTTTTCTGAAAAACGTATGTTTCTATATCAGTGGTTCTCAAACTTTTTCATGTCAAGGACCCCCAAAATTATATGTATTTTAACCGCCGACCCCCACCTCAAAATATGTTGTTCCAGGGACCCCCCCCCCCCCCAGAAGCAAAGATTTGAGTTACAAATGTTCGCTTTAAAAATATATATTCAAAGATTTGCACAAATCTTCTAGATTTTTCAAAAATAGCAGATCTACAAGCTCGTAGCGCGGCACCGAGTGCCGCGCTACGAGCTTGTAGATCTGCTATTTTTGAATAGCCAAAGTGTAAAATAATGCTTTTTAGCAATGTCTAAAAATGACACAGATACGTCCCAGGTCTTAATGGGTTAATTAAAACTATGTTTATTGATAAAGGTTAAAGCTAGTAATCATTACTATAGTGTTTGTGTACAGTAACAGAGGGGGGGGTTAGGGTCCCTGTCTCTCAGTCTCCATCTCTTTAGTAAACAGATAATACTGTACATTTTCAGGTGGGCTACAGATTTCGTCCAATCAGGAGAGAGAAGATCAGCTTGTGTTCCAGTTCCAATCTTGTCTGCTCATTTATTTGTGTCATCACTTCCTATTTCACTTGTTTAATCTGTATCCTGAGTTCTCTCTTCTGATTGGATGAATCTGGTATCCTTACCTGATCTGTTTACTAAAGAGCTGGATAGAAGAGACTCCCGTTACTAAATAAACACTAGATACTAGCAATAATTAATTCAAAATATAGAGCTATTTAACACTATTTTTAAATGTAGGGTAAGTGATTTTCTTTGTTTAAAATATGTGTTAAATAGCTGTATATTCTGATAGTACTCATTACTAGAGAGTGTTTGTTCAGTAACAGGAGTCTCCATGTCTCTCCAGCTCTTTGTTAAACAGAAAATGCATTTTCAGGACAGGTCAGGGATACCAATCTTATCCAATCAGGATAGAGAACTCAGTCAGGATACAAACTAAACAAGTGAAATTGGAAGTGATGACACAAATAAATAAGCATTGGAACTGCAACACTATAAAAATGAAGCTGATAAATGGTTAGTATCTCCTGATTGGCTGAAATTGTGTCACCTACCTGAACATGTATTTTCTGTTTATTAAAGAGCTGGAGAGACAGAGAGACTCCTGTTACTGAACAAACACTCTATAGCAATAAGTACTATATCAGAACATAGGCTAGTGCTTTAACCTTTTAACAATAGCTTTTTGTTTTAACCAAAACATAATCACTTACCCTACATTTTATAAAGTTAGTGAATAGAGGGAGGCCACCATGTTAATCTATTAAGACCGGGAACGCATCTGTGTCATTTTAGATTTCTTTGGCTATTCAAAAATTCAAAAAAATATACAAGCTCATAGCTTTGAGCACCACTGACATAGCAATATGAGTAAAAAATACAAATAAACTGTTAGGATTTAGAAGACATTTGTAGAATGGGCCCTCAGGTCTCAACAGGTTATTACGGTAACAAACCAGACAAAATATCAGCCAAGTAGAAGGTCATATTATTAGAACGCTCGGCATGTTGAACTTGTGCCTACTGTCTGCCTATTGTACTGAGGTCACTATCAAATGATTAGAATGCCTCTGTGTGTGTGTGTGTGTGTGTGTGTGTGTGTGTGTGTGTGTGTGTGTGTGTGTGTGTGTGTGTGTGTGTGTGTGTGTGTGTGTGTGTGTGTGTGTGTGTGTGTGTGTGTGCAGAGAGCATTGATAGCGATGCCAAAGAGAAACAGGCAGTATGATGATGATGATGAAGGGCTGACAGCATCATGACACACAGCAGAGCACAACACAGACATTTATGACACAAAAGGCGGTTTTATGAAGTGAAACATCTCCTCATCTAATAACCCTCAGCTGGCCCTCATGTGCTTGTTGTCCTGCTGGTCAGATGACCCCCCCCCCATAAACACCCCCCCACACACACACACACACAACCCCTCCCCCCCACACACACACACACACACCCCACACACACACAACCCCCCCCACACACACACACACTCACTCCCCCCCACACCCACACACACACCCACGTACATACACACACACACACACACACAACTTGATGTATTACTTGATGAATTGAATACACAGGACCACGATGGAAACAAGCCATTAAGGCTTTTTGTGTTATCATTTAAAAGGTTTTAGCATCATTGTATAATCGTACCACTGTACTATTTGCAAACTGTTAATAAAGTATTCAGTCAACAACTAAAAACACATTTTACATCATTATGAAATCTTTCAAAGAGTGGGGGGGGGGGGGCCACAACTTTTGGTTCTCAAAGTGGGGCCAGGGGTACTTGAGGGGGTTCCAGGGGGTCCCCAGCTAAATGATGGACAGGAACCAAATGGACCCTTATGGGTCTGTAACTCTGAGAGTGTACAAATGTGTGTAAAACATTTGTACACTCTCAGAGTTAAATTAACATTTATTTTACCATATGAATTGGGGTCCCAGAGATATAAATGCCAATAAATGGGGGTCCGCAGCCTCTAATGCATGTCAAACTGGGGGGTCCTTGAAATTAAAATGGTTGAAAATAGCCGTAAAAATCTTTTCTAATGGGGGTCCCTGGCTTATCTTTTCAAATGGGGGTCCGCGGGCTAATAAGTGTCAATTTGGGGGTCCTTGACATGAAAAAGTTTGAGAACCACTGAGATAGACTACTATTCAAAATGTCTCTGTCTGTGAAGACAACCTGGCGATCAATTATGGACATTATTATTGGGTGAATTATGGTGATATTTATTATTACTGCAATAAGGTGTTTTTCATCCAGTAATTGTGCTGCTATAAAGGACTCACTAAATGTCACACGTGTCACAATAAGGAACAGAAGAACATCATCCTTTACGTCTCTTACCGAAAAACATCAGATCTGCAAGCTAGCCTGGATACAGGATAGGTGGGCACTAGGACATCTGGGCACCTCCATGTAAAAATGGGCTATTTTTTCCACAATGTTAAAATATTAAATATTCGAAAAATGGTCCTACGTAAAGTATGGTAGATCATTATCAGACTTAATTTGATCCTTCAACTTCTTATTTATGCCCCAACATGACTGGATATACAGGTTTCATAGCAATTTGCTGCAATTGTAGAAATATTAGACCTTAATTGTCAAATGTTTATCATGTTCTAATCATGTAAACTTTACTTTAAAACATTTTCCATATATAGATAGCAGTGGTGGAAAGTAACTAAGTACATTTACTTAAGTATTGTACTTAAGTACAATTTTGAGGTATTTGTACTTTACTTGAGTATTTCCAATTTCCAATATTTTTACTTCTACTCCACTACATCTCAGAGGCAAATGTTGTACTTTTACTTTTTTACTTTTCCACTACATTTATTTGAAAACTTTAGTTACTTTTCAGATATAAACTATGATATTATGAAACATACATTAACCACTTTAGCCCTATTTTATACATAGGCTATTTGAAAATAGCAGATCTACAATGCGACGCGTTGTGAGCTTGTAGATCGGCTATTTTCAAATATTTAGTACTTTTACTTTTGGTACTTTAAGTACATTTTTATGCCAATACTTTTGTACTTTTACTCAAGTACATTTTTTATTCTGGACTTTTACTTGTAACAGAGTATTCTTATATTGCAGTATTGGTACTTTTACTTAAGTAAAGAATTTGAGTACTTTTTCCACCACTGATAGATAGATAGATAGATAGAAAGATAGATAACATTTTGGACAAAATAGCCAATTTTACATGGAGGTGCCCAGTTGTCCCAGTGCCCACCTATCCTGCAAGTTTAGTTCTTTTTGGCAAGCGACACCCTCGCACGATGCAATATATACCGTTGGTGATGCAAAAAGAAACTTTTTGAGAACGTGTTGTTTAGGTCAATCACTGTAGTATACAACCCTCGTAGACGTATTTATGATTCCGACGTTTTCAATCTACGAGAGTTGTAGGGTGCACTTCCCATGGAGAACTGGACTTTCTGCACTATGCCCCGTAGACACTCCAAACATTGTACAAAATTAAAATAAAGGTGCTTAACGCTGAGCCCCAAATGTTAACTGGGTCTACGGGGTAGTAGTGTAATGTAATAATCCATATCTTTCAATAAAGAAGTGTTTTAATGCAGTCTATGGCCGAACGCCATTTTTTCACCCTCGTTTACTTTTAGTGTAATTCCGGGTTCCACCAGATGCGCCCCGTCACTACCCGTCACTACCACCCATTGGGAACTTCCGACAGAATCGGCCACAGACGGCATTAAAACACTTCTTTATTGAAAGATATGGATTATTACATTACACTACTACCCCGTAGACCCAGTTAACATTTGGGGCTCGGCGGTAAGCACCTTTATTTTAATTTTGTACAATGTTTGGAGTGTCTACGGGGCATAGTGCAGAAAGTCCAAGTCACTATGGGAAGTGCACCCTACAACTCTCGTAGATTGAAAACGTCAGAATCATAAATACGTCTACGAGAGTTGTATACTACAGCTAGTAAATCACGGTGTTACTGCAAAATATGTGTTTTTATTTTTATTTTTTTTAGAGTAACTTGTGTTTGAGTTGTCAGGCAGAACAGAAGATACAACCAGGCTGTTTGTTTTGTTTTTTTAAACCCCGAATGACATTTCCTGAAAAAAGCCTGTAACTTACCAGATGAGCTGATCTTCTCTGGGTGTTTGTTGGTGGATTATTTAATGTAATAAACAACAGATTATATACTGTCACTAAACTGGCCCTCTGGATCACTGTGTCATCATGATGGTCGCTTGGAGATCCGTTTGATCCATGAGTTTTAATGATCTGTTGATCTAAACATGAACGTATGTTTGTTCAACTTCTTCTCTCTCTCTCTCTCTCTCTCTCTCTCTCTCTTCCTAGTGTTGCCAGGTTGCGCGAGGGGAATAAGCAACCAGGCAGTGGTGGAAAAAGTACTCAAATTCTTTACTTAGGTAAAAGTACCAATACTGCAATATAAAAATACTCTGTTACAAGTAAAAGTCCAGAATTCAAAATTTACTTGAGTAAAAGTACAAAAGTATTGGCATCAAAATGTACTTAAAGTACCAAAAGTAAAAGTACTAAAATGTTTGAAAATAGCAGATCTACAAGCTCACAACGCGTCGCGATGCGACGCGTTGTGAGCTTGTAGATCGGCTATTTTCAAATAGCCCAGGTGTAAAATAGGGTTAAAGTGGTTAATGTATGTTTCATTATATCATGATTTATATCTGAAAAGTTCTAGTAACTAATGTTCTCAAATAATTGTAGTGGAGTTAAAGTACAATATTTGCCTCTGAGATGTAGTGGAGTAGAAGTAAAAGTATTGGAAATTGGAAATACTCAAGTAAAGTACAAATACCTCAAAATTGTACTTAAGTACAGTACTTAAGTAAACGTACTTAGTTACTTTCCACCACTGCACTTTAGTTTAAACCAGTGGTTCGCAACCTTTTCAGGCCACGACCCCCCCAAAATAATCATATTTGAACTGCAGGGGACCCCCCCCCCCAAAAAACTGAAACTCGCAACTACAGTAGCAATATATATTTACAAGCGACTTTACAGAACAAACAAGCCCAAAAGTAGCTTATAAGAAGCAGACATGGCAACACTGCCAGCAGCAGCTCCTCCTCCCACCAACTTCAAGCACCTTCTGAAAAGAATGTATATTAGCCTGCCCTGCCGTACCACGGTGTCGCTCACCGACAACAAGTGGTGGTGGGGGGGGGGGGGGGGGGGAGTTAAAAAAAAGTAGTAAAAAAGTAGCATTAAATACAGCCCAATGTAGAAATGATCTGTTTACAAGTAAAATAACAAATGTGAAACATTTTAACAACACAAATCTTGTCATTGTTATGGCGGTTAACCTGTGGGTCGACTGGGGGTCCCCACACATGGTTGGGAGGGGGGGGGGGGGGGTCCCAGATGTCAGTGAAGTGACACTTTAAGGACTTTTAAGACAAAAAAGAAAGAAAGAAAAGAAAAAAAGACCATTACTGCATCAAAAGTAATCAACAAACTACTATAAAAACTGGTCAAACATTGGCCGAATTGTCAAATATAAATAAGAGGCAAAATTTGTGAAAATAGCCGATCTACAAGCTTAGGCGTTGTGAGCTGCTAGATGGGGGGTCCGCCGTTCAAATATGATTATTTTGGGGGGTCCCCAGTTCAAATAGGATTATTTTGGGGGGTCCCCAGTTCAAATATGATTATTTTGGGGGGTCCCCAGTTCAAATAGGATTATTTAGGGGGGTCCCCAGTTCAAATAGGATTATTTTGGGGGGTCCCCAGTTCAAATAGGATTATTTTGGGGGGTCGCTGCCGGAAAAGATGGAGAACCACTGCCTTAGGGCGGCACAAGATATATATTTTCATATGGTGGTCCACAGCCAAATACATATTAATTTGGGGGTCCTTGACATTACAAAGTTTGAGAACCACTGCTGTACAGAATGCTGGCCCCCCAAAGGGACCACCTGTTCAGTCAATAGACAATATCTAACATGTTTGAAAATAGCAGATCTACAAGCGATGCGACGCGTTGTGAGCTTGTAGATCGGCTATTTTCAAATAGCCTAGGTATAAAATAGGGCTAAAGTGGTTAATGTATGGTTTATAACGTAATAATGTATATCTGCAAAGTAACTAGTAACTAAAGTTTTCAAATAATTGTAGTTGAGTAAAAGTACAATATCTGCCTCTGAGATGTAGTGGAGTAGAAGTAGAAGTATTGAAAATTGGAAATACTCCAGTAAAGTAAACATGCTTCAAAACTGTACTTAAGTACACGTAAATGTACTTAGTTACTTTACGCCACTGGTTATAATGCAAGGCATACTGTTGGTTGTCTCATCTTTAGTGCAGCAGATATGTACAGTTTTTGCGTCAATAGAATGAAATGCTTCCCTCCTAAATAAACAGCTTTGTCATGGCACATCCCACACTTTGTAGTGGGATGTGGCATCCACCAGGGTTCCAAATGAACCCTTATCATCATGGGTCTGTAACTCTGAGATGGTACAAATGGAACCAAATGGATCCAAACAGACCTGTTCTATTTGTACTTTCTCAGAGGGTTGTGTAGTGTAGATTCGGGTACCAGAGATAGAAAAAACAACAACAATGATATCAAATGGGGGTCCATATCAAACTGGGGGTCCTTGGAATAGAAATAAATAGGGCTGGGAATCAATGCGTTATACAATGTTATTTGACCTGTTATCTTCCTCTGTAGTTTATAAGAGTTTGAGAAGGTTTGAGAATTGCTAGACATACTGTACCTTGGAACATAATTTGCTGGAATATGGAGCAAAAGAGGTGTTAGTGTGGACTCTTCTTTTTACATTTTAGAAATGTAACAGATGTTTTAGTCATGAGTCAGTCATATAAGCCCAAAAAATACATTTTTTTTAACAACATTTTTATCCCGCGATTTTGTAACCCTCATTTTTCACCCGGTGCCAATTTTCTAAGTGATCCTGGGCGCTACACTCCCCTCACCAGCCTAGGGAGGCCAGGGCCGAGCTCATGCCTCTTTCAATGCACGAGAGCCAACTGACCTTCTTGTCACCTGACAGGGGGGAGTTTACCCGGTTAGACGTAGCGCGTGGAAGGAACACGTTATTCCAACCAGTTCCTTTCCCCTCCATCAGGCGCCCCGGCTGTCATGGGGGAGGCGGTATAGTGACCAGGATTACTACATGTTTTTGTGAGGGTATTAACTACCCTGAGAGACACGGGGAGAACATGCAAACTCCACACATGCAGAGTAGGCCCTTTCGCCAACCCAATACGTTTTTAAGTACACACAGAACAGTAAAATAGTTAATAGCTACACGGGTCAATTCAACACACGGTGACTTTCCATTTTAGAATCTATTAAAAGAAGTGGCCTACGTACGCTGAAACAAAGAAAGTTGATATTGAGACGATAATTCAGTTAAAGGCAATTTATTAGCTATTTTAGTTTTGCACACAGAAAAAAGCAACCGCACAGAGCAGCCCAAAATCAGAAGACATTAAAAACACTTAATATCCAGTACAATTCATCTGGTTTCTGTTTGCCCTGAAGAAGGCCACCTGAGTTTTTATTGTTAAACTATATATATATATATTGTTAAAACTAGACCGTTTTTTAAACTTTGAGAAATAGTTGCCTTGGAATCTTTTTTATTCATCTGGTTTCTGTGTCGATAATTCAACTCTTTGTCTCCTCTGATGGACTCTGGTTCTTCGGCGCATTATCTTCATGTTGTGGTGGTTGTTGTGGTGGTTGTGGTGGTTGTGGTGGTTGTGGTGGTGGTTGTGGTGGTTGTGGTGGTTGTGGTGGTTGTGGTGGTTGTTGTGGTGGTTGTTGTGGTGGTGGTTGTGGTGGTTGTGGTGGTGGTTGTGGTGGTTCTCCTGGGCTCCTCCTCTGCTGGGTCTCAAAGTAAGGTCTGTAAATGTACACGCCACCAGCGACTCCAAGCACCGTGGCAAACGCCACCTGATTGAAAGGGATCCTTCGTCGAAACATTGGTCCTGTGTAGGAGGTGACCACCGGTCCTGTGTAGGTGACCACCGGTCCTGTGCAGGTGACCACCGGTCCTGTGTAGGAGGTGACCACCGGTCCTGTGTAGGTGACCACCGGTCCTGTGTAGGTGACCACCGGTCCTGTGTAGGAGGTGACCACCGGTCCTGTGTAGGTGACCACCGGTCCTGTGTAGGTGACCACCGGTCCTGTGTAGGAGGTGACCACCAGTCCGGTCCCTCTTTGTCCTCTGCTCTGCGTCACGAGACGGACCTGAAGGGACAGAGAGGAGGCGTTACCTCGGACCTTGAAGGTGGAGCCAGGAAAAGCCAAATAATGGCAGATATTATCGACCTAAAATACAATATAATATCTGCCATTATTTGATTTTTTTTGGGGCTTTTTTATGCCTATATTTAGAGAGGGATAGGGAAAGTAGGATGACGGGAAATGAGGAGAGAGATGGGGGGAGGTGACACGCTGCAAAGGTCGTCGGGAACGGGAGTCGAACCCACGACACGCGGTCAGGCTGGCATTGCAGCCCAGGGTGCCTGGACCGCCACGCTACGGCCCAGGGCCTATTTGACTTGTTTTGACCACTTTCAACATGCCGCCCTTATTTTGTCCTTATCGTGTCATTATAGGAGAAACAATTTGTTTAAACAATTGTTTACTTAACCCATTAAGACCTGAGGCCGCTTCTAAACATTTTCTAAATCCTAACAGTTTTTCGGAAAAAAATGTAAAAAAAATATTTTTCACGATTTTTCAAAAATAGCAGATCTACAAGCTCGTAGCGCGGCACTCGGTGCCGCGCTACGAGCTTGTATATCTGCTATTTTTGAATAGCCTAAAGAAATCTAAAAGTGACACAGATACGTTCCAGGTATTAATGGGTTAAGTATAAGTACCAATACTGCAATATAGAAATACTTTGTTACAAGTAAAAGTCCAGAATAAAAAAATGTATTGAGTAAAAGTACAAAAGTATTGGAATCAAAATGCACTTAAAGTACCCAAAGTGAAAGTACAAAAATATTTGAAAATAGCAGATAAAAGAAACGCGTTGCGATGCGATGCGTTGTGAGCTTGTGGATCGACTATTTTCAAATAGCCTATGTATAAAATAGGGCTAAAGTGGTTAATGTATGTTTCATAATATCATAATTTATATCTGAAAAGTAACTAGTAACGAAAGTTTTCAAATCATTGTCGTGGAGTAAAAGTACAATATTCGCCTCTGAGATGTAGTGGAGTAGAGGTAAAAATATTGGAAATTGGAAATACTCAAGTAAAATACAAATACCTAAAAAGTACATGTATTTAGTTACTTTCCGCCACTGTGCCCGGGTCATACCAAAGACTATAAAAATGGTACCCATGCAGTGCCTCCCTGCTCGTCACTCAGCATCAAGGGGTTGGGTTGGGTGGGGGGGGGGTAAGTCCCTGTGACATACTAGCGTCATGTCCAGACATCAAGCTGGGCCTCACACTACAGAAACAGGATAGGCTCCGAATGGGCCACAACATGGCTCGGTAACCGTTGGTTCCCAAGGCTATGCACTTACTGTACTTACTTTTACTTGTTGTTGAAAGGTGCTACAATTTAAAAAGGTGCCTGCCTGGCACCCAGTTATTTAATTATCTACTGAGTAAATGCTCTACAAGTTCACACAAGATCTGAGGTGCAACTTCTAGCCAACCGTTCAGCCCTCCCAGTTGTCAATCACACAACAATGGACCTATAGTATAATCTGCTTCAAGCATGGAAAGCAAAGCACGACACATGTGGGTTATTATTATTATGGAATAAAAACGACAGCAAACTTCCACAAAATACTGACATTAAGCAAAAGGTGTGTTTAGCAATATTGTGACGAGCTGGGATTTTAACTTGCAACTTTGCCACAGTACTGGACACACACAGGCACAAAACATCTCTGAAAAATGCTGAAATGTAAACATCATCTAGACTATTATAGTGTTATGACTACTTTAGGTACCGTTAGATTTATCAAAACTATTTTGATAATACATAATGATAAAGGGATAAAAGGTGGTGTACGTGATATGTTCTTGTTCAAATAAGTGTTAAATATCTATGACAGTAATCTACAGACTCAATGTTCTATAACACAGTGGTTATCAACCTTTTCAGGACGCAACCAACCCAGAATTATCATATGAACTGGGGACACCCCCCCAAATAATCATATTGAAACTGGAGACCCCCCAAAATAATCATATTTGAACTGGGGACCCCCCCCACCCTGACAAGCACTTGGAATGTACAGTAGGAGTTACCCCTACTGTAGGAGTTAACTCTTACTGCTGTACATTCCAAGTGCTTGAGGCATTACATTTAGTTTGACTTGGTTCCACAGGTAAACATTGTGAAAATAGCAGATCTACGTTGTGAGCTTATAGATCGGCTATTTTCACACATTTTGCCTCTTTCTTATATTATTTGATAATGTGGCCACAGTTTGAGCAGTTTTTATAGTATAGTTTGTTGATTACTTTTGATGCAGTGATGGTCTTTTTCTTTTCTTTTTTTAGGTATCAAAAATGTTTTTTAAAAGTCCTTAAATTGTCACTTCACTGTCATCTGGGGACCCCCCCCCCCCCAGAAATATGTGGGGACCCCCCTGGGTGTCCCGACCCACAGGTTGAGAACCACTGTTCTATAACATAACAGGGGTTGACCTTGCAGGATTATGCAAAGGCTAAAATGCAACTTAGATAGAATGTTCTGTAGACAGACCTATAGTGTGTATAGTTTCAATGTACAGGCTGATGATAGGTTCTTGGTTTACGTATGTATTAGTTATTATTAGATCATTGGTTTACTTATGTATCACTTTACTATTACTATGCATTTGCTGTATTACCTTGTGTTGTCCTTGCTTACTGTAAATCGCTCTGGATTAAGAGCGTCTGATAAATGCCTACATTGTAAACTGTGTCATTGGTTTATGTCCAAAATATAGGCAAGGTTCACATGACGCTCGTCTGTCAGAAGCGTCATGGCGCTACTTGTTCCTGGTTTTTAAAATGTCTACATTTACAACCGCTACATCTACATAAACGTTCACATTTCAAATATAAAGTGCTGACCCCACGGCCACGGATGTATCAAGTTAAAGCGCCCGGGTGTAAGTACCCGTATCTTCTGTATAGTTCAATCAAACGCATTTTAATCCGATCGGTGGCCATATGTTTAGAATTTTCTCCATATGCGTTCATCTATGCGATCCTATCGGTTGGGAGGTGTATTGCACTCTGATACATTATAACTATGAAAAAATGGCCTAAAATCGGATTTAAATGCGTTTTATTGAACAATACAGGAAGATACGGGTACTTAGACCCAGGCGTTTTAACTTGTTACATCCATGGCCGTGGGGTCAGCACTTTATATTTGAAACGTGAACGTTAATGTAGATGTACGGGTTGTAAATGTAGACATTTCAAAACACAGGAACAAGTAGCGGGCTAGTCCAAAATAGAGACAGCATGCAGGCAGAGTGAACGTGTTTAAACGTTCCTCTTAGATGTTATTGGAATTCATGCATTACAAACACACTCACCTTTTCATCCAAACCGCCTTTTACGACCCAATAACATTCAAGTATTTCTCACAAGTGATTTATAAACATAACAAACATGTGGAACAACAGAGGACATCCACCGACCACGGTGTGACGATGGGAGAAGTCACGTACGTCATGTCCGGTAGCATCGTGGGGTGTGGCGCCTGCGCAGAGAAGCATATCCGGTAATGCGTTACAGCGCATGCGCAGAGATGATAGCGTTTAAACAAAGCCAGAGCGTCGCAGTTCCCGCCCACTTCCTGTTTTTTTTGGTGCCGGAAGAAAAAACTCAATGCATTTTTCCATTGACATTTCCAAAAATATTTATATCTATTAATTTAAGCCTCGAATCAAGCCATCACGAGATGACATGAATCATGACCATAAAACGTTTTTTTCTGTGATTTTTTTTTATTTTATATTTAATTATATGATATACTATATTTAATAAATACCCTTTGTTTTGCCGTTTTCAACAAAAAAAAATCACAGAATCAAACGTTTATGGTCATGATTCATGTCATGTCATGATGGCTTGATTCGAGGCTTAAATTAATAGATATAAATATTTTTGGAAATGTCAATGGAAAAATGCATTGAGTTTTTTCTTCCGGCACCAAAGAAAACAGGAAGTGGGCGGGAACTGCGACGCTCTATATCTGTGGTTTAAGCCAGTTATATTTATTGTAAACATGTTTGTATGTCATTGCTCAACCCATACCGATATATTGTATATAACTCTATGGATGGCAGGAAATACTATATTGAGAGGAGTCAGTCTTCTGTCACTAAGAAAAACAAAACATGTTTTGGGATTACTCTCACATTAATTTGTTTGTAAAGTAACCTTATTTATTCAAGATATTCTATTTATTTTATTTCTTATGCTATTATATTATATTATATTACATTGCATTACATTACATGATATTACATTACATTACATTACATTACATTACATTACATTACATTATATTACATTACATTACATTACATTACATTACATTACATTACATTATATTATATTATATTACATTACATTACATTACATTACATTACATTACATTACATTACATTACATTATATTATATTATATTATATTATATTATATTATTGTGCACCTGTTCTACACTCCAGTCCTTAAGGTGGCGGTAATGCACCACGACAACGCTGGTTGCCTCCAGCTAGTTAACGAATGAAGAAGAACATTGTTGTCATGCATGTCATCCTATCTTGAAGTAAATAAATATACAAGAAAACAGCAACAGCTGTTTATAGAGTTGTCCGATCTGGGCTTTACAAGCTCTCCTTTCCAGACAATATTTTGGACAGAACAGAACAAAACAGAACTTGTAGGCAAAGCAGCAGGGCTGAAATATCTCCACTTTATTGGACTATAATTATGTGAAAATATTAGCCCTGAAACAACACTGTCATACCATGACAGTCATGGACCCACTTGTTCCTGGTTTTTTTTTTTTTTTTATTTACAACTCTCACATGTACATAAACGTTCAGATTTAAAATACAATGTGCTGACGCCCATGCCACTGATGTAACAAGTTGAGCCGGCCCACGATAAGTACCCGTATCTCCCGTATTGTTCAATAAAAAACATTTTAATCCAATCGGCGGCCATTTTCTATTTTTTGTAATGTATCAGAGTGCAATACACCTCCCAACCGGTAGTGTCACATAGTTAAAAGTATCTGAGAAAATTCGGAGAAAATGGCCGGCAATCGGATTAAAAAGCTTTTTATAGAACAATACGGAATATACAAGTACTTAGACCTTTAGCGGCTCAACTTGTAACATCCGTGGCCATAGGGGTCAGCACTTTATATTTGAAATATAAACGTTTATGTAGATGTAACAGTTGTAAATGTAAAAGAAAATCAAAAACCAGGACAAGTGGTTCCATGACATGTGAACCATGGCTATGAAAATATAAGAGCCATCGTCGGCCTGTAGAGGGCAGCATTACCCTTCAGCCTACAGCCTGGGCCCCGAAACCAACAGAGGAAGCAGAAGAAGAGCGTCGTCATGTCATTGGTTCCTGCAGTTTGTTGTGTCGCTGCGAAATAGTTTGTCTGGGCTGGGTGGAAAAATATGAATAATATGATACTAAATATAACTACAATATGAACATAGTGTCGGTCCTCTTATCTGTGGCGAGTTAGAGAGCGATCAGCCGCTTTATGGAGACATTTAAATGTTTTATTAGTGACTTTTATCTCATTCATTCAGATCAGAGGATCCATCTATAATAATATCATATCATAATACAGCTCAATGGGTTTGGATGGATGGAACTCAATGGGTTTGGATGGATGGAACTCAATGGGTTTGAAGAACGCAGAGGGTAAACTACTAGCCTTTGATCCAAGGCTATGATCCTCTGATCTGTTCCACACTGATCCATAGATCCTCTGATAGATCCATAGATCCTGTGATCTGTTCCACACACATGGAGAAGCTTCGTGCTCGGCTGAACTTTGGCCACAAAGTCGAACCGGTGAAGCTGAGGAAACGAAAATCACAACTTTACATCAACGAGGAAGCGTCGTCCCTAAACACTGGTAAGGAGGAAGTAGTCATGGTGCCGAGTCCCCCTGGTCTAAAGTTGTGTTCTATTTTTTCACATTGCCTCTCTCACATAAACATAAACGTTCAGATTTCAAATATAAAGTGCTTACCACCGAGCCACGGATGTTACAAGGCGATGCGGACCGCGATGAGTACCCGTATCTCCCGTATTGTTCAATAAAAAGCATTTTAATCCCATCGCCGGCCATTTTCTCCAAATTGTCTCCGATACTTTCAACCATGCGACACTAATGGTTGGGAGGTGTATTGCACTCTGATACATTACAAAAAAAATAAAAATGGCCGGCGATGGGATTAAAATGCTTTTTATTGAACAATACGGGAGATACGGGTACTTATCGCGGTCCGCATCGCCTTGTAACATCCGTGGCTCGGTGGTAAGCACTTTATATTTGAAATCTGAACGTTTATGTTTATGTGAGAGATGGCAATGTGAAAAAATCGAACACAACTTTAGACCAGGGGGACTCGGCACCATGACGCTTGTATACAAGCGTCATGTGAACCATGGCTAGTAAGGAAGTAGCTGTAGAATACTAGCCTCGCATGGCCAGACAATATCACACGACACACTGCGTGGATATTAATCTGCCGAGGGCTAAAGTGCGATGCAATTTTGCAAAGGCAGATTCGTCTGGAACCAGGCTAGTAGAATACAACTCTCGTAGACGTATTTATGATTCTGACGTTTTCAATCTACGAGAGTTGTAGGGTTCACCCCCCATGGACACAGGGACTTTCAGCACTATGCCCCGTAGACACTCCAAACATGTACAAATTGAAGAATAAATGTGTTTACCCCCAAGCCCCAAATGTTAACTCTTTCTACGGGGGTAGTAGTTTAATGTAATAATCCATATCTTTCAATAAAGAAGTGTTTTAATGCCGTCTGTGGCCGAACGCCATTTTTTCACACTTGTTTACTTCCTGTTTACATTTAGTGTAATTTCGGGTTTCACCAGATGGGGCGCGTCACTACCGCCCATTGGGAACTTCCGACAGAATCGTCCACAGACGGCATTAAAACACTTCTTTATTGAAAGATATGGATTATTACATCAAACTACTACCCCGTAGAGAGAGTTAACATTTGGGGCGTGGGGGTAAACACATTTGTTCTTCAATTTGTACATGTTTGGAGTGTCTACGGGGCATAGTGCTGAATGTCCCTGTGTCATTGGGGGGTGAACCCTACAACTCTCGTAGATTGAAAACGTCAGAATCATACGTACGAGAGTTGTATTCTACAGCTAGTAAGGAAGAATGGTAACAGGATAGGTGGGCACTATAGGGACATCTGGGCACTATAGGGACATCTGGGCACCTCATGTAAAATTGCCTATTTTGTCCGAAATGTTAAAAAATAAAATGTTGGGAAAAGTTTTATACATGATTAGAACATGACACATTCGACAAGTATTAGGTCTAATATTTCTACAATTGCTACAAAACCTGTATATCCAGTCATTTTGGGGCAGAAACAAGAAGTTGAAGGATAACATTAAGTCTGGTAATGATGTACCATCATGTTCACATTACTTTATAGGACCATTTTTCTAATATTTGATTTGTGGTGCCCAGATGTCCATAGTGCCCACCTATCCTGTATCCGGAACAGGTACTCGCATCTTTTACTTGAGGTAAAAGTATCAATATTGCGATGTTAGATATACTCTGTACATGTTTTTGTTTTTGTTTTCAAATTGTTTATATGATGTTTTACATAGTAGTGTATATCTGTCTGTCATTAAATGTGTAGATGAATTGAGTACAAAGGACCACAATGGAAACAAGCCATAGGCTTTCCTTGGGTTTAAAATCCTCTTAGCAGACCTTGTATTGAACTGTACTTCCCTGTGCTTTTTCTCTGCAAACTGCTAATAAAGTATTCAACCAATCAAAACTCTGTTACAAGTATAAGTAGTATAAGTATAAGTCCCTGTATTAAAAATGTACTTGAGGTAAAAGCACAAACGTTTCGGCATCAGAATAATACTTAAAGTGCCAAAAGTAAAAGTACACAAGATCAAAATGTATTACTTCTTTAAAAATATATATATATATACTGTATGTACTTGGTTACTCTACATCACTACTGGTAAGATAACAATAACATAACAATGTGTCCTTTTTCACCGTCGAGACACAAAGGATAGATTTATGGATGTAGCTGGTGATTGAAACCAGGTACAAAGCTAAAGATGTTAATGTGTGATATTGTGTTGAATTCCACAGGTGTGTATGGAGTTAACGTGACGGTGTTTTGCGTGCTGTTCCGTCTAGTCAACTGTTTCCTGGTTCAAACCAGCTTTGTGCCCGATGAGTACTGGCAGTCCCTGGAAGTGTCACATTACATGGTTTTCAAATATCCTTTTACAAAATAACAACATTACATTACTGTGTGTGTGTGTGTGTGTGTGTGTGTGTGTGTGTGTGTGTGTGTGTGTGTGTGTGTGTGTGTGTGTGTGTGTGTGTGTGTGTGTGTGTGTGTGTGCAGGGGTGTAGTGGAGGGGGGACGCGGGGGAGCGGCGCTCCCTCACTTCTCTAACTGCTTAAAAAAATAAAAAATAAAAAAATATGATTTTTAATTTTTGTAATTTTTTTTAAAATGATTTAAAAAAATATCATTTGCACATTTAAAAGCAACAAATTTGTAACAACAGCATAATATTGGGTTGTGCAGGTGAGATTTAGAAAACCCTGTGGGGTGGTCCACAGGCCAAATAAGCAGACTTGGCAAGAGTCAGACTCAAGCTAAGGGTGGATCAGAGGTTAACCCTAAAACCGAAATAAAGTAACAAAAAAAGACCTCCAATCCGCGCAAGACCCGAGAAATTGCTACGCATGCATGCAAAAATTGCGCGCATGCACGCGCGCTGCGTGCGCGTGCATGTGTCAAAGAGGTGCGCTCCCCCACTTCCAAAATTAGCACTACAACACTGTGTGTGTGTGTGTGTGTGTGTGTGTGTGTGTGTGTGTGTGTGTGTGTGTGTGTGTGTGTGTGTGTGTGTGTGTGCGTGTGCGCGCAATACACATAGAGTTATATAGTTATATTAGGCTCTCTTGTTGCCTATAATGACATGACCAAAATAGGGTGCCAGGTTTAAGGTGGTTAACAGCATTACTGATATTCTGTTAAATTGATCATAATGATGTGTGTGTGTACTCAGTTGTAACCTTGACAGTTTCCACCTATGGTCACCTGACATGGGAGTGGAGTGCAGGCATACGAGGATTCACCTTCCCATTGTTCTTTGCATCTATATACAAGATATTACACTTCATACGTTACGACACAGTGTTTCTCTTGGTAAGTCAATGCATTTTTTTTAGTTCAGTGATTCTCAACCTTTTTATTTTTTTTATTTCAAATTCCCCCAGTTTAATATGCATAAGGCCACAGACCCCCCGTTTGATATCATTTTTAATCTCTCTGTCACCCCAATCTACAGTGTGAAAACCTCAGTGTTAATTGTACTCTGTCAGTCAGCTCTCATTCAAGGCACACATTGCAGCGTTCACTCGATTCTATAGGTTTACACTCTATAACAGGGGTGATGCAACTTTGATGATGTAGAGGGACACTACATTTCCACACTCACTCCAGAGGGCCACTACATTTACACACTCACTCCAGAGGGACACTACATTTCCACACTCACTCCAGAGGGCCACTACATTTCCACACTCACTCCAGAGGGCCACAGTGCATATACTGTCGGGCAATTCTATGTCACACAAAAGTAGCAAAACTAGCAGATCTACAAGCTCAAAACTGTGACGCGCTTTGAGCTTGTAGATCTGCTATTTTTGCTTTCTGAATTGGAATTCAGATATATATTTTTGCAATGTTTTAAGGAATCCTGAAAATATTTGTATTTTTAAATTTCAAATGCATTTAGTTATAGTTATGTTAACTATGAACTTAAATACAAATACATTGGACATAAAATAGACAATAGAATTTTAATACTAGTCATTCAGCTATTAATATAGATAGACTGAAGTAATTAAAACGGGTCATGATTGCAATTGTAACAGCTGAAATCAATAATATATCACTATTCCGATTTCCGATATTAACCTGCGGGCCGCATTAAGTGAAGGTGGGGGCCGCATGTGGCCCCCGGGCCGCCAGTTGCCCATGTATGCTCTATAACATTGAAGGATCAGACCCTTCCTCACCCAGGAGTCAGCCCAGCTCCTTATCCAGACCTCAGTCATATCAAAACTTGACTACTGTAACTCGCTCCTCACTGGCCTCCCAGCATGTGCACTTAAGCCTCAGACGCAGCACGCTTGGTCTTCAACCAGACAAAACGTTCACACCTCTCCCCCCTTCTCCGCTCCCTCCATTGGCTCCCAGTTACTGCCCTCACAGAGTACAAAACACTGATGTTGGCCTAGAAAGCAACCAAAGGTATGACACCCCCATATCTCCAAAGCCTGATCCAACCCTACAGCCGCTCCCGCTCACTCAGATCTATAGTTTGTATAGTTTCAATGTACATATTATTTATTGATATTATGATGTTTAAACGGATGATAGGTTCTGGGTTTACCCATGATCCTAGATTACTGAGGCACAAGAGTCTCTATGTATTTGTTGTATTACCTTGTGTTTACCTTGTTTACTGTAAATCTCTCTGGATTAACCCACATTGACTGCCAGAATTATTACATATTGTTTTAGCCAGTGCCAGAGTTTTTCATTGGAAAAAAGAAAGTACTCAGGAGCCGAAATACAGAGTTTTTAAGTTTTAAGTTAACAAGGAAGTGGATAGGAGTCTAGATCTTCAACTAATCATATCTCCTTGGTCTTTGGGTGAAATTGAAAAAAAAAAACATTAACATTTTTTTTTATATATTTTTTTCACTTCACGTAGATCTACGCGATTGGCACGTGGCGGCTTTTAAGCGGTTCGCGTAGATCTACGTGATTGGCAGTCAATGTGTTAAGACCTGAAGCCGATTCTACAAATGTCTTCTTAATCCCAACTGTATTCTGAAAAAAAACTATGTTTCTATATGAGTGGTGCTCAAACTTTTTCATGTCAAGGACCCCCAAAATTATATGTATTTGGCCGCGGACCCCCATCTCCATTTTGGACCCGTGGTGGTCTCAGGACACGGCGATGTGAAACAGTATTTTAGTATGATCTTCTTTCTTGAGCTGCTGTTGTTTTTCTAAAACTGGTTCCGGTGGGTTTTTACAGATATGGCTTCCACGAATCGCTCAAGCACTCCTTGCTGCGCTGGCGGACGTCAAACTCTACACCCTCATCCACACGTTGGAACGTCCTGATGTTGCCAAATGGACGGTAAAGATTCAGCTCGTCTGTAGACAGTGCTAATGTAGTTATTATCAACGTTTTCAGGCCAAGGACCCCCTAGCTGAGAGAGAGATGAAGCAGGGACCCCCACTACATATTGTATAAAATTGTGTTTCAGATTAAAACCTTTTTTTGGGCGGTTAAACCGCCCCTATAAGTGAGGTTTGGATATTTGTACAACAAGTCCTGCGCTGTGATTGGCCAAAAATGTACAAAAATGTACCCCGCCTAAACCTGCACCGTGATTGGCCAATCACAGTCTATTCAGGACTGTGATTGGCCAGTGTCACATGATACATGTGCATAGCCCTATATAAGAAACCATAACTTTAAAAAAAACATAAGTTTTTTTTTTTTAAAGTTATGGTTTCTTCCATCATAAAGAGTGTTTCAATAAATGTATTTATTTTTTGTACATGATTGGTTGACTCCATTCAGTATTGTGATTAGCTAGCAAGACACCGCCCACTTCACACAGGGTGTGATTTTTTTACTTGGTCTGCTCTTTTTTCCCTCTACACCTATACCTCTTTGCCAGAAATAGCAGATCTACAAGCTAGAGCGAGGCGTTGTGAGCTTGTAGATCTGCTATTTTTGGCTAAAGTTCTCCTCAGAAAAGGGATGCTAGGGTTCAAGTGGTTAATGTAAAAAAGAAAAGTAAGAATCATATGACACAAAGATTTGAGACTCACAAAGACTGAGGACCCCCTGTTGAAGACCACAGATCTACACACATTGTGAGCTTGTGGATTGACTATTTTTGTTCATACGTAAGTGTTTTATTCCCATAACACAAGAACAAAACCCATAATAAAAACGTTACAGAATTAGAATACAGACATATTTTTTTATATTAATCCATGAAAAGTGGGGGAAAAAAGCTAATTTGTCTTTATAGTTTATAGACCGAGGTTGAAAAAAACAGGATTTAACCACTTAAACCCTGTATACTTAGTTGACCGGTGTCCCCCAGGCCACTATACGAGATCCACCTCTTTTCTCCCTCTACACCAAATCTCCTCGCCGAAAACAGCCGATCTAAAAGCTGCTTATAGATCTGCTATTTTTTGCCGAATGCCCCCCCCCCCCCCCTCCCAGAATAGGAACCCTTAGTGTTCATGATGTGGTTTATGATATTTCTTGTCATGTTCCCGATGCACCTGCCAGCTACGATAGGACAATGGTTCTCAAACTGTTTCATCTCAAGGACCCCCTTAAAATGATATGTATTTGGCTGCGGACCCCCATCTCAAAATGTTTTGTTCCAGGGACCCCCCCCTCCCCACAGAAGCACAGATTTCTTTACAAATGTTCGCTTTAAAAATGTACATATTCAAAGATTTGCACCAATTTTTACGATTTTTCCAAAAATAGCAGATCTACAAGCTCATAGCGCTATGAGCTTGTATATCTGCTATTTTCGAATAGCCAAAGTACAAAATATGGATAAAGGGGTTAAAATAATAGACGCTTTATTAACTAATTGACCCCCTGGTATCCCCAAGGACCCCTGGGGGCCACTTTAAGAACCATTGCGATAGGAGATGTTTGACTTTGCCTTGCTCCCCCCCCCTCAGCTGTTCTGCCAGCTGTGCTCCTGGTTCACTTGGTATTGTTGCACCAGAACGCTGACCAACAGCATGGAGACCACTCTGACCACACTGGCTCTGTGCTACTACCCTCTGCCTGGATCCAAGACACACAGCAGGTCAGTGCTATGTGTGGTGTGATGTATTGATACTTTTACTTAAAGGAGAATTTTGGACTAAAGTTTTCTTACCTTTTCTATGACGTTATGATATCTTAGGATGAATGGTACAGTAGAACATTTTCATAACTCCACCCCTGAGCCGCCACAGCTTAAAAGGTGCGCGGATAGGCCTTAGGTTAGATCACATATTTTAATAGCTTTTTTTTTTTTTTTTTTTTGATCTGACGTTCATAGTGACAGAACACTGTCCCAAAAAAAAAAGAAGAAAAAAAAAACAAGTCTGCTAGACGAGATCTTTTTTTTTTTTTTTTGGGTTGCATCGTGTTCTGTCACTATGAACGTCAGATCTCACCAAAACAATAATAAAAAAAAGCTATTAAAATATGTGATCTAACCTAAGGCCTATCTGCGCACCTTTTAAGCTGTGGCGGCTCAGGGGTGGAGTTATGAAATTTTTCTACTGTACCATTCATCCTAAGATATCATAACGTCATAGAAAAGGTAAGAAAACTTTAGTCCAAAATTCTCCTTTAAGTAAAAGTATCAATACCGCAATGTAAATATACTCTGTTACAAGTAAAAGTCCGGAATTAAACATTTACTTGAGTAAAAAGTACAAAAAGACCAGTGGTTCTCAATCTTCTCAGGCCTCGACCCCCCGAAAGAATCATATTTGAACAGGGGACCCCCCCCCCCCCCCCCTGACAAGCACTTAGAATGAAGGAGCTGAGACGTTACGTTTTCTTTGACTCGGTTCCACAGATAAATATTGTGAAATACGCCTCGCGTTTCGAGGCATTGTGAGCTTGTAGATCGTCTATTATCAATTTTTTTTGCCTCTTTCTTATATTCTTTGACAATTTGGCCAATGTGGCCAATGTATAGTTTATTGATTACTTTTGATGCAGTAATGGTCTTTTTCTTTTCTTTTTTTTTGGGGGGGGAATTAAAAAGGTCTTAAAGGGATACTTCACTTTAGGGCCGGGGACACATTTAAAAAAAATATTAAAAATAAATGAAAAAAGTTATGGAAAATTCATGGCCCCCTCACGCATTAGAGTGTCCTACTAATGTGTGAGGGGGCCATGAATTTTCCATAACTTTTTTCATTTATTTTTAATATTTTTTTTAAATGTGTCCCCGGCCCGAAAGTGAAGTATCCCTTTAAGTCCTTAATTGTCACTTCACTGTCATCTGGGAACCCCTGCAAAATCATGTGGGGACCCCCTGGAGGTCCTGACCCACAGGTTGAGAACCACTGCTGTAGACTACAAAACCCCAGTAGTGTCTCAGGTTAGATTGAGATTGAAGACATACATGTTCCCTCCCTAATCCTCCATGTCCTCTTCTATCTGACCAGCCAAAAACACTGTTGTTGTTGTTGTTGTTGTTGTTGTTTTTTTTACAGTACAAAATACCTGTCCTTGGTTGCCTTGGCAGTCATCGTTCGCCCGACAGCCTTGATTGTGTGGCTCCCTCTACTGGTCAGCCACTTCTGGCGGGAAGAGGACAAACTAAGACTCATAAGTCATCGCTGCGTTCCCATAGGGTTAGTGACGTCTTTGTGTTGTTTACGACAGAGTCTCGCGAGCCAGACCGTTGCCAGGCCCCCATCTCACTGTAGATTGTTCCAGGGACCCCCCAGAGGCAAAGATATAAGATTTTTCAAAAAATAGCAGATCTACAAGCTCATGGCGCGGCACTCGGTGCAGCGCCATGAGCTTGTAGATCTGCATTTGGTTACCAACTCTCCATCCATTTAGCTTGGGACCCCCTGGAACCCTCTCAAGGACCCCAGGGGGTCCCCGGACCCCACTTTGAGAACCACTGTACTACATCACTACTTACAGTCATTTGCTTGCTTGCAGTTAATTGCCTAATATATAATTCTCCTCACTTGCAGGGCTTTGACTCTGGTGATTTCAACTATAATTGACTGTGCGTTTTATGGGAAGGTAAAAAAAAAACAATAATTCTGGAAATGTTAAAAATGTGCAAATTGATGTCTGTAATATAGTTGTTATAGTTTTGAACTATTCATTAGTTTGGTGTTTGATTTTAGTGTAGTTTTAGTTTGTTGCACTTGTGCATGAGAAGTTTTAGTCTCACAGTTTTAGATTAGTTTTCATTAATTTACGAAAAAACACAAAGTCAGAATCTAGAGATAAGAGGTTTTTTTTGCCCCGACAGCAAACAATATTCATGTTTATTTTCTCTCTCTCATCTCATAGTGGACTCTGTTCTCTCTCTCATCTCATAGTGGACTCTGTTCTCTCTCTCTCTCATCTCATAGTGGACTCTGTTCTCTCTCTCTCATCTCATAGTGGACTCTGTTCTCTCTCTCTCATCTCATAGTGGACTCTGTTCTCTCTCTCATCTCATAGTGGACTCTGTTCTCTCTCTCATCTCATAGTGGACTCTGTTCTCTCTCTCTCTCATCTCATAGTGGACTCTGTTCTCTCTCTCTCATCTCATAGTGGACTCTGTTCTCTCTCTCTCATCTCATAGTGGACTCTGTTCTCTCTCTCTCATCTCATAGTGGACTCTGTTCTCTCTCTCTCATCTCATAGTGGACTCTGTTCTCTCTCTCTCATCTCATAGTGGACTCTGTTCTCTCTCTCTCATCTCATAGTGGACTCTGTTCTCTCTCTCTCATCTCATAGTGGACTCTGTTCTCTCTCTCTCATCTCATAGTGGACTCTGTTCTCTCTCTCTCTCATCTCATAGTGGACTCTGTTCTCTCTCTCATCTCATAGTGGACTCTGTTCTCTCTCTCTCTCATCTCATAGTGGACTCTGTTCTCTCTCTCTCATCTCATAGTGGACTCTGTTCTCTCTCTCTCATCTCATAGTGGACTCTGTTCTCTCTCTCTCATCTCATAGTGGACTCTGTTCTCTCTCTCTCATCTCATAGTGGACTCTGTTCTCTCTCTCTCTCATCTCATAGTGGACTCTGTTCTCTCTCATCTCATAGTGGACTCTGTTCTCTCTCTCATCTCATAGTGGACTCTGTTCTCTCTCTCTCTCATCTCATAGTGGACTCTGTTCTCTCTCTCATCTCATAGTGGACTCTGTTCTCTCTCTCTCATCTCATAGTGGACTCTGTTCTCTCTCTCTCATCTCATAGTGGACTCTGTTCTCTCTCTCTCATCTCATAGTGGACTCTGTTCTCTCTCTCTCATCTCATAGTGGACTCTGTTCTCTCTCTCTCATCTCATAGTGGACTCTGTTCTCTCTCTCTCATCTCATAGTGGACTCTGTTCTCTCTCTCTCATCTCATAGTGGACTCTGTTCTCTCTCTCTCTCATCTCATAGTGGACTCTGTTCTCTCTCTCTCTCATCTCATAGTGGACTCTGTTCTCTCTCTCATCTCATAGTGGACTCTGTTCTCTCTCATCTCATAGTGGACTCTGTTCTCTCTCATCTCATAGTGGACTCTGTTCTCTCTCTCATCTCATAGTGGACTCTGTTCTCTCTCTCATCTCATAGTGGACTCTGTTCTCTCTCTCTCATCTCATAGTGGACTCTGTTCTCTCTCATCTCATAGTGGACTCTGTTCTCTCTCTCATCTCATAGTGGACTCTGTTCTCTCTCTCATCTCATAGTGGACTCTGTTCTCTCTCTCATCTCATAGTGGACTCTGTTCTCTCCCTCTCATCTCATAGTGGACTCTGTTCTCTCTCTCTCTCATCTCATAGTGGACTCTGTTCTCTCTCTCATCTCATAGTGGACTCTGTTCTCTCTCTCATCTCATAGTGGACTCTGTTCTCTCTCTCATCTCATAGTGGACTCTGTTCTCTCTCTCATCTCATAGTGGACTCTGTTCTCTCTCTCATCTCATAGTGGACTCTGTTCTCTCTCTCTCATCTCATAGTGGACTCTGTTCTCTCTCTCATCTCATAGTGGACTCTGTTCTCTCTCTCATATCTCATAGTGGACTCTGTTCTCTCTCTCTCATCTCATAGTGGACTCTGTTCTCTCTCTCATATCATAGTAGACTCTGTTCTCTCTCTCATCTCATAGTGGACTCTGTTCTCTCTCTCTCTCATCTCATAGTGGACTCTGTTCTCTCTCTCTCATCTCATAGTGGACTCTGTTCTCTCTCTCATCTCATAGTGGACTCTGTTCTCTCTCTCATCTCATAGTGGACTCTGTTCTCTCTCTCATCTCATAGTGGACTCTGTTCTCTCTCTCTCTCTCTCATCTCATAGTGGACTCTGTTCTCTCTCTCTCATCTCATAGTGGACTCTGGTTCAGTTCAACTTCATCAAGTTGAACATCTTCCACGGAGTGTCAGAGTTCTACGGCTCTCACCCGTGGCACTGGTACCTCACACAGGGCTTCGCCGTGGTCGTCGGCCCCCACCTGCCCTTCTTCCTCCATGGATGCACTCTGGCTGCTAAGAGATACAGGATATTGTTGGTGGCGGTGGGCTGGACTGTAGCGGTTTACAGGTACGTTGGTGTTGTTGTTGTTGTTGTTGTTGTTGTTGTTGGCAGTGGTGGAAAAAGTTTTTTTTTTTAATTACTTAAAGGGACATTTCACAGATTTTGCATCAAACCCCTATTTTTTATCTAAGTCTAGGACCCATAAACATGTTTTTTGTGTTTTATCTGTATTTTTAGATTTGTATCCATATCCTCAGAGACTATGAGTCATTTGACTCATAGTCTCTTTATCTCACCTTATTTCCTGACTACAATGTAGACCACACCCCCACGCAGCCTCCCCTCCCCACAAGGAAGGGCAGTGCCCCAAAGCATTATGGTCATTGTAGTAATGCAGCAGTCCAGTCAAACCCCAGTCAAACACACAGACTTCTATATTTTTCTGGCCATAGGGTGCAAATTTCAAATTTTGCTACTGTTATCTACTACAAATATTATTAACATTGAGTGACTAAGTTCTTCCAGGGGTGAAATACTCCTTTTTAAAGCGATATTTCACTTAAAAAAATTATAATTGGGTCATTTTATCGTCTACTCAGGCTTTTTCAGTATTTAGATATTTGATATTCATTTTATCAGACACGTCCCCTTCCTATACAAACCCATTATAACTTCAAACTCCATTTAACAACACATTCCATGCCAGACGTTAATCTCATAATGTACTCACCAGTGCCAACGTGTTATTGTTGTTTTTTTGTTTTTTTCACGTCGCCATAGACCTTGTTAAAATCCTTAAGATTGAGCTGTGCACTGTTTGTAAACATCGCGGACATCTCCCTGCTTCTACCAGTGAAGACCACGTGTCAAACGGGGCATCCATGTTGTAGTTGGAACGGTTTACGTTAAACAGTGATATGCGAGGAGAAAAAACTACAAGGAGAAAATGGAGTTTCAGTTTCGTCATTAGAACGGGGGCCGACGGGATCGGCAAAACCGGATCCCAAATAATTCCGTTTCCGGTGGTGCTACAATGAAATGTGCCGTACCAAAAATTGAAAAAAGTATTTTTTTTTGAAAAAAATGAAAAAGCACCGGTTCGCGTAGATCTACACGATTGGCACGTGGCGGCTTTAAATAGGTTCGCGTAGATCTACGCGATTGGCACTCAATGTGTTAACCATGATGGATTCAAATTGGAAACACCCGTCCTTGGTTCTGGTGACTGATGTTGTCCTTCTAATATGTGAGGAGACCGTGTTTTTTTCAATTACTTTTTTCGTTTATTTTTTATATTTTTGGGGGAAAAGGAAAAAAAAAATACAATAAAAAAATGTAATTAAATAAAAGGAAAAAAAAAGAAAAAACACGGCCCCTCACGTATTAGGAGGGCAGTATGAGTCACCAGAACCAAGGACAGGTGTTTTCGATGAATCTATCATGGTTAAAATGGAGTTTGAAGTTACAATGGGTTTGTATAGGAAGGGGGGCGTGTCTGATCAAATTAATATCAAATATCTAAATACTGAATCAAGCAACTTAAAAACGGTCTGGGGGGCTCACAAAAGCCTGAGTAGACGACAAAATGACCCACATTTTTTTAAGTGAAGTCTGGAAATCACATTTTACTTGAGTAAAAGTACAAAAAGTATTGGCATCAAAATATACAAAAGTAAAAGTACTCATTATGCAGAATGTCCTGTTTCACAAAATGTATACAAATCTTTTGAAAATAGCAGATCTACAAGCTCACAATGTGCCGCGACGCGTTGTGAGCTTGTAGATCGGCTCTTTTCAAAAAGCCAAAGTTTAAATAGGGCTGAAGTGGTTAATGCATGTTTTGTAGTAATAATCGAACTCTACAAAGTAACTAAAGTTTCCAAATAATTGTAGTGGAGTAAAGTTACAATATTTGTCTCTGAGATGTAGTGGAGTAGAAGTATTACTTTTATTTGACTTTTATTATGTCAAATCGTACAGTACCTGAGTAGATGTACTTAGTTACTTTCCACCATGGGTTGTTGGTTACATATATCGTTGTTGTTGGTTGGAAACCTTATATGACCAAAAGTTAAAGGAATAGTTCACCCAAGAAATTACTTTATTTCTATGGTTTACCGTCTTTGACACACGCAGAGTTTTAAGACCTGAAGCCGATTCTACAAATGTCTCCTAAATCTCAACAGTTTTCTGAAAAACGTATATTTCTATATCAGTGGTGCTCAAACTTCCACATGTCAAGGACCCCCAAAATTATATGTATTTGGCCGTGGACCCCCATCTCAAAATATTTTTTTCCAGGGACCCCCTAGAAGCAAAGATTTGAGTTAAAAATGTTCGCTTTAAAATAATATATATTGAAAGATTTGCACACATTTTCACAATTTTTCAAAAATAGCAGATCTACAAGCTCGTAGCGCGGCACTCGGTGCTGCGCTATGAGCTTGTAGATCTGCTATTTTTGAATAGCCCAAAGTGTAAAATAATGCTTTTTAGCTCAAATCTAAAAATGACACAGATGCGTTCCAGATCTTAATGGGTTAATGTTGATATCGTTTCGCTGTTGTTAATTTGGGTCTATAGCATTAATCAGTTTTCATTCATCAGTTTTTTCCTTAATTCTTTGGATTCTGGATTTCACTTTCAAAATGTTGCAAAGAAAATTGCCAATCTGCAAGCTCACACGTTGTCCGTGACAATCGTACAATGAAATATGGAATTAATTTACGGAGATACAAGGTTTCTGTTCGGTGATAATAAAGTGTCATTTATGTTTTGTCGTAACTGTACAACAAAGAGATGAAAAGGTGTTCCTGTTCTTATTCCAGTTTGCTCGCTCACAAGGAGTTCCGTTTCATCTACCCCGTGCTGCCCTTCTGCATGGTGTATTGTGGTAGGTCAACTTTATCTACCCCGTGCTGCCCTTCTGCATGGTGTATTGTGGTAGGTCAGCTTTATCTACCCCGTGCTGCCCTTCTGCATGGTGTATTGTGGTAGGTCAACGTTTACTTGTCCATGGAAACCAATGCCCAACAATTGTGTTTTTTCTTCTAATTAACCACTTTAAACCTGGTGTCACTATTTTGGGCATTGGTCATTAAAGGACATGTTTTTTTCGAGATCTACAAGCTCACAACGCGATGCATTGCGAGCTTACGGATCAGCTGTCTTTGCTGGTCTTGTGTCTCAATGAAAGAGCAGGGTTAGTTATGTTGTATTAACCTACTCTACCATAGACACCATACAGATTGTTTTAAACAATTAAAACCGGAATGCATCATGTGTCATTTTAGATTTTTGTCAAGGACCACCCCATTTTGGGTGGTCCTTGACCTTGTCCTTGTCCTTTTATACGTATTTGGCCGTGGACCCCCATTTCAAAACATTTTGTTCCAAGGACCCCCCAGAAGTTGTAACAGAGTTAAAAATGTTCACTTAAAAAAATATACATATTCAAAGATTTGCACAAACGTTCATGATTTTTCAAAAATAGCAGATCTACAAGCTCATAGCGCGGCACCGAGTGCCGCGCTATGAGCTTGTATATCTGCTATTTTTTAATAGCCCAAAGAAATATAAAAATGACATTCTTTCCCGCTCTAAATGGGTTTAATGTGGTTAATCTTTGCAGGGATATCGTTGGCACACCTCAAAACATGGAGGCAGACGGCTGCGTATGGCCTGGTTCTGTCCAACCTGCTGCCCGCCCTGTACACGGGTCTGGTCCACCAGAGAGGCACGCTGGACGTCATGGGTCACCTCCACCAGCTGTGTGACACCACCTCCTCCTCCTCCACCTCCTCCTCCTCCACCTCCTCCTCCTCCTCCTCCACCTCCTCCACCTCCTCCTCCTCCTCCTCCACCACACAGCCTGATGTCCTGTTCCTCATGCCCTGTCACTCCACACCATTCTACAGGTACACTGTGCCCACTAGGGCCGGTAACTTTCCTCAGAAATTATATTCGAATATTGGTCTTAAAAATGTGTAGATATTCGAATATATTCGAATATTACACAATATTTTTGTATACTATTACAATATTTTTGTATTGTTCCATTCAAATAAACATGAGAAAAAAAAGAAAAAACTTTTTAAACTTTTTATTTTGAATATTAATTTTCATATTCGAATATACATATTTCCCCCATATTCGAGGAATATTTGAAATTCAAATATTAATTTACCAGCCCTACTGCCCACATCCCACAGCTTAACCCTTTAAGACGGGAAAGCATCATCTGTGTCATTTTAAGATGTCTTTGGCTGTTCCAAAATAGCAGATATACAAGCTCATAGCGCGGCACTATGAGCTTGCATATCTGCTATTTACAATTTGCGTTTCCTTCCCGGCCTTAATGGGTTGTTCACACTGGCAGAGCCAAGTCCAGTTTTTTGATTGGAATCGGATTGGATTCATTCATATATGAAGCACGTTCCTATGTGGTTATCAGGGCTGTGACTCTTCTGCTATCTCACCATTCGATTGGGGACACGATTCGATTAAAAGATTTTTTTTTATTCAAAGCAATTCTCGGTTCAAAAAACGATTCTCGTTTAAAAATGATTCTCAATCAGTTTGATCTATTTTAGTTCACAACAGTCATAGTGTTGTCGTCTGGACTTTAACTACCAAGTGTAGCCTAGTTATTTCCAACAGCTCAAACAAAAAAATCTTGATGGAATCTTTAGCTGTAGTTCTATTTGATGCAGAAACACAACATAATTGCCTTGATTCAAGTAACATTAACGAGAGTCAGCGAGCGTCAGCTGGACACAGACACGGGCAAAGATTTGAGTTAAAAAAAATGCTTGAAAAAAAAAATATATATATATATTCAAAGATTTGCACAAAAAAAATCTCAATCAAAATAAAAGAAAATCAGATCTACGCACTATGAGCTTGTAGATCTATTTTTAAATAGCCCAAAGTATGAAATAATGGTTTTAAGAGGTTACACATAAAAACCATTCATTCATTCATTCATCCACTGTCATTTCAGCCACATGCACTGTCCAGTGAGGATGAGGTTCCTGGAATGCCCTCCTGACCTTGGAGCCGAAGGCTACAGTGACGAAGCAGAGCGCTTCTATGAAGAGCCTCTGCACTGGCTGAGGAACGCCTTCCCATACAAGACTTCACTGCCAACGCACCTGGTCCTGTTCGATGTCCTGGAAAAGGTCATTTATACACTTTAGACATATTATTATGTATAGCTATAGGGTGACCAGACGTCCTAACCCGACTCCGCCAGGTGGAAGAAGCTTTGCGTCACAGTTGTTTCACTGTATTGTGAACCCGTGAAGTCAATACCGCCCCCATCTGGGGCGGAGTCAGGTTACAGACGTCCTGGTTTGGCCGAAATCAGGACCAGGCAAAAAATGCAAAATTATTCAAACGCTTCAATTTTTTTTCAAAAATGTTAAAAAATAGCAGATGTACAAGTGATGCGCAGTGAGCTTGTATGTCTTCTATTTTTGAGAACCACTGTTCTACGTAAATCCTAAGAGTTCTCTGAAAAACGTAATGTTGCTATTATATACTTTTTGTATATAGCTCAAATCTAAAATGACACAGATGCTTTCCTGGTTTTAATGGGTTGAAGAATCCGTACTTCTTTCACCACTGTTTTTATGCATCATAAAACACATGGTTTTATATTTTAAATATTTGTTCTTGTGAACATTCCAGGAGATCTCTGCCTTCCTGGACGGGAACAGATACAGGAGAACGGCGGAGATATTCCACAGCCACGTTCCTGAAGGAAGAGTTGGAGGAGAAATATTTATCTACGAAAGACACTGACCAAAAATACTCCTTTATTCACTGTTTGACTGTTATGTCTGATTAGCATTTAACTCTGTAATAAATTATTCTATTTTTTAATGCCGAGATGTTTATGGTTCTTTAAAAATGCCACATGCATGGATTAAAGCAAAGTAAAATCTCACAACAGATTTTTCTGTTTGTTTGGCCTATGTCCCTAATTAGACCCTTCTGAAAAACGCGGGCAAAAATCCTTGATTATGCGATGAAATATGCTGGTTTTTTTTGCAAATTTATGCAGTGAAATTGCGAGAAGTTGCGAAATATGCAGAAAGTTGCAAAATATGATTTTCTACGATCGCATAATCGCATTTTTCTGGAGGGTCTACCTAATATGTGATTTATGAAACAGTGTGAAAGGAACCCCTCACACACTAGCGCTGTGTTTCATAAACAATTAGCACAATATGTATAATTATGTTTTGATGGCCATACAGCCAACCAGTTGAAGAAATACCATACCAGCCCTGCCAAAAAAAAGGATAATTTTGTATTTTATAGCACAATTTCAGACTCCAGAGGGTTAACCTTTGCTTATATGAATATCCGAGATAATTAGTATTTTCTGGAAGATTGAACTATGTATTATATTGCTAGTTTGACCACTTCAAATACTCTTTAATCTTACTATAAAGAAAACATCACATGGATGCACCTGGGACGTATCATCAGTGTTGTAGCCTGGGGTCATCGGGTGTTTGGGGTCTCGCAACAACATACACCCTCGCCTCGCCCAGGTGACCCAGCCGGGGTTGATCAAGCCCCGACTTACGTCCCAGTAGCTACTGTACCCACGGTCAGTCCTCTTAGGGAAAGACAGGGCCACTCAGTCTGCTTCTCCGGAACTACTCTGCCGGGACTCGGGGAGGCTCTGGCACGTGGAGGGACTAGGCTCTGTGGGTTGTCTCCTGGCCGGGCTCCTCCTCCGTCTCACCAGGTCCAGGACCTGAGCGCTGCACCAGATCCTCTGCACCACCCCGATCCAAACATTTCCTTCTGACGTGATGGTTCCTTGGGCCGTGGTGGTACTGCAGGCTCCACTTAAAATAACGAATAACCCAAAATAAGTATCTACAGGCTTACAACATGTCGCTCTGCGATGTGTTTGTAAGCTTGTAGATCTGCTATTTTCGGTGCACGACATGCTTCCATAGAAGACATAGATGTTGGCTTCTATGGAATGAACATGTCAAGTCAGAAAAGTTGAAGGAGTCTGTTTTTCATGTTTTCATTCCGTTAAGATGAATCTTTATTGGGAAGCAGCAACTCTTTCTCAACAACACATCTGAACAAAATGAAATAATGTTCTATTAAAAAACAAAAAAGTCAATGTTGGAATGTTGAAAACAGCATTTAACCACTTAAGCCTTATTTAAAAGAAATTTGCGAAAATAGCCAATCTACAAGCTCAACGCGTGAGCTTGTAGATTGACTATTTTAGCTATTCTTTGAAAATATTCTCTTATGACATGCCCAAAACTTGCAACTACAACAATATGGAACATTGATGTTGTAGCAGAAAATAAAACATGAAACAAACATTATTTTAAACACCCAAACATGATGCATCATTGAACTTCAGTGGTTTGTCTATTTGTGAAAGTTTATTTGGGGTAAAACTTTGTTTTTTAATCTGTCTTTTTTTTAATGTAATAAGTGCTTCAGCATTGGAACCTTATGCAAGCCCTTATTGTTTTGGTCATTACATTTCCTACACGTCTGTTGGGCAGAAATCTTTATCTATATAATCTCTTATGATTTTTCACAAATGAATGGCCTATTTTATACTACTACAAAATAACAGAGCTTGTTGCTCTGTTATTTTTGTAAAATATAGATTTTTGCCAATTTTGTCCTATACTGACACGCCCAAATAGGTACAACAGGTTGAAAGTGGTTAAGTGTGTTCGTGGGGTTTTATAAATATGAAACCAAATAATGAAAAGTATCAACAAGATGCTTGTTACTAAATAATAACTACATTGGATCCATTGGAACGCCGGTTTCTTTTTTTTCCCCCATTTCCTGAAAAGAAACCATTTTGGACGCAGGTTTCCACTAGACAGTGACAATGCCTCCATTGCATCATCACATAGAAAGAAAAAAAAAGATGCTAATCTGATCTACCGCCTGATTCGGATGCTATCAATGCATTGAATGGGACATTATCACCTTTTATTAGACCATTGAATGGGCGAAGTAGGCGACATACTGACCTACCCGCGATTTATCAGACCATTCATTGGGTGTTATCAAGACATACTGACCTACCAACGGAGATGACTTAAATAGTTCAGTTTCGGTTTTGGTTTTGGTTTCGGACCATGACGGAGGCGCGCAGTCTCAGGCGAACTGTCACCCCGTGAAGGACCACCGAGGGAGCTAAGGCGACCGAGTTGCCGTCCTGAACGGTGTGACGTTCGCCTGAGCCTAACTCAGCGCCGTTGGAGTTATGTACCGATAGGCACAGAATGGTAAATCATGTTGTGGGGACTGCTCCGCCTCCAAGTAGGTCAGTAGCTCCTGCTTACGCCCCATGAATGGTCTGACAAATCGCGGGTAGGTCCGTATGTCGCCTACTCGCCCATTCGATGGTCTAACTAGGCAACTACCGTAACATGTTTTTATATACTGTACGAACCTCTAGCTTCATATTTTAAGACAATAACTTAAAGGTAGGGTAAGTGATATTTTTTGGTTAAAACAAAAAGTATTTTGTTAAAAGGTTAAAGCACTATATTCTGATAGTAATCATTGCTATAGAGGGGTTTTTCAGTAACAGATGTCTCCCTGAGTCTCCAGCTCTTTAATAAACAGAAAATACATTTTTCGGTAGGTGTCAAAATCTCAGCCAATCAGGAGAAAGTACCCATTTTTAAGCTTAATTTGTATAGTGTTCCAGTTCCAATTTCTTAGTGTCATCACTTCCAATTCCACTTGTTTAATCTGTATCCTGATTGAGTTCTCTGTCCTGGTTGGATAAAATTGGAAATGAAACTGAAACTGAAACGAAAATGCATTTTCTGTTTAATAAAGAGGTGGAGAGACAAGGAGACTCCTAATACTGAACAAACACTCTATATCAATGAGTACTATCAGAATATAGAGCTATTTAACACTTATTTTAACCAAAGCAAATCACTTACCCTACCTTTAACGATGACGGCTATTCTTTGTGCAGGTGGAAGAAGATGGAACATAAACGCCACAATTTCAGCTGAAAACTAAAAGGCTAGAGAGGACATTCAGTAGCATTTGGAATAGTCAACGTTGTGCAAAATAACAATAACGGAAAGAAGTTAAACTTTAAGCAATACAAGACGGAATGTATAACTATGATAATAAGGTTAAATCACTGTACAAATGTGTTAACCACTTGAACCCTAGCTTCCCTATTCTTGGGGGGGGGGGGGGGGCATTTGCTGAAAAATGGGTGATCTTCAAGCTCCACAACGACGCTGCGACGCAACACGTTGTGAGCTTGTAGATCGGCTATTTTCGGGCGAAGAGATTTGGTGTAGAGGGGGGGGGGGGGGGGGGGAAGGAGCGGACCAAGTACAGAGCCGACCCCAGTCAAGTCAGTATTTCGTCTTTTGTCGGGTGGAAACCTCATATGTCCAAAACGGTTACTTTTCAGGATTCAAATACAAAAGTAGCAGATCTACAAGCTCGAAACGCGTCGCTTCGCGCCGCGTTTCGAGCTTGCAGATCTGCTACTTTTGACACTTAACTCTTATACTGCCAAAAACGTTTATAAACGTTTTTTATCAAAAACAAAATTAAAATAAATTTAAAATTATTATTATTTTTTTGTGTTTTTTTGTTTTTCTGTTCTTCACAAAGAACCAGGAGATAACATTTTCCTAAAAGTTTCCGCTCCATTCACTTCAATGTTAAAAAATAAACAGAGGAAAAAAATAACGTATAATGTTTTACCTGGAAACATGCTAACAGAGGTGGCAAAGTATTTTTTTAAAAACCCTGGCAGTTTAAGAGTTAAGTGTGTAGTATGATCAAGTATGGCGTTAATTTACAAAAACACAAAAAGTTAAACTAGGAGATGAGAGGTTTCTGCCCGACAACCGAGGATTTACTAAAACATGGAACGTTTTGAAGTGGTTAATATTTAGGATCAAAGGGCATGGGGCCTAACTCTATTTTAATATTTAGGATCAAAGGGCATGGGGCCTAACTCTATTTTAATATTTAGGATCAAAGGGCATGGGGCCTAACTCTATTTTAATATTTAGGATCAAAGGGCATGGGGCCTAACTCTATTTTAATATTTAGGATCAAAGGGCATGGGGCCTAACTCTATTTTAATATTTAGGGTCAAAGGGCATGGGGCCTAACTCTATTTTAATATTTAGGGTCAAAGGGCATGGGGCCTAACTCTATTTTGACGTCGGCCATTTGTCTGTCCGCGGTCCTCCCCGACCGGCTCCACTTCCTGTTGTCTCTGTGCTGTCGGGTCCTGGCGGCGCGCTGCCGCTTGCACCCTTGCTGCTTCCTCACCGCCTCCTCTTTACCGCCCGGGGGGTCCGGGCCCTCAAACGGCCTGCTGTGTGTGCGGACGGACGGACACAAAGGAAATGCAAGGATTATTAACACATTCCATGCCAGAGTTTAATCTCATAATGTACTCACCAGTGCCAGCGTTTTATTGTTGTTTTTTAGTTTTTTTCATGTCGCCACAGACCTCGCTAAATAAGTTAAAAGTGCGCGTTCATTTGGTTCCAAACACACAGCGGATCCGTGAGAAACGGCCAGCGAAAACAGTTTCCAAATCCGTGCGGCCATCTTGAAGATACAGCCGATCAACGGTAAACAGTGATCAGCGAGGAGAAAAACAACAACCGAGAAAATCGAGTTTTAAACAGGATCCCAGACAGGAAGCGGATACGATCGAAAAAACCGGAACCCGAATAATTCCGTTTCCGACCGGAAACCGGAAACGGAAATGGATCAAAAAAATTCGGAAAGTGCACCTGGGGCGATTACAATGGGAATCGGCGGTTCGCGTAGATCTACGCGACTGGCACGCTGCGGCTTTAAATAGGTTCGCGTAGATCTACGTGACTGGCATTCAATGTGTTAAGACCCGAGGCCGATTCTACAGATGTCAAGTTTTCTGAAAAACCTATGTTTGATAACACTAGGTAAGGTTGTCTCCAATGCTGAAGACCTTCATGTCTATTCAGGAGTTTTTACTTGCCCAAAGCTACCCCTTAACCCATTGAGACCTGAAGCCGATTCTACGTGTCTCCTAAATCCCAACAGTATTCTGAAAAACGTACAGTATGTTTCTATATCAGTGGTGCTCAATCTTTTTCATGTCAAGGACCCCCAAAATTATATGTATTTGGCGGCGGACCCCCATCAAAATATTTTGTTCCAGGGACCCCCCAGAAGCAAAGATTTGAGTTAAAAATGTTCGCTTTAAAAATATATATATTTCAAAGATTTGCACACATTTTCACGATTTTTCAAAAATAGCAGATCTACAAGCTCGTAGCGCTATGAGCTTGTATATCTGCTATTTTTGAATAGCCCAAAGCGTAAAATAATGCTTTTTAGATCAAATCTAAAAATGACAGTTCCAGGTCTTAATGGGTTAACTGATAAGAGAGATGAAGCAGGGACCCCCTGATACATCGTATAACATTGTTTGGCATAGTATTACTACTGTTGGCCTCAGTCCCTCCATCTTCTTTTTTTTTTAGAAACCGGGTGGGTGGCTACTCAGTTGAGTTTCCTACCGGATAGCCTCAGCCGGTCATCAAATTATTGACCTAGGAATGCGACCAACAACAAAAAAAAAGTCTCCATGAATTCAAGGCTTCATGGGGTGAGTAATTGATAAGAGAATAAGATTATTTTTGGGTGAACTACTCCTTTAATGTCTCACTGTACCACATGACATGCTGTTTACATTTCAGACTAATTAGGTATTCAATCAATCAGTCAATACTGTAACTGTATACTATATGGAATATCGTTGCTGTCGGGTGGATCGCCGATCTACAAGCTCAGTAGACTATTTGTGGAAACATTTTGATAAATGTTGACTAATCCTCTCTTATGGGGGTCCCCTGGCACAAAATCTTTTCAAAAAAATTACAGATCTACAATCTCACTGCGAGCTTGTACGTCTGCTATTTTTTTTTCTTTCTTTCATCTTGAAAGTATTGGATAATTGAATAATTAAGGTTTCTTCTTTACACAAATCTTCTCTTCTGGGGGTCCCTGTCACAAAACCTTTTCAGATGGAGGTCCACATCAAATACATATCAATGTGGGGGTCCTGGACATGCAAATGTTTGAGAAACACTATAAGAGACATTTCGTCTCATATGTCCAAAACTGTGTCTTTTCAGGATTCATATTCAAAAATAGCAAAAGTAGCAGATCTACAAGCTCGAAACGCGACGCTTTGCGCCGCGTTTAGGCCTTGCAGATCTGCTACTTTTGTGACGGAGTAGTATGATCAAGTAGGGCGTTGATTTACGAAAGAATAAGACGTTTTTTCATTCTGTCCGACAGCAGGGATTTGAATGAGCGTGTATAACCGTCACCTTGGCCCGTACTGTTCAGATCTACTGTCTCCGAAGAAGTGCTTGTAGACGTAATCGTCCAGGTCCTCGAACAGGTCGTCGCCCAGGCCGTGGTACTCGTGCATGTCCTCCAGGTAGTCCTCCACGCCGCTCACAAAGTCGGTGAACAGCATCTGGTCGTGGATGAACACGCCGTTGCGGAAGAAGCCGTTGACGAACTTCTCCAGCTCGCTCCAGTGGCGGAAGTGGTCCACCTGGGTTTATGGATTCAATACCTTATTAGTCACACATGTAAACCGTGCGTGGTACAGTCAGACATTAAAGCTAAAGGGGTAACATTAAAAAAAAAGTCCTGGGGACTTGTTTCCATTGTGGTCCTATAAGGTATGTATTCAATTCATCAACAAAGAATACAAAATTAACACAATAATACATGTCATCAACAAATACAAACACTATGTACAAAATAGATGGGAAAATTACATCTACCTCCCCTTGTGGTCTCCTGATAGATGATTTTTTAAGGCCAGTTTAGAAATAACCCAGTGTTACACCTCCTTTAATGGAGTGTGTCAGGACATTCCACATTTTGGTGTCAGAGCAGTAGAATGAGAACTCTCCCATGTTTGTTCTAAATGTGGGTGGTACCAGATCATGGTGGCTCCCTCTAGTGGTGTGGCTGTGGATGTCACTCACTTTGGAGAAGTAGTTAGACAGGTATGAGGGTATTGAGGTCTATTTAACTATCTTAAATACCAATCCCAGTGATATTTGCTTAACCCTGTCTTCTACCCTGACCCATCCCAAACTAGCAAAGTGTGCTGGAATCAGGTGGGTCATGGGCTTAAGGCCGAGAAGTAGTCGTATCAGTTCGTTTTGGGAGGTCTGAAGCTCAGTTTTTTTGTGACATTGAGATGTCGGAGAACCAGTGGTGTAAAGTACATTTACTCAAGTACTGTACTTTACTGGAGTATTTCTAATTTTCAATACTTTTACTTCTACTCCACTACATCTCAGAGGCAAATATTGTACTTTTACTCCAGTACAATTATTTGAAAACTTTAGTTACTAGTTACTTTGCAAATATAAATGATTATATTATGAAACTTACATTAACCACTTCAGCCCTATTTTATACCTAGGCTATTTGAAAATAGCCGATCTACAAGCTTGTAGATCTGCTATTTTCAAACATTTGGTACTTTTACTTTTGGCACTTCAAGCATATTTTGATGCCAATAAATACTTTGGTACTTTTTTTCTCAATTTTTTTTTTAACCCAGGCCTTTTACTTGTAACAGAGTATTGTTATGTTGTGGTATTGCTACTTTTATTTAAGTAAAATATCCGAGTACTTATTCCACCACTGAGGTGCAAGCATGATCAAAACGTCATCGGCTAAAAAAAATACCTCTTGCTGCAGGTAGCTCTGCAGGAGCTGGTGGAACTCGTCGGCTCTCACGGGCCCCATGGCCTTGTTGAAGAGACTCATGGACTCCTGGTAGGCACAGTCGAAAACTCCCGAACAGCTCTTGGGGTCCGCCGCTCCCGCTCCTGCCCTCTGGTGGTCCGTCTCTCCTCCTCCTCCTCCTCCGTCGTCCTGGACTTTGGCCCCCGACTTGCGGGTGTTGTGAGGGCCGTGGCGGGAGGAACCGTCGTCGCTGCTGGGTTTGTGCGGTGGGTGTGGTTTGTGGTGAGGCTTGTGGGGCTTGTGCTGCCACGACTCCCCCCCAGCGTCTTTCTGGTTAAACCTCCTGTGGGGGTTGTCACGCAAAATGATTGTGATTCATATTTTTATTGCAGTTTTTTTTGGTATTTGACTTTTGAAAGGATTCTAAATAAGCCTGCTGGCTTCTTCCTTAGTTTAACTTGTTTTCGTTGAAATGTATCATTTCAATTTTTTTCAATGTGCTAATGAACTATACTAAACTAGACCTATGAATACTTTTAGGTGTTGTAAACTAAATACTACATTTTAGGCTTTGTAAACTAACTACTAAATTCCACAGGGTGGATATGACAAATTACTGAGATATACCAAGAGAGGACTGACAATGACCGGTAACAATAATCTAAATGAATAATGTACCATGGCCAAAACAGGCCATATATTTATACTTTAGAAATGTTTAAAAAATAGCTAAAATAGCAGATCTCCAAGATCACAACGCGTCGCAGCGCCACGTGCTGTGAGCTTGTAGATCGGCAATTTTCGCTACTTGACTATTTATGGAAATATATGAACTTTTCAACATTTCTGAAAATGTTGAAAAACATTTTTTGCCCTAAATGTCAAAATGATGGACACTAGGGGTGGGACGATATGGGTACCTCACGATACGATATATATCACGATATTAGGCCCACGATAACAATATATATCACGATATTCGACGATGTTCGATATATTGCGATATCACGATATTCGATATATATTGCAAGAAATTTCACCAAAGATATATCACGATATCCGAAAATATCGATATATTGCGATATCACGATATATTGCATGAAAATTCACCAACGATATATCACGATAGTCCTTGTATTCAATTCATAAACACATAAAATAGCACCAAATGGTTCAAAATCATCATTACACAAATACAGAGTAGGAAAAACAACGTATCACAAACTAAAAAAAAAAAATTAATCGATATTTTTCGGCAGTATATCGATTATTTATCGCGGGAGAAAGTATCGCGATAAATCGATATATCGTCCCACCCCTAATGAAACACCAGGTTGAAAGCAGTCAAAAGAGCATGGACAATGATGTGGAAATAATGATGGAAATATGACATTTCTGTTCATTTCTTCCAAGTGTTTTTATACAGATGAATGAACACTAAGTATAATAAATAATAATAGTATTACTATGTCGTCCCTGTCGGGTGGTCCAACACGGTTACTTTTCAGGATTCAAAAGCATCACAAGTAGCAGATCTACAAGCTCAAAACGCGGCGTGAAGCTTGCAGATCTGCTGCTTTTGATGCTTTTGTGTGACGCTGTAGTAGGATCAAGTAGGGCGTTAATTTATGGAAAAAAAACACAAATACGGAGATAAAAGGTTTCTGCCCGACAGCAACGTTACGTAATAATTGCGTCAGGCCTACCTACCTGCAGTGGTAGATTTTACTTAAAGGGGTAGTTCACCTCCAAAATAACTTTTTTTCTATTGATTACTCACCCCATGGAGCCTTGAATTCATAGATTTTTTTTTGTTTTTGTCACATTCCTAAGCCAATAATTTGATTATAATAAATGTGTCCCCATTGATTCCGGTAGGAGACACAAATGCATTTGTGTCTCCTACCGGAATCAATGGGGCAAAATTTATTATAATCAAATAATAGAGGAAGGAATGCGACAAAAACAAAAAAAAATCCATGAATTCAAGGCTCCATGGGGTGAGTAATCCATAGAAAAAAAGTCATTTTGGGGGTGAACTACCCCTTTAAGTAAAAGTATCCATACTGCAATGTAGAAGTACTCTGTTACGAGTAAAAGTCTGGAAGTAACAAATTTACTTGAGTAAAAGTACAAAGGTGTTGGTATCAAAATGTACTTAAAGTACCAAAAGTAGTATGTACTCATTATGCAGAATGTCCGGTTTCACAAGTTTTCAAATGTATAAAAATCTTTTGAAAATAGCAGATCTACAAGCTCACGATGCGTCGCGATGCGACGCATCGTGAGCTTGTAGATCTGCTATTTTCAAATGGCCAAAATGTATATAGAGCTGAAGTGGATAATGTGTGTTTTGTAATAATAATCAAAATCTACAAAGTAACTAAAGTTTTCAAATAATTGTAGTGGAGTAAAAGTGCAATATTTGCCTCTGAGATGTAGTGGAGTAGAAGTAAAAGTACTGAAAATAGGAAACACTCCAGTCAAGTAAAAGTACCTCAAAAATGTGTACTTACGTACAGTACTTGAGTAAATGTATTTAGTTACTCTACCTGTTGTCCGTCGCTCGGGCCTTGTTCATGAACGTGGAGGCCGAGTCCTTGAAGTGGCGGAACGTGGACTTGACCGAGTCGGAGAACTTCCTGAGGTTCTCCTTCACGGCGTCCTTGGCCTTCTTGATCTGCTCCTTGTGGTGGTGCACAAACTCCTTGGTGGAGTTCTTCACCGCGTCCAAGGTCTCCTTCACCTTCCCGATCACGCCCTCTTTGGCCTTTTCATGGGAACCAAAAGCAGAACAAAACGTCATGAATGAAACGTTTTCTGTTAGAATTAAAGTTACGGTATTATCATTCTAAAGCAGTGGTTTTTCAACAGGTGGTCCGGGGACCACCTGTGGTCCGGGGACCACCAAATGGACCCTTACGGGTTTTACCATTTGGTTTCATTTTACGCTCTCAAGAGTTAAATTATTGTTAAACATCTGCGTTACTTAATTAAATAACTGTTATTTTTGATCAACGTTTGCCTGTTATCTCTCCTATTGGTACCAACATCAATACAGTAGGGGTGTGCCGATATATCGTCCCGCGATATATCGCGATACGTTTTCGTGACGAGATGTATCGTTTTGGAAAAAATTAAAAAATTAAATAAATAAATAAATAAATAAAAAAGTTTTCTTTTTTTTTTTTTACAATAATAATAATCAGGCTTGAAAACAGCCCCGAGGTGAAAAGGGTGACAACATGTTTTTTTTCGGGTCAGGTGTCACACTATTGCCCTATTTGGATTCAAAACGGCTATTGTAGCTGAAAAGCTACAAGTTTGCGTCTGAATAATGCAAAAACAGAATTATTTGTTTGCATTTTCTCTCCCCCATATATTTTCATAATAAAAAAAGTGCGTATCGTATCGTATCGAAATCGTATCGAAGTTGTGAGCCAAATATCGTATCGTATCGTTTGGTGAAATTAGTGTATCGGCACACCCCTACAATACAGCATGTGGAATTGTGGACAAAATCGTATCCAACATGTCGCAGCGCGACGTGTTGTGAGCTTGTAGATCTGGCTATTTTCGGTGCAGGACAAGCTTCCATTAGAAGACACGCTGGCTTCATATGGAATCCAAAATGACATATATCAGTGGTACGTTAATCCGTGCCTTCTTGACTTTGGGCTGCGTGTCTCCTTTGGCTCGCTCCTCTTTGGTCTCCACGTACAGACGCTCCCACAGGTCCGACCGCTGCCGCTCAAAGCCCAGCTTCCTCTCCGCCTCCGACAGGCGAGACTGCAGCTCCCCCAACGTCTCCGAATCCGCCTCTTCCTCCCCGACCCTGTTTGTAAGAGTTATCATAGTTAAAGGGATATTTCACTTTCAAAAAAACTTTGGGTCATTTTATCATCTACTCAGGCTTTTGTGAGCCCCCCAGACCGTTTTTAAGTTGCTTGATTCAGTAATTAGATATTTGATATTAATTTTATCAGACACGCCCCCTTCCTATACAAACCCATTATAACTTCAAACTCCATATTTAACATGTTAGATTCATCAAAAACACCCGTCCTTGGTTCTGGTGACTCACCCCGCCCTCCTAATATGCGAGGGGGCCGTGTTTTTTTTATTACTTTTTTCATTTATTTTATAGATTTTTTTTATTGTATGTATTTATTTTTATTTTCCCCAAAAAATATTAAAAATAAATGAAAAAAAGTTATCAAAAAAACACGCCCCCCTCGCATATTAGGAGGGCGGGGTGAGTCACCAGAACCAAGGACGGGTGTTTTTGATGAATCTAACATGTTAAATATGGAGTTTGAAGTTACAAAAGCATGAGTAGATGATAAAATGACCCAAAGTTGTTTTGAAAGTGAAATATCCCTTTAAAAAGGTAAGGTAAGGAGTGATTTTCTTTGGTTAAAATAAGCGTTAAATAGATCTATAATGCTGATGGTACTCATTGCAATAGAGTTCAGTAACGGGAGTCTCCATGTCTCTCCAGCTCTTTGATAAACAGAAAATGCATTTTCAGGTCAGGATATCAATTTGATCCAAATCAGGACAGAGAACTCAGTCAGGATACAGATTAAACAAGTGAAATTGGAAGTGGTGACACAAAGAAATGAGCAGACACAACATTGGACCTGGAACACTAAAAATAAAGCTGATCAATCGGTACTCTCTCCTGATAGGCTGAAATTCGGTCAACTACCTGAACATTTATTTTCTGTTTATTAAAGAGCTGGAGAGACAGGGAGACTCCTGTTACTGAACAAACACTCTAAATAAAACTAACCAAATGAACACGAGAATTTTATAAATATTTTTTGTTAACTCATTCACTGCCACTGACGTAAAAAACGTAATTTGTCCCGTTTACCAATCCTGCCACTGACGTAAAAAACGTATTTTTTTTTTTTTTTTTTTTAGTTTTTTTTTCAAATTTGACCCAAAGACCAAGGAGATATGATTGTTTAAAGATCTACACTCCCATCCACTTCCTTGTTAACTTAAAACTTAAAAATTCTGTATCTCGGCTCCTGAGTACTTTTTTTTTTGAATGAAAAATCTCTGGCAGTGGGCAAACGCGGCCAGCAATAATTGTGGCAGTGAATGAGTTAAAGGGGAAAGAAAAAAAAAGAGAACTGAAAGTGTATTGTGTTTTTTTTACAAAATGTATTAAAATATACTACAATCAATCATAGAGAAAATATCCATAGTGTTAAATCTTTGCATAAGCCTAGTATTTTGGGGTGATCTAACACTAAAACTAGTAAAGAAAACTAAAACTAAGCCTTTGAAAAAAAAAATTGAGAAAAAAAAGAAACCAAGGCAGCCAAACCCTCATAAAAAAAAACGGAATAAATAACGAAACAACGGAATAAAAACTAATGCAAAATTCTAAACTATTGGTTCTCAAACTGGGGTCCGGGGACCCCCAGCGGTCCTTGGGGGGGTACCAGGGGGTCCCCAGCTAAATTAGTTAATATAGCGTCACAATCATTTTAACCACTTTAACCATATTCTATACTTTGGCTATTCAAAAATCATGACAATTTGTGCAAATCTTTGAAAACATATATATATATTTTTTTTTAAAGCAAACATTTTTAACTGAAATCTTTACTTCTGGAGGTCCCTGGCACAAAACATTTTCAGATGGGGGTCGGCGGCCAAATATATATCAATTTGGGTGGTCCTTGCCATGAAAAAAGGTATGAGAACTAACTGTTCTAAAGCAGTGGTTTTTCAACCCCTAAATTGATATACATTTGGCCGCGGACCCCCATCTGAAAATATGTTGCGCCAGGAACCCCCAGAAGCAAAGATTTGGGTTACAAATGTTCGCTTTAAAAAATATATATATTCAAAGATTTGCACACATTTTCAAGATTTTTCAAAAATAGGTGCCGCGCTATGAGCTCGTATATCCGAATAGCCAAATGATCGTGACGCTATGTTAACTCATTTAGCTGGGGACCCCCTAGTATCCCCACCAAGTACCCCTGGGGGTCCCCGGACCCCACTTTGAGAATCAATGTTCTAAACCATAATGACCTGCTGTGACTGAGGTCGTCCAGCTCCGTCCTCAGCTGCCCGGCGGTCCTCCTCTCTTGGTCCAGCTCCGTCCTCAGTGTGAGGGACTCCGCTGCCATGGCCTCTCTCTGGCTCCTCACGCTGGTGAACGCCATCCTCTCCTCCTCCAGTTCACCTTTCAGTAGAGGAGTCATCATACACACATTTAACCATACCATCCTCTCCTCCTCCAGTTCACCTTTCAGTAGAGGAGCCACCATACACACATTTAACCATACTCTTTTTTTATTCTATTTTTGGGCGGTGAAACCGCCCCTATATGTGAGGTTTGGATATTTGCACCCCCCAATTCTGCGCTGTGATTGGCCACCAATGTACCCCCCTAACTCTGCACCGTGATTGGCCAATCACAGTCTATTCAGGACTGTGATTGGCTAGTGAAACATGACACATGTGCATAGCCCTATTAATAGGACTATGCACTTAAAAAAAACACATTTATGGTTTTTTTTAAGTGAATCACACATTGTCACACAATCAGTATTGTGATTAGCTAGCAAGACACCGTCCACTTCACACTGGGTGTGATTTTTTTTATTCCAATTATCATAAAAAATGTATCATATATTATATATATATATATATTATATTATACAAGCTTAACCCATTAAAACCGGGAAAGCATCTGTGTCACTTTAGATTCTAACCACTTTAACCATTATATTATACTTTGGCTATTCAGAAATAGCAGATCTACAAGCTCATAGCGCGTCACTTCGTGCCGCGCTATGAGCTTGTAGATCTGCTATTTTTGAATAATCTTGAAAATGTGTGCAAATCTTTGAATATATATATATATTTTTAAAGTGAACATTTTTTACTCAAATCTTTGCTTCTGGAGGTCCCTGGAACTAAATGTTTTAAGATGGGGGTCCGGGCCAAATACGTATAATTTCGCGGGTCCTAGACATGAAAAGCTTTTGAGCACCACTGATTATAGCAACATAAGTGTTTCAGAAAACTGTTAGGATTTAGAAGACATTTGTAGAATGGGCCTCAGGTCTTTAAAGGGTTAAGGGACATAAACCTCATAGTCATATTGTTGTAATCTCTGGTTCTTAAAGGGTTAAGGGACATAACCTCATAGTCATATTGTTGTAATCTCTGGTTCTTAAAGGGTTAAGGGACATAACCTCATAGTCATATTGTTGTAATCTCTGGTTCTTAAAGGGTTAAGGGACATAACCTCATAGTCATATTGTTGTAATCTCTGGTTCGGGAGGACGCTCTGCTTCCAAATTCCGCCGAATTTCGCCGTTTTTTTTTTCACTCACGCTGTTTGGTGAACAACGCACCTGTATGTATGTCTGTCTGTTTTTTTGAAAAATGTTTTAGCAACCCATATATTTGAACGGAAATGTATATTTTTATCCTGTGCTTAAAAAAAAAAAAATAATAACTTTTTTTTTTTTTTTTTTTGACCATGAGGGGGCCGCCAAGACGCTGCGATCGGGCCGCATGCGGCCCGCGGGCCGCGGGTTGAGTAGCGCTGTTCTAAGTGAACAGGGTGTGGCAGTCAATGTACTAATGGCTCATTGGAGAGCACCTGGGGCCGGTGCCTCCAGGAGGCTATAAAAGCCAGCCCATGATCAGTCCATGGAGAGATCCAGAGGAGAGAGGACTGCCGTCCTCTTCAGCTGCTCCCCATGCTTTTGTCCTGTTCCATTTGATTATTCTTTTCATCCATACACACACCCTGCACTACACCATGTTTCACTCATCCACACTTACACTACTGATTTACTGACTCCACACCTCATTCCTTTATTGTTATGATTTCCTTGTATGTTCAGTTATTCCTCAGTTGTTGGTTAGTTTCTTAGTTAATAAATATCTTTGTTATACTTTCCGTTGGTCTCCCTCCCCTATTATTTGTCGTGGCAAGAGCCAGCCATGACAGTAGTGATATAATGATAGATAAATAGCAGCCGGTCATTGACTGCCCCCAGTCAACTTCTGTGTTTTGGTTCGATTGGGTTTCACCAAGATTAACGTGACTATGGTAATCTCACACTTCATATCACACACAATACAGTAAGAGCTCCTGTAACTTTCACCAGCTAAAACATTTGAATAATAGCGTAAAAACACGTTCTTCTAACCCATTAAAACCGGTAAAGCGTCCGTGTCATTTTGGATTTTAGCATTGGCTATTCAAATATAGCAGATCTACAAGCTCGCAGCGCGGCACTAAGTGCCGCGCTGCGAGCTTGTACATCTGCTATTTTTGAACATTTTAGAAAAATCTTGAAAGTGTATCATTTAGAGAACTACTGATTTAGAAGTAGTTTTTAGAATCGGCCTCGAGTCTTAAAGGAGGAGTTCACCCAAAAAATGACTTATTTTCTATCAATTGCACACCCTATGAAGCCTTCTTTTTTGTTTTTGTCGCATTCTTAAGCTAATAATTTGATTCCCGTCTCCTATCGGCTAATGTATCCGGTAGGAGACACAAAGTAGATTATTTGTGTCTCCTACCGGAAATACACACGGTCATCAAATGATTGTCTTAGGAATGCCACAAAAACAAAAATAAATCTATGAAATCAAGGCTTCATGGGGTGTGTAATTGATTGAAAATAAGTAATTTTTTGGGTGAACTCCTCCTTTAACATCGCGATAGATGGTGGGACGATGTATGGCGACGCCCCCTACCTTTCAGTCTCTGGTTCTCCAGCAGAATGGCGTCTGTGCCGCCGCGGGCCTCGAGGTGGGCGACCTGAGAGCGCAGGGTCCTCAGCTCGTCCTGGAGGCCGGACAGAGAGGTCTGCTCGCGCCCCAGAGAACTCTTCAACAGCCCGTTCTCCGCCGTCAGCTTCTGCCGCTCGTACTCCATGACGGCCGTCTTCTCCGAGCTCCGTTTCAGCTGCGAGAGCAAATCGTCTCTCTGGGCCTTTTGTTTGTTGTTGTTGTTGTGGAAATGCAGACAAGAAGAGACTTAGATCAGGAGTTGGACAACTTTGATGATGCAGAGGGCCACTATATTTATATTTATATATGATGATGTAGAGGGCCACTATATTTATATTTATATATGATGATGTAGAGGGCCACTATATTTATATTTATATATGATGATGCAGAGGGCCACTATATTTATATTTATATATGATGATGCAGAGGGCCACTATATTTATATTTATATATGATGATGCAGAGGGCCACTATATTTATATTTATATATGATGATGCAGAGGGCCACTATATTTATATTTATATATGATGATGCAGAGGGCCACTATATTTATATTTATATATGATGATGTAGAGGGCCACTATATTTATATTTATATATGATGATGCAGAGGGCCACTATATTTATATTTATATATGATGATGCAGAGGGCCACTATATTTATATTTATATATGATGATGTAGAGGGCCACTATATTTATATTTATATATGATGATGCAGAGGGCCACTATATTTATATTTATATATGATGATGTAGAGGGCCACTATATTTATATTTATATATGATGATGCAGAGGGCCACTATATTTATATTTATATATGATGATGTAGAGGGCCACTATATTTATATTTATATATGATGATGTAGAGGGCCACTATATTTATATTTATATATGATGATGCAGAGGGCCACTATATTTATATTTATATATGATGATGTAGAGGGCCACTATATTTATATTTATATATGATGATGCAGAGGGCCACTATATTTATATTTATATATGATGATGCAGAGGGCCACTATATTTATATTTATATATGATGATGTAGAGGGCCACTATATTTATATTTATATATGATGATGCAGAGGGCCACTATATTTATATTTATATATGATGATGTAGAGGGCCACTATATTTATATTTATATATGATGATGTAGAGGGCCACTATATTTATATTTATATATGATGATGCAGAGGGCCACTATATTTATATTTATATATGATGATGTAGAGGGCCACTATATTTATATTTATATATGATGATGTAGAGGGCCACTATATTTATATTTATATATGATGATGCAGAGGGCCACTATATTTATATTTATATATGATGATGTAGAGGGCCACTATATTTATATTTATATATGATGATGTAGAGGGCCACTATATTTATATTTATATATGATGATGTAGAGGGCCACTATATTTATATTTATATATGATGATGTAGAGGGCCACTATATTTATATTTATATATGATGATGTAGAGGGCCACTATATTTATATTTATATATGATGATGTAGAGGGCCACTATATTTATATTTATATATGATGATGTAGAGGGCCACTATATTTATATTTATATATGATGATGTAGAGGGCCACTATATTTATATTTATATATGATGATGTAGAGGGCCACTATATTTATATTTATATATGATGATGCAGAGGGCCACTATATTTATATTTATATATGATGATGTAGAGGGCCACTATATTTATATTTATATATGATGATGTAGAGGGCCACTATATTTATATTTATATATGATGATGTAGAGGGCCACTATATTTATATTTATATATGATGATGTAGAGGGCCACTATATTTATATTTATATATGATGATGTAGAGGGCCACTATATTTATATTTATATATGATGATGTAGAGGGCCACTATATTTATATTTATATATGATGATGTAGAGGGCCACTATATTTATATTTATATATGATGATGCAGAGGGCCACTATATTTATATTTATATATGATGATGTAGAGGGCCACTATATTTATATTTATATATGATGATGTAGAGGGCCACTATATTTATATTTATATATGATGATGTAGAGGGCCACTATATTTATATTTATATATGATGATGTAGAGGGCCACTATATTTATATTTATATATGATGATGCAGAGGGCCACTATATTTATATTTATATATGATGATGTAGAGGGCCACTATATTTATATTTATATATGATGATGTAGAGGGCCACTATATTTATATTTATATATGATGATGTAGAGGGCCACTATATTTATATTTATATATGATGATGTAGAGGGCCACTATATTTATATTTATATATGATGATGCAGAGGGCCACTATATTTATATTTATATATGATGATGTAGAGGGCCACTATATTTATATTTATATATGATGATGTAGAGGGCCACTATATTTATATTTATATATGATGATGCAGAGGGCCACTATATTTATATTTATATATGATGATGTAGAGGGCCACTATATTTATATTTATATATGATGATGCAGAGGGCCACTATATTTATATTTATATATGATGATGTAGAGGGCCACTATATTTATATTTATATATGATGATGTAGAGGGCCACTATATTTATATTTATATATGATGATGTAGAGGGCCACTATATTTATATTTATATATGATGATGTAGAGGGCCACTATATTTATATTTATATATGATGATGTAGAGGGCCACTATATTTATATTTATATATGATGATGTAGAGGGCCACTATATTTATATTTATATATGATGATGTAGAGGGCCACTATATTTATATTTATATATGATGATGTAGAGGGCCACTATATTTATATTTATATATGATGATGTAGAGGGCCACTATATTTATATTTATATATGATGATGTAGAGGGCCACTATATTTATATTTATATATGATGATGTAGAGGGCCACTATATTTATATTTATATATGATGATGTAGAGGGCCACTATATTTATATTTATATATGATGATGCAGAGGGCCACTATATTTATATTTATATATGATGATGTAGAGGGCCACTATATTTATATTTATATATGATGATGTAGAGGGCCACTATATTTATATTTATATATGATGATGCAGAGGGCCACTATATTTATATTTATATATGATGATGTAGAGGGCCACTATATTTATATTTATATATGATGATGTAGAGGGCCACTATATTTATATTTATATATGATGATGCAGAGGGCCACTATATTTATATTTATATATGATGATGTAGAGGGCCACTATATTTATATTTATATATGATGATGTAGAGGGCCACTATATTTATATTTATATATGATGATGTAGAGGGCCACTATATTTATATTTATATATGATGATGTAGAGGGCCACTATATTTATATTTATATATGATGATGTAGAGGGCCACTATATTTATATTTATATATGATGATGTAGAGGGCCACTATATTTATATTTATATATGATGATGTAGAGGGCCACTATATTTATATTTATATATGATGATGTAGAGGGCCACTATATTTATATTTATATATGATGATGTAGAGGGCCACTATATTTATATTTATATATGATGATGCAGAGGGCCACTATATTTATATTTATATATGATGATGTAGAGGGCCACTATATTTATATTTATATATGATGATGTAGAGGGCCACTATATTTATATTTATATATGATGATGTAGAGGGCCACTATATTTATATTTATATATGATGATGTAGAGGGCCACTATATTTATATTTATATATGATGATGTAGAGGGCCACTATATTTATATTTATATATGATGATGTAGAGGGCCACTATATTTATATTTATATATGATGATGTAGAGGGCCACTATATTTATATTTATATATGATGATGCAGAGGGCCACTATATTTATATTTATATATGATGATGTAGAGGGCCACTATATTTATATTTATATATGATGATGTAGAGGGCCACTATATTTATATTTATATATGATGATGTAGAGGGCCACTATATTTATATTTATATATGATGATGTAGAGGGCCACTATATTTATATTTATATATGATGATGCAGAGGGCCACTATATTTATATTTATATATGATGATGTAGAGGGCCACTATATTTATATTTATATATGATGATGTAGAGGGCCACTATATTTATATTTATATATGATGATGTAGAGGGCCACTATATTTATATTTATATATGATGATGTAGAGGGCCACTATATTTATATTTATATATGATGATGCAGAGGGCCACTATATTTATATTTATATATGATGATGTAGAGGGCCACTATATTTATATTTATATATGATGATGTAGAGGGCCACTATATTTATATTTATATATGATGATGCAGAGGGCCACTATATTTATATTTATATATGATGATGTAGAGGGCCACTATATTTATATTTATATATGATGATGCAGAGGGCCACTATATTTATATTTATATATGATGATGTAGAGGGCCACTATATTTATATTTATATATGATGATGTAGAGGGCCACTATATTTATATTTATATATGATGATGTAGAGGGCCACTATATTTATATTTATATATGATGATGTAGAGGGCCACTATATTTATATTTATATATGATGATGTAGAGGGCCACTATATTTATATTTATATATGATGATGTAGAGGGCCACTATATTTATATTTATATATGATGATGTAGAGGGCCACTATATTTATATTTATATATGATGATGTAGAGGGCCACTATATTTATATTTATATATGATGATGTAGAGGGCCACTATATTTATATTTATATATGATGATGTAGAGGGCCACTATATTTATATTTATATATGATGATGTAGAGGGCCACTATATTTATATTTATATATGATGATGTAGAGGGCCACTATATTTATATTTATATATGATGATGCAGAGGGCCACTATATTTATATTTATATATGATGATGTAGAGGGCCACTATATTTATATTTATATATGATGATGTAGAGGGCCACTATATTTATATTTATATATGATGATGTAGAGGGCCACTATATTTATATTTATATATGATGATGTAGAGGGCCACTATATTTATATTTATATATGATGATGTAGAGGGCCACTATATTTATATTTATATATGATGATGTAGAGGGCCACTATATTTATATTTATATATGATGATGTAGAGGGCCACTATATTTATATTTATATATGATGATGTAGAGGGCCACTATATTTATATTTATATATGATGATGTAGAGGGCCACTATATTTATATTTATATATGATGATGTAGAGGGCCACTATATTTATATTTATATATGATGATGTAGAGGGCCACTATATTTATATTTATATATGATGATGTAGAGGGCCACTATATTTCCACACTCACTCCAGAGGGACACATTGCATATACTGTCGGGCAGACACCTCTTATCTCCGTATTTAAACTTTTTTAAATGCCATTCTATGTCACACAAAAGTAGCAAAAATAGCCGATCTACAAGCTCAAAACGCGTCACAGTGTGACAGATATATCTGCTATTTTTTTTTAATCGTGAAAATGTGTGCAAACCTTTGAATATATATATTTTTTTTTAAGCGAACATTTGTTGCTCAAATCTTTGCTTCTGGGGTCCCTGGAACAACATATTTGAGATGGGGGTCCGCGGCCAAATACATATCATTTTGGGGGTCCTTGACATGAAAAAGATTGAGAACCACTGACTTAGACCAATAACTACACTAACTATTATTGTTTGGTCACAATGATCACTCACAATTGTACATAGTGGTATATATGTTTTCCTCTGTATTCTTATGTTGATTTTTGAACTGTTTGGTTGCTACTATATATGTCTATGAAATTAACTCAAGGACCCCAACGGAAACAAGCCCGCAAGGACTTTTTTGGCCGGACCTTTTAGACAAAAGCATTATAAATGTAACTGTGTTGTTTTACATTCTTTTGCCTAATAAAAATTTCAATCAATCAATCAATTCAATCAATCAAAAACAATCAATTCATCTCATTACTATGACATATTACAATATTAGTACTGTGCTCCTACTATCCATATTTGAACTGTTTGTGTTTTTTTCATAAATTAGCGTCGTACTTGATCATACTACAGTCACAGAAAAGCATCAAAAGTATCAGATCTACAAGTTCGAAACGCGGCGCGAGCCAGATTCATTTTGTCAATTAATGGACAAAATCATCGTACAGGGGTGTCACAAAAGCTTGTGAGCTTGTAGATCGCCTATTTGGGGAAAATAATTGAAATTGATATAGTGAAAGTCCTTAATTGTGTCTGTGGGGTTTTATAAATATTAAACAAATTAAAAGTATTAACAAGAGCTTACGACTAAATCATAACTGCATTGACCACTGGTTTCTTTTTTCTTTTTTTATGAAAAGTAAATACGTTTTGGGTATAAGGTTTCTACCTGACAGAGACCACAACGATATCCCAAAACTGTTACTTTTCAGGATTCAATTTCAAAAGCATCAAAAGTATCAGATCTACAAGCTCGAGCTTGTAGATCTGATACTTTTGATGCTTTTGTGTGATCAAGTAGCAGGGAATTCATTTACGAAAAAACACACGTTAAAATACGGAGATAAGAGGTTTCTGCCTGACACCAACAATATGCTTTTTTAGTTGAATCCTCTAAGGGGAAACTAGACATTGCATTGTACCTTTAAGAGGGAGTGCTTGACGCTGAGCTCCTGGTTCTCCGTGGTGATGGACTCAACCAGTCCCGACAGGGTGTGCACCATGTCCAGCTCATCCTCGTCCTCTCTGAGGTCCTCAACCACCTCCTAACATGTATGTGTGTGGAAAAACATCATCACAACCACCTCCTAACATGTATGTGTGTGACAAAACATCATCACAACCACCTCCTAACATGTATGTGTGTGACAAAACATCATCACAACCACCTTCTAACATGTATGTGTGTGACAAAACATCATCACAACCACCTTCTAACATGTATGTGTGTGACAAAACATCATCACAACCACCTCCTAACATGTATGTGTGTGACAAAACATCATCACAACCACCTTCTAACATGTATGTGTGTGACAAAACATCATCACAACCACCTTCTAACATGTATGTGTGTGACAAAACATCATCACAACCACCTTCTAACATGTATGTGTGTGACAAAACATCATCACAACCACCTTCTAACATGTATGTGTGTGACAAAACATCATCACAACCACCTCCTAACATGTATGTGTGTGACAAAACATCATCACAACCACCTCCTAACATGTATGTGTGTGACAAAACATCATCACAACCACCTCCTAACATGTATGTGTGTGACAAAACATCATCACAAACACATCAGCTAAACACACTGTCTTGTACTTGAATGAATACGCGAATAATAAGTGTTCTCTGCCACCAAAATGTGGAATGCCCTGACACCATCCATTAAAAGGATGTGCAACACTGGTTTCTTTCTAAACTGGCCTGAAAAAACATCGGCTGGATGATGATGGACAAATTCAAATATCACGATATATATTCTTGACCAAATACCAAGATCAGACGGGCACCTCCCGTAAACGTATAGCCAATCGGAATGGGATATGAAACATGTGACTGAGACCTACAGAGATAATGTGTAGAGATTTGTTTTAGTATTAGACAAAAACTGTGGGAGTAATGGCAATGTGCGCTTTGAAGAGAACGCTAAATGGGCCAATCAGAAGAGGTGGAAAGTAACTAAGTACATTTACTCAAGTACTGTACTTAACTTAGGTATTTTTACTTTACTGGAGTGTTTCCAATTTTCAATACTTTTACTTCTACTCCACAGGGGCAAATATTGTACTTTTTACTCCACTGCAATTATTTGAAAACTTTAGTTACTAGTTACTTTGTAGAGTTTTGATTATTATTACTAAACATACATAAACCACTGAAGCCCTATATATATACTTCGGCTATTTGAAAATAGCTGATCTACAAGCTCACAACACATTGCATCGCGACGCTTTGTGAGCTTGTAGATCTGCTTTTTTCAAAAGATTTGAATACATTTTGTAACAGAATATTTCTACATTATGGTATTGATAAAAGAATAGTACTTCTTTCATCACTGCCGATCGGTCTAGCGGTATCCAAGTGTAGCTGTACAACAACATGCACACACACACACACACACACACACACACACACACACACACACACACACACACACACACACACACACACACACACACACACACACACACACACACACACACACACACACTTTAAAACCCCAGGATATTGACTTATGAGCATCTCACTCACCTTGCCAATGAACCGTCTCTGAAAACTGCTCAGAAGCACGTCCCTGACATCTTCACGTTCGTTCTCTCTGATCTGCTCCACTATCTTATGCCTTTCTTGAATCTGGAAGGTGGCTGTAAGAGATGGAGATGCAGAAAATGTCTAGATTTCTACAAAACAAGAGCTATTGACCGTTTGAAACCTATAGCATACCTTTTCTTGGGGCGAAAATACGGCATAAATTGTCTTGTCTGCAAGCTTGTAGATCGGCCAATTTTGCGCGAAGAGATTATGTGTAGAGCCGTGTTTCTCAAATGGGGTACATGTATCCCAAACTTTTTAATGTCAAGGACCCCCAAATTAATATATTTATTTGGCCGCGGACCCTCATCTTAAAATCTTTTGTGCCAGGGACCCCCAGAAAAGATTAATGTAAAAACATTCATCTAAATTATTCTAAAAATTCTAAACAATATTTTTCAAATATTTTCAAAAATAGCAGATGTACAAGCTCGCAGCGCAGCATGAAGAGACGCGCTGTGGGCTTGTAGATCTGCTATTTTTGAATAGCCAACATATAAATAGATAAAGTGGTTAAGATAATTGTGATGCTAGGGACCCCCTGGAACCCCCACAAGGACCCCACTCTGAGAACCAATGCCCAAGGGGAGTGTGGAGCTACTACAGGAAACAGAAAACATGGTTCTACTGTTATGACGATGAACCTTTGAATAACTTTGTGTGCACCTGCTGATCTGTGAAAGGTTAAACCAAATTAAATTAAACATTTAAAAACTTGACTAGCACAACTGTTATTGAATAGAAAACAATACTTGTTTTCATATTATTTGAACATATTGTATCAAAACTCGACTTGACCCATTAAGACCAGGAACGCATCTGTGTCACTTTAGATTTCTTTGGCGCGCTATGAGCTTGTAGATCTGCTATTTTTGAAAAATCTTGATTTTTTTTTTTTTTTTACTTTTAGGATTGCCTCAGGTCTTAATGGGTTAATGAAATGTTACGGCCACAACTGTAGTTCAAATAAATTGTCATGTTATATTCAAAGTTGTGTTCAAAAGGGGCGTTACTTATCATTCATTCATAAGCATGCTAACTGTGGTTTTCTCTTAAACGGTGTAGTCTGAGTAAAGGTGCTTGGATTCAGAAATCAGGAAAAGGGGGAAGTGTAGCTAAAAAACATTGAGAACCACTGGTGTAGAAGAGCAAACTCTTTCATGTCAAGGACCCCCAAAAGGATATGTTTATGAGTGCCAACCCCCATCTCAAGAATATTTTGTGCCAGGGGCCTCCAGAAGCAAAGATTTGAGTTAAACATTTTTTAAAGTGGTTCAAATGATTGTGACGCTACATTAACTCATTTATCTGGTGTGTATATTAACTCATTTATCTGGTGTGTATATTAACTCATTTATCTGGTGTGTATATTAACTCATTTATCTGGTGTGTATATTAACTCATTCATCTGGTGTGTATATTAACTCATTTATCTGGTGTGTATATTAACTCATTTATCTGGTGTGTACATTAACTCATTTATCTGGTGTGTATATTAACTCATTTATCTGGTGTGTATATTAACTCATTCATCTGGTGTGTATATTAACTCATTTATCTGGTGTGTATATTAACTCATTTATCTGGTGTGTATATTAACTCATTTATCTGGTGTGTATATTAACTCATTTATCTGGTGTGTATATTAACTCATTCATCTGGTGTGTATATTAACTCATTTATCTGGTGTGTATATTAACTCATTTATCTGGTGTGTAGAGTACATAACCCAGAGGCATTTACCATAGAAGTGTCCAAATCCCATGCTGGTGGCTACAACCAGAGCCAGGAGGATGCACCTGTTGAGGGTGCTGCTGCTGACCCGGTGGCCCTGCGCCGGCCGCCGGGAGGAGGGGGGCTCCTCCTCCTCCTCCTCCTCCTCCTCCTCCATCTGTTCCTGGGACTGGAAGAAGGCACGGCGCTCCTCGGGCTCCGGCGGCAGCAGCTCCTCCTCGTCTTCCTCCTCCTCCTCCTCGTCCTCCTCCTCCTCGGGCTCGGTCACGCTGCTGACGGTGTTCTTCCTTAACCTGCGTCTCCGTACCGCCGGCGCCGCCACCGGGGTGGAGGAGCTGCCCGCCGTGTCGTCCTCACTGCTGCTGCTGGAGTCGTTTAGCACCGCCGCCTGCTGCTGCTGCTGCTGCACCGCAAAAACTACCACACACAAAAAATAACACACCCTGTGTGAAGTGGGCGGTGTCTTGCTAGCTAATCACAATACTGAATGGAGTCAACCAATCATGTACAAAAAATAAATACATTTATTGAAACACTCTTTATGATGGAAGAAACCATAACTTAAAAAAAACAAAATTATTGTTTTTTTTAAGTTATGGTTTCTTATATAGGGCTATGCACATGTGTCATGTGACACTGGCCAATCACAGTCCTGAATAGACTGTGATTGGCCAATCACGGTGCAGGGTTAGGCGGGGTACATTTTTGGCCAATCACAGCGCAGGATTTGTTGTACAAATATCCAAACCTCACTTATAGGGGCGGTTTCACCGCCCAAAAATAACACAAAATCTGTGATTTACCCATTATACTGTACTTTAATCACTTTAACCTATTAAGATGTTAGCTTCTCTTTTAATCCAGTGGACCACAAAAGGAACCAAACGTACCGTCACTCACCACCACACACGTTTAGTTACAGTATATTAATTATGGGAGTTGCTTGCAAGATGCTTCAGAGGAACACAAACTGGTTGACATCTTCAGACGTCTCCAGGCAACACATCGTCTCTGTGACGGGTGGAAACCTCATATGTCCAATAGGGCTGGTGAATTAATATTCAAATTTCGAATATTCCTCGAATATGGGGAAAATATGTATATTCGAATATGAAAATTTATTTTCGAATATTACATTTTTATTATACATGTTTATTTTACAGGGACAATACAAAAAACATATGTATCAAGTTATAAAAACAAACAAAATATATGTTTTATTGGATCCGAGCACTCGATACATTGTTTTTTGTATTGTTTGTCCAAAAAAGAAATTGGAGGGAAAAAATCATATATTTTTTTATAATAATAATAATAATATTCGATTATATTCGAATATCTGCCAATTTTTAAGACCAATATTCAAATATAATTTCTGAGGAAAGTTGACAGCCCTAGATCAAGTAGGGCGTCGATTTTACGAAAAAACACAGAAAGCTAAAATATGGAGATGAGAGGTTTGTGCTCCACAGCTACGATATCAGAAGGAGCCGTGCACTGCAGCCAACAAGACCAGCAGCATTATTATTATTATCATGAATTCACTCCAAACAGGTTTCAGACCACCTGCCTGGGAAACAGCCACGTCCAGTAAAGTGTCTTTTCAGATGGTGACCTATAGGTCCCACAGACTGTGTGGAACAGCTCTCCACTGACTCATCAAACCTGCTGTCATGAGGGGACACACAGGAAGACCCATGCTATTAGAGCCTAGGCCTGTCCCCGACTAAGGATTTGTATAGTCCAATCTGATTGGCGACTAATTGCCAATAATGACACCCAAAAAATAAATATTTATTTCTTTTTATTATTATTATTAATTTTTTCGCATGATTCGACTGAGATTGTCAGTGGAATCAGTCTGATTCGAATGCCAATCTCTCAGTCAAATCATGCAAAAAATATGTTATATAGAGGAACATTCCATTTGGGCTGTAGGGGTGCTTAGTGTCTGATTTAACATATACTATTGGTTTCTCCCAATAAATCATGATGTATATCCTATTTTTGGCAAACTATTAGTTTATTAATATAAGTCAAATAATAAAATAATTAAAACATTTTTTTTAAATGATTCGATTTTATGATTCGAATAAGAGATTGGCAGTTGACTCAGACACCCCTCGACTAATTATTCGACTACTAGAGGTCAGGCCTATAATAGAGCCCCAGGCTTTTGGGTTCCGCTGCCGATTCAACGTTCTGAATCGGGTCCTATACACCAATATTTGCATGCGGTGTAACCTTCAGTTTTTATCATATCTCTGCTGTCGGGGCAGAAACCAGCTAACTCCAAAATGTTCATTTTTCAGGAAATGACAAAAACAAAACACAAAGTGGAGTTAGGAGGTTTTGTTCATCATTGATAAGAACAGCTGAATGGACCTCCAAGCCCACAATGAGGTTGGAGGTCAAAAGGGGGCGGAGCCTGGAGTAAGCAAAACCGGGTGGAGTTAGCACAAAGTGGAAAGTTTGAGGAACCAATGGAGTTAGCTGGTTTTGTCAGAAGTGCCTTTTAATACTTTTTTTTTTTTTAAGTGTCAAAATGGAGTTAGCTGGTTTCTGCCCGACAGCAACAACAATATGATACTTCTATGGATTTGGAATTCTATTTAGAAACTTGGGGTTGTGGTCAGTGGTGGAAAAGGTACTCGCATCTTTTGTAAAAGTATCAATACTGCAGTGTAGAAATACTGTAAAAGTCCCGTAATAAAAAATTGATCGAGTAAAAGTACAAAAGTATTGGCATCATAATATACTTAAAGTACCAAAAGTAAAAGTACTCATTGTTCAGAATGTCCCATTTCACAAGCTCATAATGTATATAAATATTTTGAAAATAGCAGATCTACAGGCTCACAATGCGTCGCATCGCAACGCATTGTGAGCTTGTAGATCTGCTATTTTCAAATGGCCAAAATAGGGCTGACGTGGTTAATGTGTGCTTTGTTATAATAATCTAAATCTGCAAAGTAACTAGTAACTAAACCTGTCAAATAATTGCAGTGGCGTAAAAGTACAATATTTGCCTCTGAGAAGTAGTGGAGTAGAAGTAAAAGTATTGAAAATGGGAAATAGTTCAGTAAAGTAAAACAAATCCTCAAAAGGGTACTTAAGTACAGTACCTGAGTAAATGTACTTAGTTACTTTACACCACTGGTTGTGGTACTTGTCACAAGTACCACAACAACCCCAAGAAACTAAAAGGTAGAAAAATTCTAGTCGAAAATAAAATAAACTAGAAAAAGTGCTCCTCGGAGCACATGTTTCCGGCAGGTGGCGCTATCATAGGGAAATATGTGAAAAGGGTGTCATTTCTTCTTAGACCTTTCAATCGGACACTGGATTCATGATTTGAAGCATTTAGTTCCAAAAATGTGTTTTGCTAAATTAGACCTGCTGGTGGCGCTATAACAGGCCAATGTGAAAAAGGGTGCCATTTCTTCCTCGGTCTAGTGGGAATGTGCGTGTGAAATTTCACGGAAATCGCACGCTGCGTTCATGATTTGAGGCATTTTGTTCAAAACGGACCAATCCTGCAAACTTTGGAAGCCAACCTTAGCCAATGAGGATGGAATATGGAAAATGGGACAGATCCGTGTTGATCACATGACTATAGAGATACTGTGTACCGATTTGCATGACGTTTGGATAAAATCTGTAGGAGTAAAATAAAAAAATGGGTTTTGCACAAATCGGCCTCCAGGTGGCGCTATAACAGCCCCATGTGAAAAATGAATTGGCATCCAGGGAGTGTGTGTGCACAGTTTCGCAGCGACCGGGGCAACGGTGCCGGAGATTAGCTGCTCACACACGGACAGACAGACAGACGGACAGGGGGCAAAACATACTCTCTCGCCCTGCCTTTCGGCCTGGCGGAGACAATAAACAGACACCTACCAGTCTCTACTGCATTGAAGGTGTACTGGCTGCTGGAGGACGTTCCCAGGTAGAAGTCCTCCTCGCTGGCCGCCGCCCTCTCCTCTGGCTCCGCCTCCGCCGCGGCGCGTTCGTCCTCCCGGGCGTCCCCTAAGGTCACGATGTCCGAGTGGTCGTCCTCCCGGGCGTCCCCTAAGGTCACGATGTCAGAGTGGTCGTCCTCCCGGGCGTCCCCTAAGGTCACGATGTCAGAGTGGTCGTCCTCCCGGGCGTCCCCTAAGGTCACGATGTCAGAGTGGTCGCTGGACGAGAAGAGGGTCACCTGCTCCGTCCCCCCCGCCTGCAGGAGGACATGCTGACAACGTGGCTGGCATAAAGCACAAACGTTTTCATGTCAAAGACCACCCAAAATGATATGTCTTTGGTCGCAGAACCCCACCTGAAAGTGTTTTGTGTCAGGGACCCCCCAGAAGAGAAGATTTGTGTGAAAAGAAATTAAAAAAGTATTAAAAAATTTCCAAACGTTTTTTTTAAATACCATGTGTACAAGCTTGCAGCATGGCACGACGCGCTGTGAGCTTGTAGATCTACTTAATTTTAATAGCCAACGTATAATTGGATAAAGTGGTTAAAATTATTGTGATGCTATGTTAACTACTTTTGCTGGGGACCCCCTGGAACCCCCCCCCCCCCTAAAAACTATATACTAGCGAAATAACAATCTGTACATTGAAACTATAGGATACCAGGTAAACGATGAACCTAGACATCATCAACCATATAAAACCAATGCTTTTATATGTTGTGATGCGACACCTTCTGAGCTTGTAGATCATCTATTTTTTTGGTGAGCCACACCATAGTACAAAGTACTTTAGAGTCCAGAATGAGATTTGAATCACATTTCAAACCACATAGGAATGTGGCTCAAAACTGTTGATGGTCCATTGTGAAACCTTGGGCCGTCAACCTTTACGTTCTAGAGTGTGGAGCACAGAAGCTGTGCTCCAATTAGAAGGCCGAACGTGCCATCCACTGTTTTTGATATACTGAATGCTAAAGATAAGAACCTCAGAATTCTCCAGGCGCTCAACCGAACGCTTGTTTGCATGCAGACCTAGATGTGGTATCAGGTCGTATTTTGTTTTATCATTGAATCTGCTGTTTGTGTAATTCACATTTCATAGAGGGAACTTCCCATGTAATCAATAAATTGCCCTTTTAACTGGTTGATTATGTTCTCTGTATTGTCGTCTATAAACTGGACTTTAGGGTTTATTGAACCTTAGCGACAGGTCTGCCACGGCACATCAAAACTAATTATAAAAAGATCAGTTGCCAGATTTCTGTTCAGACTTGATGATTAAACTAAACTATCTGATTCCGATCTGGAAAGGCCAAACATCTGATTTGGTGTGTATGATATTAAAAGCCTCACTATGTATGTAGTATTATGCCAGTGGTTCTCAACCAGTGGTCCGGGGACCACCAGTGGTCCTTGAGGGGGTTCCAGGTGGTCCCCAGCTAAATGATGGAGAGTTGGTAACCAAATGGACCCTTATAGATCTTTAACTCCAAAATGGACCCTTGCGGGTCCATTTGGTTTCATTTTTGTTAAACATCTGCATTACTTAATTCACAAGAAGTCTAACACAAATAGGGAACGTAGAATAAATGTTATTTTGATCAACATTTGCCTGTTATCTCTCCTCTATGGTACAACATCAATACAGCATGGATGGAATTGTGGACAAAATCTTATCCAACGACAACAAAATACTCTAAGTTTTGGGTCTGAGAGTCTAAATCTCAAATGGTGGTTCTGTGACTCAAATGCCGAATAAATAATGGGCTTCATATGAAAAGGGTTGAAAACCACTGTATTATATTATATACTGTACAGAGATATGGGAGTTGTGGCGCTCATAGGTCCCTTTTTTCGGGTTGAGCCAGGTCCGTTCTTTTTTCCCGCCTAATTTTTAACCAGTTTAGAGCGTTTCCACTGAGAAATGGGTTCAGAATCCTAAAGGTTGGTTCGGAACTGGCACCAAAAAATACTTGTTTTTTGACGAACTACAGACGAAACTCTGCCTGTGGTTCTTCCACCACCCAGTGATGTTAAAATGCACCACAGGGTGGCGCCACGCGCCAGTACACTAGGCTGCTAGAGCTCGCCATACAGGGAAAATTTGACAGATCTTGTGGAAACTATGATGATAAACGTCTATACTCTATACCATACATGGGCAACTGGCGGCCCGGGGGCCACATGCGGCCCCCACCTTCACTTAATGCGGCCCGCAGGTTAATATCAGAATTCTGATATATTATTGATTTCAGCTGTTATGATTCCAAACATGCAAACATGACCCGCTTTAATTACTTCAGTCTATATTATAGTAGCTTAATGACTAGTATTAACATTATATTGTCTTTTTTATGTCCAATGTATTTGTATTTAAGTTCATAAAGTTGACATAAGTATAACTAAATGCATTTGAAATGAAATAAAAAAAAGTTTCTTTTCAGGATTCCAGTTAAAAAATAGTACCAAAAGAAATCAGGATTCCAATTCAAAAACATCAAAGTTGCATCACCCATGCTCTATACTTAGTAAACTAATACTAAGTTGGTCCACTACTCTTATTATCTTTTGGCCAAAAACAGCCGATCTACAAGCTCACAGCTATTTTCAGCAAACATTCCCCCCAGAATAAAGATGCAAGGGTTCAAAGTGCTTAAAGCGGCACTACGTTTAACTTTTCTTTAATGAATAAAATGTAATTTTGGCCAATCTCTATGGTAGAGTACGTTAATACAATATAACTTATACAGTTGGGGTGGTTTTATTTGGTCTCCCTGCTCTGCTATTGAGACATTTAGATCGTGTCAAAGAAGGTCATGTCTCACCTAGACACAGGATCTGACATGCATGCATTTTGACCTGATGGTCAAGAAAGGTTCCATTTATCCCCTGAGCCAGCAGGCAGGCTCTATTAGCTCTGAAAAGCAGACACTAAGCGTATAATGTGTATATTATTGTGACGGTTTTCTCACCTCAGAGACAGTGAACGTCTCCTCTAAGGTTTCCTCCTTCAAGCTGTCGTCGTGTGTATCACCCCCGTCTTCCACACACCCAGCTGAAACACATAAATATCAGATATAATAAAAGCTTGTGTAATAATTAATGGGAAAAAAACGCATTGTAGATATAACCACACACGTAAAGTTGTCAGGTTATTCAACAACTATCAACGCAAAAACATTGTCTTGATATATTAACATGCAGGAAAAAGACATTTGTGTTAGATGCACTGGTATATCAGAAATGTGTTTCAATTAGTGCTCTACAAATAAATGTTACTTTTCAGATTCAAAAGCATCAAAAGTAGCAGAGCTGCTACTTTTGATGCTTTCGTGTGACGCTGTAGTATGATCAAGAAGGGCGTTAATTTAACCCATTAAGGCCTGAGGTTCCGATTCAACAAATGTCTTCTAACAGTTTTTTTAATAAACTTATGTTACTACGTCAGTGGTCTTCAAACTCTTTCATGTCAAGGACCCTAAGAATGATATGTATTTGGCCACGGACCCCCATCTCAAAATATTTTGTTCCAGGGACCCCCAGGAGCAAAGAATAGAGTTACAAATGTTCGCTTTAAAAATATATACATTCAAAGATTTGCACACATTTTCTCGATGTTTCTAAAATAGCAGATCTACAAGCTCATAGCGCGGCACTCGGTGCCGCGCTATGAGCTTGTAGATCTGCTATTTCTGAATATATTATATATTATACATTATATATTATATATTATATATTATATTATAATATATTAGTAGATCACCATACCAGATAAGGAGGTGGCTAGGTCCTGTAGATCTGGCTCTATCACTGGAGCTCTCTCTCGGGCGTCGGTCCCATTATACTCCAGTGGATTCTCTGACCCCAGAGTCTCAATATCCGACCCCTGGCAAACAATACAGTCGTCCACATTAAAGGACAACTTTGTTTTTTTACAACAAGGGTTATTTTATTAGTTTGTAATGATAGTAATTCAAAGATGATATTGCATGTATTGCTTTCTATAGTTTTTTAATGATTTAGTGATTTTTAACAAACAAACAAACAAAACAAACTCTTGCTGATTTTTAGCTGATATTTAACTGCATGAAACCCATCATTCTACAGTGAGGAGGACATGAGTAAATCACTGCCACATGGATTATCTCTGTCATTTGGATTCCAGAGAAGCCAGCGTGTCTTCTATGGAAGCATAGTCATGCACCGAAAATAGCAGATCTACAAGCTCACAACGTGTCGCAGCGCGACACGTTGTGAGCTTGTAGATCGCCTATTTCCGGTTATTAGTTAGTTTAAGATCAAAGAGTATTTGAAGTGACCTGGCCTAGCGGTCCGAGCACTTAGGCTCTAATGTAGCCTGACAGCGCGTCGTGGGTTCGAGTCCCGTTCCCTGACGGCCTTTGCTGCGAGTCACTCCCCATCTCTCTCCCCCCGTTTCCTGTCTAACTTCACGTCACTATCAATAAAGGCATAAAAAGCCCAGAAATAAATGTTCAATCTTCCAACGCTAATGGTCTGGGATATTTCATAAAAGCATTAAAAGGTTAAAAAGCCTCAATATGCAATTTCTTCAACCGGTTGGCTGTATGGCTACCATGACATCATCATTTTATTTTACATATTGTGATGATTATTTATGAAACACAACACTAGTGTGTGTGTGTGTGTGTGTGTGGTGGTTCCTTTTTTTATCTCAACCCGACTCGACTACTGTAATGCACTTTATGTTGGCATTAGCCAAGCCTGCTTGTCAAGACTACAGTTAGTCCAAAACGCGGCCGCTCGACTCTTAACAGGGGCACGGAAGTATGATCACATCTCCCCGATGCTTGCCTCCCTACACTGGCTCCCTGTTTGTTACAGGATTCAGTCTAAGACTTTAATGTATGTCTTTAAGTCTTTAAATAGGCTGGCACCATTATACATATCCGAACTTCTACCTCCCAAAAAACGCTACAAGGGTCTTGAGGTCTACTGACCAGTCACTCCTTAAGGTCTACTGACCAGTCACTCCTTAAGGTCTACTGACTGACCAGTCACTCCTTAAGGTCTACTGACTGACCAGTCACTCCTTAAGGTCTACTGACTGACCAGTCACTCCTTAAGGTCTACTGACTGACCAGTCACTCCTTAAGGTCTACTGACTGACCAGTCACTCCTTAAGGTCTACTGACTGACCAGTCACTCCTTAAGGTCTACTGACTGACCAGTCACTCCTTAAGGTCTACTGACTGACCAGTCACTCCTTAAGGTCTACTGACTGACCAGTCACTCCTTAAGGTCTACTGACTGACCAGTCACTCCTTAAGGTCTACTGACTGACCAGTCACTCCTTAAGGTCTACTGACTGACCAGTCACTCCTTAAGGTCCCATCAACAAAGTTGAAAACACGGGGAGATAGATCATTTTCCTCCATGGCGCCCACACTGTGGAACGAGCTGCCACCCCATGTTAGAGCGTCTCAAACCCTGCCTGTGTTTAAATCACGTTTGAAAACTCACTTGTTCTCCTTGGCGTTTGAAAATTCAGACTGAGAAGCTGCTGTTTCCTCCAGGGCATTGTGACAAATATTGTCCTGTTTATTGTGTGTGTTCTCTTGTTTATTTTAGTATTTTACTGAGTGTTACAGCACTTTGGTTCAACACTGTTGTTTTTAAATGTGCTCTATAAATAAAGTGGATTGGATTGGATTGGATTCCTTTCACACGGTTTCACAAACAGATTGGAGCTTGGCTTAACAGCATTTTTTTTCATTTGCGACATTTAATTTAGCTTCAATCCATGCAGCCAGCGAGCCTACATTAAAGTCAGAAATCCTTTTACTTATTAGGCCAGTGGTGCTATTCCAAAACACTGGGGTCACACTGGGAAGCTTTTCTGTCAGATTTTCACATGTTCTCCCCCTCACAACAGAACTATATGATTCACATTAAATATCAGCAACGTCCCCTTTTAATGTTCTGGAAAACACAAGTCACTTAAGGCTCAAGCATGAAACGTAACAACGCACCAGTCAAAAATGTTGTTTAAACAAGAAATAAATGTGTGTTTTAGCATACAGTGAACTTCACATGAGACACTCCTACCCGTCTTAAGAGATAACATGAGAAAACTCTTTTGTTATAACATAATATTTCTCGCTTATTAACCCATTAAGACCGGGAACGCATCTGTGTGGCATTTTATAGATTTATTTGGCTATTCCAAAACAGCAGATCTACAAGCTGAGTGCCCCGCTATGAGCTTGTAGATCTGCTATTTTGAAAAATTGTGAAAATTCGTGGCAAAATCTTGGGATTATATATTTTTTAAAGCGAACATTTGTAAAATATTTTGTTCCAGGAAACCCCCAGAAGCAAAGATTAGATTTACAAATGTCCGCCAAAAAAAAGAAACAATTGATTTTTCAAAAATAGCAGATCTACAAGCTCATTGCGCGGCACTCGGTGCCGCGCTATGAGCATGTAGATCTGCTATTTTTTTTTTATCATGAAAAGTTGTGCAAATATTTGATTTTTTTTTCTTTTTTTCGTATATCTGCTATTTTTGAATAGCCCAACGAAATCTAAAAACGACGATCCCGGTCTTAAAGGGTTAATGGACAGAATAATGATTCTAACCTCGTTACTTATGATGGTCCAGCCACAGGACGACTCCGTGTCACTGGACGACTCCGACATTGTTCTGGCAGTCCAGGCAGCGAGGAACTACAGTGAGACACATGAATGGATAATGACATTTGCATAACATTTGAATATCATTATTGGACAGCTGGGGGTGTATCAAATAGTGATCAGTCAAATAATGTCAGTTGTTGGTGGCCAGGAAAGGCTAAATAATTTTGTATTTCTATCTATGTTAAGCCCTGGGGCTGGGCAATATATGTATGTTATATCAATATTGTGATATGAAATTAGATGTTATCTGGGAGTTTGATATTGTAATATTGCGATATGGCATAGGTGTGTTTTCCTGGTTTTCTAAAAGAATAGCAAAATATCCTATCTACAATCTTGTAGATCTGCTATTTTAGCTATTTGGTCAAATCTAAGACGTGGTGATATCTGGTCAAATTGAAACAACCATTAAGTAGGTTCTTTAGACCAGTGGTTCCCAAACTGGGAGCCGGGACCCCCAGGGGGTCCCTAAATTATGTTGGGGGGTCCCCAGATGATTAGCTTAATGTGCAACATTGAATTTCTGACTCAACAGTAAACAAACCAACATACAGTATAAGTGTATACGGGGTATCTGCACATTTATAAAGTTACAATTTAAGGACTTTTAAGACCTTTTTAACACCAAATTGACCAACTTGCCAAATATTAGGTAAGAAAGAGGCAAACATTGTGAAAATAGCAGATCTACAAGCTCACAACGCCTGGCAGTGAGCTTGTAGATCGGCTATTTTCAAAAGATTTTTGCTCCAACTTGTGAAATGGGACATTCTGCATGATGAGTACTTTCTACCAATACTTTTGTACTTTTACTCAAGCACATTTTGAATTCCGGACTTATACTTGTAACAGAGTATTTCTAGATTGTGGTATTGATACTTTTACTTAGCAAGTTTTTGAACTGTTTGGTTGCTACTACTATACATGTCTATGAATTGAATACCAAGGACCCCAATGGGAACAAGACCGAAAGGGCTTTTTTGGACAGACCTTTTAGTCAAAGTATTATAAATGTAATTGTGATGTTTACATGTTTTGCCTTATAAATAATTAAATCAATCAATCAATCAATATTCAAAATATTCAATCAATCAAGTATCATAGCGCCCCCTGGTGGTTGGCAGGGGCATAACCTGGCCGTAACATAATGGTTAGATGCTGCAGCCTATTATTATTACTGTCTAATAATCAGTGGTGGAAAAAGTACTCAAATTCTTTACTTAAGTAAAAGTACCAATACTACTACTATATAAAAATACTCTGTTACAAGTAAAAGTCCAGAATTCAAAATTTACTTGAGTAAAAGTACAAAAGTATTGGCATCAAAATGTACTTAAAGTACAAAAAGTAAAAGTACTAAATGTTTGAAAATAGCCTATAAAATAGGACTAAAGTGGTTAATGTATGTTTTATAATGTAATAATTTATATCTGAAAAGTAACTAGTAACTAAAGTTTTCAAATAAATGTAGTGGAGTAAAAGTACAATATTTGCCTCTGAGGTGTAGTGGAGTAGAAGCAAAAATATTGGAAATTGGAAATACTCAAGTAAAGTACAAAATACCTCAAAATTGTACTTAAGTACAGTACTTGAGTAAATGTACTTAGTTACTTTCCACCACTGCTGTCTAATAATAATGACCACATCATGTTAACGTTAACTTACATTAACAACAGTCACATCATAGGGTCGCGTGTGTGTAGTGTAGCGACCTGACAACTTTACAGTGTTGCAGACGACGTTATAACGTCGTTTATAGCGTTATAAATAGCGTCATGACATAATTGTAGCTTCTTTCCGGGGTGTTTTGAACGTAAACACACTGGATATGATGTAACCATGGTTTCTATCGTCTCACTTCAATACAAAAAAAACGACCCTATTAAACTATCTTACCCTTTACTTTGATGCTATCACGTCAGAAAGCCGTGTTATTGCAGCATGTCCGCGGCTTTAACTTGTCTATTAACAACAAAAACACTGCAACGCCGACGCTCTGCCTGGTGGCCGCGCCCGGTGCATGCTGGGAAGTGTAGTTTGGCGTCTCGCGTAGACACCGGCGTCTGTGACGTCCGAGACTACGCTTCCCGTCAAGGGTTGATGCCGAGTCACGTGACCAAACAAATCCTAGTCAGTCAAGAACCGTTGGTGGACGTCAGGAGCGGTGTTGCCATGTCCGCTTATTATAAGCGACTTTGGCCTTGTTTTTCCTTGTAAAGTTGCTTGGAAAATATTGGTAGTTGCGGGACCGGTTTTGTGGGCTTGTTTCTAAAGTGTAGTTGCCTATTTTGGGCTTGAGCTTCCAAGTTTTATTAAATTATCATGTAAACCAGCGGTTCTCAAATATTTTTATGTCATGGATGGACCCCCACAGTAATGAACCCCCATCTGAAAATGTTTCACATTGTATCTCAAATCGTTTTTGTTGAAAATAGCAGATCTACATGCTCACAACATGCGACGCGTTGTGAGCTTGTAGGTCAGCTATATTTTCAAATAGCCGATGCATAGGTTTAAAGTGCTCATGTCATGTGGCAGGCATTGGCTTCTTTTGGGCTCGTTTTTCTAGAAGTGGTTGCTTGTTTCTCTCACAAATTCTGGCAACACTGGTTAGGATTCACAGTGAAAGTAAACTTCAGGGAACATTCTACAGGAGGGACCAGTGCCATCTATTAGAGAGTTGCGCCAATGAGGGGTCAGAAACAGCGTCGGTCACGTGGTTTATGTAGCTGGAAATAGTGACAAGGAGCCGTCCACTTCAGTGCATTCCATGTACTTCCGGTTCAGGGATTTGTCACTATTCGCCAATGTAGAAGAGCTGGCCCGAAGAAGTGAACGGAGTTGGCGTAACTCTCTAATAGATGGCACTGGGAGGGACTGCCTGAGTGTTTGTAGCTTCACTCTCAGAGACAAAGTGGCTTCCACCAAGTCATGTCTTTCAGTGGATGGTTTCTCCTGCCCTGTGTGCCGAGGTTACAGGAGAAACTGGAGGTGTTTAATAAAGCTAAAGGCTACACGTGACAACGCAGCAGAACACATTCACAAAGGCCAGACCACACCAATATGCAACTCCTTGCAACGTGCAACTATTTGCAATCATTATCCTGTTTTGTTGCAAGAAGTTGCGACTATTCGCATTTGTGCGGTTTTGGCTCATCCTGGACCCCAACACTTGCTTAAAATGCATTCCTGTCTCTGTCTGATGATATGACCAGATTGACCACATGACGTGACAAGCCAGAGAGTACTGACTTCCATGACTATATCATGGTAATGATCTGACCAGTGAGACTTGAACAATTCATGTATGGGGTGCATGCTAGCCATGGTTCACATGACGCTTGTATACAAGCGTCATGGTGCCGAGTCCCCCTGGTCTAAAGTTGTGTTCGATTTTTTCACATTGCCATCTCTCACATAAACATAAACGTTCAGATTTCAAATACAAAGTGCTTACCACCGAGCCACGGATGTTACAAGGCGATGCGGACCGCGATGAGTACTCGTATCTCCCGTATTGTTCAATAAAAAGCATTTTAATCCCATCGCCGGCCATTTTCTCCAAATTGTCTCCGATACTTTCGACCATGCGACACTAATGGTTGGAAGGTGTATTGCACTCTGATACATTACAAAACAAAACAAAAAAAACAAACAAAATGGCCGGCAATGGGATTAAAATGCTTTTTATTGAACAATACGGGAGATACGGGTACTCATCGCGGTCCGCATCGCCTTGTAACATCCGTGGCTCGGTGGTAAGCACTTTATATTTGAAATCTGAACGTTTATGTTTATGTGAGAGATGGCAATGTGAAAAAATCGAACACAACTTTAGACCTGGGGGACTCGGCACCATGACTGTCATGGTATGACAGTCATGTTTCAGGGCTAGGGTGCATGCATGCATGCTTCCTCACTCACGACCCAGAGAGGTTTGACCACTGAGGGCTTTAACTCAGGGACTCACTCACAGCTGGGATGTCGTTTAGATCAGTGGTTCTCAACCTTTTCAGGCTGTGACCCCCCCAAAATATAATATATATAGTAAATATTTATAGTGTAGTGGGTCCCAACCCACTGCTGCCCACCACCAGTACAACCACAGTCTATACCAGCTGTTTCCCAAACAGTACCAGTGGTATAGACTGTGGTTGTACTGGTGGTCGTCAGTTCCAAGGTTTTAGTGTGTGTGTGTGTGTGTGTGTGTGTGTGTGTGTGTGTGTGTGTGTGTGTAATCTCCACATTGTAGCTCAGGCTGTAGCTGCTCATTTACAAACAGCCTGATTTCGAATAACAAATGACTGAAAACAGGGCACCGTTACCCTGTCTGGCTTCACGTGTAAATTCAATTGTTTCACTTGTAAATTGTATTTCTAGAGAAGCCTTTTCAGGAGGGTCGTCACTGGTTGTCCAGCTCCAATCTAAAAACCTTAGCGTTTTGCATCTGTATGCAGGTGTAGTCTTTGCACTAGACCTGTTCGTCAAGAACCAGGGTCACTATGAAGGAGTCATTCGGCTATTTTCTGAGAATTCATCTAACATTCATGTAGACATTATAAATGCACAAATATAACATAGCTGTGCCTATGTAAGTGGTTAGGGTACAATAAATATATATCGTATTTAGGTAGTAGGCCTACACCAGAGTGTAATTCAGTTTGTAGATGTAGCTCATTCTGATATCTGCTCAACATCTACATGCTGCCTACCTGTGCCCACATGACTCACTGTGTTCATTGTGTTTTTGTGAATGAAGCTGTTGCTTGTTGTAAAGGACTGGCCCAATAAGCAGCTGGAAATCAGCACAGAGTCAAGATGTAGATTCCAATCCAACCCCATATATGGTGCCCGGGGACAGAACAGAAGCAGTAAGTATTTAGTATTGCATCACAATCAAACATCACATATATATTGCCATTATATTATATACCCTGAAACATATTGCACTTCTCTCTTATGTGAATTGCACTGAATATATTGCACTTTCCCATCACGACCAAAATGTCTTTGTTTCCCTAGGTGGTACTGTCTGACTGGCTGACTGACCATCCTGCTGGCTAGGAAACGAACGCACATGTTTTAATACATTCAATAAACCAATTAAAATCATTATTAAAAATGTTTTTTCCTTTGTATGCATGTATACTGTGCAAATGAGTAAAGTGCATACGGTATGCTGTGCAAATATTTAAAAAAAATCAATAGACACTGGTGGTACAATATATATGTGCAAAATAAGTTAAGTGTGTAAATAGTCCATTTCTACTGTACCATTTTGCATGAAGGTTCTACTGAACGATTTAATTAATACATTTTTGATATTGCCTGTCGGCCATGGTACAAAATAATTCAGGAATAATTACTGATTTATTTTGGTTTCAAAGAAGATTCAAATAAACGTCTCTAGCACACATCTATGTTTTGGTTTGAGTTCAGTTGCACCAGATAAATATTTGTTAAATATCTTATGACATTGTATGATGCTAGCAGAGATCAATATTTAAAATAGAACAGCATATGTTGGGTTTTTGGGCAGAGTTGTTACCACTCTAGGTTCGGACTCCCGTTCATACCAATATACAGAGTGAATGACACGACACCGTATATATATGTATAAAAATATAGACCTTTTATTATACCACTAAACATACATTTCATGCAAGGGTGCCCTTTTCATAACACCACATCAATGGATCAATATTTAAAATAGCAAGCAACTTCAATTCATATAACAAGCAACTTCAATTCATATAACTGTGGAGGGAAGCAAGTCAGTGGATTAGGTGGGTGAGAGATACCGATCGAGTTTGAATCAGTCCGAGACAGAGATCCGAGTCAGAGATCCGACCCACGGTGTGGTGAGGAGAAGAGGTCTGGTCCACGGGCACAGCGTGGAGAGAAGAGGAGATCTTGCCTACATCATGTAGGGAGAAGAGGAGGTCTGGTCTACAGCATGTAGGGAGAAGAGGAGGTCTGGTCTACAGCATGTAGGGAGAAGAGGAGGTCTGGTCTACAGCATGTAGGGAGAAGAGGAGGTCTGGTCTACAACATGTAGGGAGAAGAGGAGGTCTGGTCTACAACAGTCTGGCGTGACCCGACGGCAAAAGTGGCAGCAGGAAACTGTCTGGGTCACTGGTGGCGAGAGAGAGCCCGAGGTAGGAACCTGGTGTCCCTTTTATATGGGCGTGGAGTTTTCCTGGCGAATGAATGCCTTGATATCAGTCATGTGTCTGATGCACACGCCTCTGTCACAGCACCTGACAGGTGAACAATACTGTGGCATACAAGTTCATTGTCCATCACGTCAAATATAACACACAGTAATCAATAAAACACAGCAAGCATAATCAAAATCACAGCAAACTATAAAACTCACAATTTAAAGTAAACCTGTCTATGACACAAACTAAATGGCATTATTCACTCTATGACAGTGGTTTTTAACCTTTTTCATGCCAAGGACCCCTAAATTGATATACATTTGGCCACTTACCCCCAATTGAAAATGTTTTGTGCCAGGGACCCCCAGAAGCAAAGATATCAGTACAATTTCGCTTTAAAAAAGATATGCACACTTTTTGAGGAGTGACCCACAGAGAGGCCCATTAGAGACTCATTAGCACAAGGGGCCCTTGCTATACATATTAAGGGCCCCACACACACACACACACACACACACACACACACACACACACACACACACACACACACACACACACACACACACACACACACACACACACACACACACACATACATAGATAATTACAGGTTCAGTATGCTAAACTTGATCACACCTGAAACGCGTTGTGCTTTGTAATGTTTCTGAATGGCTCAGGTCATGTATATGACTGTTACAGTCCCACACTGTTTCCTCATGGTGGTGTTTGTACAGACTGTTGGTCTCCTACACTTAGAGATCATTCACTGAAAGTATCTAGTCTACCAACCCACATATTTTTGATTGATTGATTGAATACTTTATTAACAGTTTGCAAAAAAAGGTACAGTGGTACGAATTTATACTAAAGGTCCTAAAAAAGTATAACGCAAAAAGCCCTAAGGGCTTATTTCCATTGTGGTGCTGTGTATTCAATTCATTGAGACATTTAAAGACAAACAATAATATACAATATTATGCAAAACATCATCTATACTAGTAGCAATAAAAAAAGAAAAATATGGACAGTAAACACTAAACAGTTGGGTGGGGTCATTTCTGGTGATAATAAGCTTAGACTTTTTACAGGGACCATGCAGTCACAAATTGCAGACACCTGTAGATGCTCTTTTGTGGCGGTTTTGAAGGAGGGTAAGGGGAGTCACACTTTTTATTAGCCTGGGACCAGACGAATATGCCAAAAGAATATGAATACGAATAAAAAAGAATATGAATACGAATATGCAAAAAGAAAAATTTCCCTCTGCGATTTGGGACATTGTGAATCCATCTTCCCTGTAGGTTTTGTTAAGACACTCTGGACTATAACCTACCTACCTACCTAGTGTTGTTGCAACAGTTTGTGTAGACAAAATGTCCATGTTTGGTTGGAGTTGTTTGCTGCAGTCTATCTGCTATAATAAATAAAAGACTGTGCTCACTTTGATACATCTCATTCAATGAATTCACACGCACCCGTCTGTCTGTCTGTCTGTCTGTCTGTCTGTCTGTCTGTCTGTCTGTCTGTCTGTCTGTCTGTCTGTCTGTCTGTCTGTCTGTCTGTCTGTCTGTCTGTCTGTCTGTCTGTCTGTCTGTCTGTCTGTCTGTCTGTCTGTCTGTCTGTGTCTGTCTGTGTGTGTCTGTGTGTGTGTGTGTGTGTGTGTGTGTGTGTGTGTGTGTGTGTGTGTGTGTGAGAAATTTGCACCATGTCTTTGGTCTGTCAAGCTCCGCCCCCCCCGCCAGCCCGCCCCCCACCAAAATATAAAAGATTCACCTTCAGACCGACCAAACACACTAACTTCTTGCAGTGAGGAGGACAGACTGTCTTTCTACATCCACAGGAGGGAAGGGAATACTGACCCAGACGAGACCACTGGAATCTGCTGCTAAAAGGACTTCAACAAGAACCAGGTTTCACAGTGAAAGTAAACTTCAGTGAACATTCTACTAGATTAGAAGGAGTGTTCTCAAAGCTTCATTCAGAGACTAAATGGCTTCCACGTCGTCTCTTTCAGAAGAGGATTTTTCCTGCTCTGTTTGTCATGACATCTTTAAAGATCCTGTTGTCCTGGCATGTAGCCACAGCTTCTGCAAAGCCTGTCTGCAGGAATGGTGGACACATAAGGGAACAAATGAATGTCCAGTTTGTAAGAAAATAAACCAAAATAAATCTCCACCCTGTAACCTGGCTCTGAAGAACTTGTGTGAGGCCTTCATACAGGAGAGACATCAGAGACCTTCAAAACGTCAGAGAACTTCCTCGAGGCCTGAGGATCTCTGCAGTCTGCACGCTGAGAAACTCAAGCTCTTCTGTCTGGAATGTCAACGGCCAGTGTGTGTTGTGTGTCGAGATTCTAAAAAACACACCAACCACAGTTTCAGACCCATCGATGAAGCTGCACTGGACCACAAGGAGGAAGTCCAGAAATCACTGGAACAACTGAAGGTATTTAATAAAGTTAAAACTACATGTGACATAGCAGCAGAACACATTAACTAAATTGTGATTCTGGTCTATAGTCTTATTGCATGAAATGCAGGCAACGTTTAATTGCATGAAATGCAATAAGCTAGTTTACTAAAACTGCTGTGAACCACGTTTGGAGAAGCGCTATGTGAAAAAAAACAATGATTTGTATAACTTAACTTAACCTCCTGTAGTAGTGGTCCAATTGGGCATAGCCTATAATGATAATAATAACATTGTTATTCATTGTAGCCTACTGACCAAGGCATTTGCATAGACTAGCCAGATTCAATTCAAATGAGCTTTATTGGCATTAGAAAACATACATTTACATTGCCAAAAGTGTCAATAAAAACAGCCAACCTGCACTGTACCGTTTAAATCTCACGCCATTTTCTCATTTCTCATTTACAGGCTTATACCTTGGAGCTCGGTGATGGTGAAATGGAGGAGTCACATGGCCTGAACACACAGGCACTGGACGCCATTTTGATGCACGGAAAGAAGATTCGAGAGTTAACGGAGCGTCACCAGGCGGAGATCGCAGAGTTGAAAGCAGCTCACGCGGTGGAGGTCTCAGGTTTACAGGGAGACTTATATTCACTGAGGCAAAGCATTGTGAACACGCGTATGGCAGATCAACAAGCTGCTGTTGACCTTGAACACAGAGAGAGACATTTGAAGGAGAGAGAGGAGGCGTTGAGGCGGAGAGAGACCGCTATTGCTGCCGCAGCGCCGTCACCGACACAGGCAGCGCCTACCCAAGGATATTGGAAGCTCAAATGTCTAGAAGCTCAAATGGAACTCAGGTTCAAGGACATGGAGATGCAGCTGGAAATACGTTTCAGTGAGAAGGAGAGGCAGTTGGAGAAACAGACGGAACAGAGAGGGAGACAGCTGGAGGAGAAAGAGAGGCAGTCAGCGCAGAGAGAGAACGCAGTCGAGGGGAGAGAGAGACGGATCGAGCAGAGAGAGACCGCAGTCGAGGGGAGAGACAGACAGATCGAGCAGAGAGAGGTGACACCAGCGACACCAGGGACAACAGCGTTACCAAAACAACTGGCAGACATTCAGCTGTGTGTAATATCGCATTATCAACAGGCAGAAATCAGTCGCATGACACAACTGGACGATAACCACCCAGAACGCTATGCTGCACTGCTGTTCAGTTACGCGACTCCTCTACACATGTATCATTCTTGGGTGAAAAGGGTCAATTGGTACGGCACTGGGCCAAAGTCCATCCTCCCACAGAACCTGAAAGACTACATTATAAGCTGTTGCCAGGAAAGGTTCTATTCCGATGGCAACGAAATGACTGCTGCTGACCGGCAGTCCATTGTTACCAAAATTAACGACATTCTCCGTAAGAGAAGAGATTGGACTAACCGAGTCTGATTGTTCACAATTTCACCTCATTTGGCAAGCAGCCAGGCAACGTTTAATTGTATGTGACATGCTGTACTGTAACCTTCTAAAAGACAAATAAAGAACTTTGATTGAACAAGCTTGATTTTTCTTTTCATAATATGCATATCATAAAATCATGCTCTCAGACTCATATAGTATTCTACTGGTTAATGTCAATGACAACACCAGGAGGCCTACATGATTGTCATCTCCGCTCACCAGATCGAGTCCCATGCGTCCGTCCAGCCATTCCGTTATATAATGCCAAAAATGTGCCGTATCTAGTTTAAACTATTCCCAATGATCTGTCTTTTTTTTTTATTATATATCGAATTAGCTGGGAAGTGTAGTTTCGTGTAGTTGTTGGATGTTTGCAGATGTTTTATGAAACAAGGTGCACTACACGTAACACGCTTAATACACAATCTCTATTATATGAGGATTAAATATGATCTCTATTAAATTCACAGAGATTTGTCCAATCCTTTGGAAATCAATACATTTGTCTTTAATAAGCTGGACTGAGGTGAACAGATCCAAAATGAGCAGTGACCCACAGAGAGGCCCATTAACACCAAGGGGCCTTAATAAACATATCAAGGGCCCCACATACCGTATGCATATGGTAAGTGCAGTTTCACTATGCTAAACTTGACCACACCTGAAACGCTTTGTAATGTTTTGGAATGGCTCAGTCGTGATGAATCGGGTCATGAACTGTATATTAGGGGGTCTCAGGGGTTCTTTTTTTAACTCATGTGTCAAGATTGCCCAGGCCCACATACGGAAATCATACTTCAAATTGTCATCAAATTGGCGAGTCCTAGTGTTCCCAAAGAAGGCAGCAATAGAGGAGGGGGACCACTGTATAATGTAAAATTATGCAAAATGATTGGGTCAAGACCTCAACGACTAAGAAACTTGTTTGGAGTAGAATAACTCTTCCTCAGGCAGCAACGGTAAGCGTGTGAAATCATGTCAATTATACAATATATAATAATAATAAACACATTACCATTAAGCCAACCACTGGTCGATAGTCTATACATATCCAGATGTACACATGCTTGCATGCACACGTATATTATATGCACGTCACATATACCTGCATACAACATCATTATGTTGTGATAAACTCAACAAGATGCTTCTTCACAAAAAAAAACAGTAGGTGTTAAAACAATGAAAACTCCCTGCTGGCCTGAGATACTAGATATATTCATAGTCCTGGAAGATAGCAGAATGAGAGAGGAAAGCATATGACCCACCTCTTTAGAATACTCTGAAACCTTTTGTCACTCTCCATGTTCCCACTTTCAGTAAGATTTTGGTCTAAAAACAAAAATTTAAATCACATTTTCAGTTCACTAAACTATTTTTACTGGTTCAACACACATACACAGTATTATTTCCTATAAGACAAATTAAAACAAAAAGATTAGGACAATTTCAAGAAAATTTCAAACTTTTTACAAAAGAATGACGAAGAAGAATAAAAAAATCAAAACATTTTCAAAAATAAAACAAATAGTTAAAATAGCAGACCTACTAGCTCACAACACGTTGCGATGCAACACTTCTATTTACACTATTGAAATACTACTGAAATAGGGCATAAGTTATTAATTCATAATGTATTTTTATAAGTTTGGGTCCCGTGGAGATACCAGATGTCTCTTTTGGTTCTCCAGATGAAAAAGTTTGGGAACCCTGCTGTAGATTCCCTCTGCCAGCACTGCTGCCATGACAACCATCCTCAGTTGGGTGCAGTACTCATGCATACCACAAGGGCAGTAGTCTGGACACCATGCCACAATATAATTGCTGTATGGCTGTGGATCTAATTAGCTTATAATGCCTATCAGTGGCAATAGACCGGTTTAATTATGGTGCCCCCTTAATTCTTATATCTCTTTATGCTCATTGGGCTCATAACATGAAAATATCTTCACTATAATTGTCTTCAATCATAGGATACCACTCTACTGTACCTCTATATATCATCCACTAAAGCTGTCATAATAATTACAGTAAGTGTGTTGATAGTACATCCAATAATTTTGGGCATACATAAGAAGTTGAAGTCTAATAATGATTTACCATGCATGTATACTTTACCTTACTAAAGACTATTTTTAAATATTAAATTATTTTCACATTTTGGACTTAATTGCTAATTTTACATTAAGGTGCCCACTCTTCTTGTATCCGAATATACAATATGCAAGTGTAGTCGCTTGCTGCAAAACAAATTAAATGATTGTGTAAACCAGTGGTCCTCCTCAGACATTTGTGTTAAACCTTTTTTCCCTAAGATTTTATTTGTGAAAACAAGCTCACAACGCTTCGCATTGCGGCGCATTGTGAGCTTGTAGATCGTCTATTTTCAAATAGCAAATGTACATAGGTTTAAAGTGCTGATGTGGTGGCCTACAGTCGCTTCTTTTGGCCTTGTTTTCATAGACGGCTGCTTGTTTCTCTTGCAAAATCTGGCAACACTGCGTCATTTGCCCTCTGATGTGGACCACAGATCAGCTGCTTACTGCTCTTGCTTCCTCTATTTGTCTCATCCTGCCAAAGCATGGGGCAACGAACGCCAACCACAAAGTTCCTCTAACTCGAGCTAAGAAAATGACAAAATGCAATGTCCCCTCCCTTCGACATGTGTTCCTGTCTAAACCAGTTTAGGCCTTGTGTTGTTAAAAGCTCAATTTGACTTAACTTGCCGTTTCTTTTTTTCGGAATAGACTGAAAAGCCTCTAAGCGTCAGGTATAAAAGTCAAAGAGATACATTGATCATACATTTAGGAGAATTGTAACAGCTTGAGAAGGGAAAGATGTTCAAAATGGTGACTTGCTGTCCGTTGCCTCCCCTACTGTTGATGTTTATTTACATTGGTTCAGTCACAGGTAAGACAAACATCATTTATTGCTGTTGCTTATTCACTGATTATTAATTCTTTCCACTGGAATTTGTGGAAACTACATTTTAGTGCAGCTTGCTCTCAATGATGTGTATTTAGTTTTGTCGTCTAATCTATCATAATATTAATTGCAAGCAATTTCAACTTGCTTTTATGTTTTAATCTCTATTATTATTGCACTTTACAAAAATATGTGTTTTATACTTTAGTTGTGACATAAATGCGCAAGCACATATAAGCCCCAGCATATAAGTGTATGTGACATGACATCCATTATTTATTTTATGCAGTGGTGGAAAGTACCAAGTACTGTATTTTTAAAGTATTTTTTTACTTTGCTGGAGTATTTCCAATTTTCAATACTTTTACTTCTACTCCACTACATCTCAGAGGCAAATATTGTGCTTTTACTCCACTACAATTATTTGAAATCCTAAATCCATGAATATTGGTTATCATTACAAAACATACATTAACTTTAGCCTTATATCGCGCGTTGCGATGTGTTGTGAGCTTGTAGATCTGCTATTTTCAAAAGATTTGTATACATATTGAACCTGTGAAATGGGACATTCTGCATAATGAGTACTTTTACGTTTGGTATTTTGATGCCAATAATTTTGCACTTTTACTCAAGTAAATTAGAGTGTGGTATTGATACTTTTACTCAAGTAAAAAATTACAGTACTTTTTCCACCACTGATTTTCAGTGGTCATCACCATGCCAACTGGTGATGGACATTTTTTATCAATATTACATTTTTGTCAAGGACAAACAAAATAACTGGTCAATAATTTTACCAGAAACACACATGACTAGCCCTAAACGTAAACTAGTGGACTTGTAATGTGTCATAGTGTCTATACCAGTAGTCTAATTTTGGGCATGAGATCTATATTTAGCCACTGCCTTTTCATCTTATAGATCGCAAATTTAAATAATGCAAATAGAATAAGTCAATATAGTTTAATATGAATGAAAAAATATAAATTAGGAAAAAAGTGTAAACAATAATTCAAAAAATATTTATGAGACTTAAAATCCTGATGATTGCAGCTTGACTTGATCTTTTTGATTAGATTTTTTATTATTATTTTTTTATTTCAGTTCCTAAGTTTGTTTATTTTTCTCAGTTCCCTGTCTGCTGGAAATGTTTAGTCAAATGGTTTGTCCGCAAGTGTCTTTCCAAGTTCCCTTTCTTCACCATCAGGTTGCTCAGATTATGGAAAACAAACAAAATAAGCTACCATAGTTATGCAGACGATACACAAATCTACATAACCATTATCACTAGAGGATGGTCCAATAGAAACACTGAGTAAATACATTGAACAAATCAACAATTGGATGCGCCTTGATGTTCTTCAATTAAACAAAGGCAAAACTGAAATAATAGTTTTTGTAGCCAAGGAAGATAGATTGAAAGTCAGAGCCCAGCTCCAATCGACCAATCGGTTATGTTAAAAACCTCTAGCCAAGTCAAAAACCTTGGTGTAGTCATGGACTTAGACACTTAGACACATTTTAACCAAAATAAAAAATGTGCCATGGACATGGACAAGTCTAGCCACGGACACGTTTGTCGGTGTACGGACATGTTGATGATCCCTGCTGATTTTATGTTCTCCTTCCAATTGTCTGTTTGATCCTGAAACTCCACCTCGTATTTGCAGTCGTTGAGGCACAGGGAGTCAGAGTCCAGAAAGAAGTGACAGGATACCTGGGCCAGGATGTTACATTGCCATGCCGGTTCATCAGTGAAAGCTCCAGCGTTGTCACTCAGGTGATGTGGACACGGACGCCAATCGGAGAAGAGAGAAAAGAAAGCATTATTGTTTTTAATCCTCAGTTTGGACTAAGTATTCGTGACAGTCCTCTGAAGGAGAGAGTGTTATTTGCAAACTCATCCAAAGATGATTTCTCCTTGATTGTAAAGGCTGTGACAAAGGATGATGAAGGGGAGTTCACATGCACTTTAACAACCTTTCCCAGGGATATTCTGGAAAGAAGCAGAACCATCAACCTCAGTGTTCTAGGTAGGATACCATTAACCCTATGGAATGGTTGTGATATTACATACATTTCATGTATTATACAGTACTGTATACACAGCCATAGAACACCCCCATGGTTAGGCAGCCATGTCGGCCGGCATTCTAACTTGTAGCGTTGTGCCGCCGTGTACCGATATATTATAACTCTATGCCTTCTATGTACTCATCCAATAATGAATTGCTGCGACTTGGGCTCAGCTCTTGTTATCTTAGTTTCTTGTCCATTTGAACATTGTGGCAGAACTTTGTACACTCCACCATTCCCATAATGTTTGTAAACCATTCTTATTAATAAAGTGTTTTCCGTACAACAACAACATCATCGTCTCTCTCTCTCTCTCTCTCTCTCTCTCTCTCTCTCTCTCTCTCTCTCTCTCTCTCTCTCTCTCTCTCTCTCTCTCTCTCTCTCTCTCTCTCTCTCTCAGAAGAAGAAGTCCAGAAGAAGAAGAAGAAGATCCCTGTCCTTGTTGTGGTGGTAGTTGTGTGTGTGAGTGTGTCTGTAGTTGTGTTCTTGGCGTGTGTACTGCTCATGTACAGACCGAAGACAAGGAGAGTGTCTGGAGGTGAGTTACCTTAATGCACATAATATGTGTTGTTTAAAGCGGCACTATGTAACTTTTTTAATGAATAAAATGTAATGTTGTCCAATCTGTATGGTAGAGTATGTTAATACAATATAACTTATACAATCTGTATGGTAGAGTATGTTAATACAATATAACTTATACAATCTGTATGGTAGAGTATGTTAAACCTCCTATAATTTGACAAACCTCCTTAGCTCTGTCTGTAGCTCTGTCTGTCATGGTGAAGCTGCCCGGTTCTCCTCAGTGGCTGGAGCAATTGATCTGATTTTGCACACAGCCATTGACCATTACCATCTGAACGCAACTGCGAAGCCCGTTTTTCAATTTCATCAAATCTCAGCTTATTATTAGCGCTTATGTGTCAAACAATGGGAGAAACAAGGAGCAAGGTCTATGAAAACAAGGCCACACGAAACGAGCCCTACAAGCAACAAGGTCTATGAAAAGAAGGCCAAACGAAGCGCCTTCACACATATACATTGCCTCTTGGAAAACAGCCGATCTACAAGCTCACAACGCGTCCCCACACCCACCTGCAATTTCACAACCAACGCCAAAACACACTACCACTAATATTGCCCCTAAACCGCTTACAATAGGCCAACATGGCAACACCAACGTCTGTCACGCTGTCACCCCGCCCACTCTGTGAGTGAATTCTTAGGATCTCTCTTAGTCCATGAGCCAGACAAGATTTCATTATCGAAAGAGTGGGCAAAACCATACCTATATTAAATTGTTCATAGGGTCAATACGAGTAAATAAATATATGATAACCTCTCCACAGGAGCAGCTTTTTCATGGTTATCACACATTTTGTTATTTTCCCCATACGTACATGACAGGTGAAAAAATTACAAAATTTAAAAAAGAGTTATCATAATGAAACTTCCTGAGTTGATTACTTACATGAAGACAATGATTTATCGTATTACAAGTTTTCTGAAATGTTATATTTAAATATGCAAATTAGGCATTACGAAAATATGCCCGAATTTGTAAAGCCAGAGTCAACATTCTTATTTCATTTTGTTAAGATGTTGGAGTCAAAGGTTTTTAACGAGGGAATATTCAATATCTGGCTCAATTTTGGGGCTCTGGCTCATGGACTAAATGCCTAATTTGCATATTTAAATATACAATTTCAGAAAACTTGCAATACGATAAATCATTGTCTTCATGCAAGTAATCAACTCAGGAAGTTTCATTATGATAACTCTTTTTAAAATTTGGTCATCTTTTCACCTTTCATGTACGTATGGGGAAAATAACAAAATGTGTGATAACTATGAAAAAGCTGCTCCTGTGGAGAGGTTATCATATATTTATTTACTCGTATTGACCCTATGAACAATTTGATATAGGTTTGGTTTTGCCCACTCTTTCGATAATCATTGCTCAATTTTGGGGCTCTGGCTCATGGACTATCTGTGTGTGTGTGTGTGTGTGTGTGTGTGTGTGTGTGTGTGTGTGTGTGTGTGTGTGTGTGTGTGTGTGTGTGTGTGTGTGTGTGTGTGTGTGTGTGTGTGTGTGTGTGTGTTTGCGACGGGGGGGGGTTGCCGCGACGGGACCCGTGACGGGACCCGCGACGGGGGGAGGGGGGACGGCACGACGGGACGCGCGGGGCGGAGAAACCGCGCGACAGGACATGCAATAACCCCAAGTTTGCAACTACTTTCGCCCGCGCCCTTCACCAGGGCCGGACTGGGACCAAAATTCAGCCCTGGCATTTTGGTTCCCAAACATTAACGTAACTAATAATTGGGCCACGCGACCCTGAAATGACCGTAATAATCCTTTTTTTTTTGGCCCAGCGGCCCACTGGCCCAGCGGCCCACCGGGCATTTGCACGGTACGCCAAATGGCCAGTCCGCCGCTGCCCTTCACCGGGTATGGTCTAGTACAATATAACTTATATAATTGGGGTGGTTGTATTTTGTCTCCCTGCTCTTCTATTGAGATAGGCCTATTTAGATGGTGTCAAAGGTCATGTCTCACCTAGACAGGATCTGACACGAATTTTGACCTGATGGTCAAGATTCAATTTATCCCCTGAGCAAGCAGGCAGGCTCTGTTAGCTCAATGGTAAAAATGTCAGCACTTGCACAGGAAACCGGGTTCAAATCCGGGGTAGAAGAGGGAACTTACATAGTGCAGCTTTAAGCCTCTGTGTGTCTGTACAACTGACATCAGAGAGGTTGGACTGGTGGAGGTGACGTCCACAAAGAAGACCTTTAGCCACTTAAACCCTATAGTTAGTGTCCCTATTTTGGCCGTTTGGCAAAAATGTATTCAACGAAAATAGCCGATCTACAAGCTCCTCCTGGATTATTGTCAAAGTGGGTTAAATGCATTTGATGAATTCCAGGTGTGTGCACTTTGCAAACACCCCAACAAAAAATATTTGACGGCAGCTACCTATAGTAGTTACATCCTTTGAAGGCAAATACTGGCACTTTTGACACAAACGCAAGCAAATGTTTCATTTTATTTTATTATTATTATTATTATTATTATTCAAGTAACATTTATATTTGCTGCACTGTTCAGTTTGAGTTTAGCACAGGCAAATGATATATTATTGCAGGTTGAATTTAAACCTAAGGGAGTTAACTGGTACCAGCAGTACCAAGGCTGTGTCTGTAGGCCAGTGGTCTACTTGCATTGCATTGCATTGCATTGCATTGCATTGCATTGTGTTGTATTGCATTGCATTGCATTGCATTGCATTGCATTGCATTGCATTGCATTGCATTGCAATGCGTTGTGTTGTGTTGTGTTGTGTTGTGTTGTGTTGTGTTGTGTTGTGTTGTGTTGTGTTGTGTTGTGTTGTGTTGTGTTGTGTTGTGTTGTGTTGTGTTGTGTTGCGTTGCGTTGCGTTGCGTTGCGTTGCGTTGCGTTGCGTTGCGTTGCGTTGCGTTGCGTTGCGTTGCGTTGCGTTGCGTTGCGTTGCATTGCATTGCATTGCATTGATATGTCTGTTTTTAACAGCCTGCTCAGGGACTACAAATGGAAATGAGCTTCTGGCTAACTCTGGCTCATTTACATGGATGTGAAAACCGACATGATGATTAATACTGTCCCTGGTAAATAAATAAAATGTCTTGGTCATTCTGCGTCTGTGACAATGGCTTGTTTCCATTGGGTCCTTAAAGGCATACTAGGTAACGTTTTCAACAAAACTAAAGTTAAATTGTATATCTTTTGTGAGTGGCAAAAGTTTCACAACACCCACTCCATGAATTTCACCCCCGGAAGCCTTTTATTTATATATTTTCTATTGAACGTGGACGGGGGGGACTTTCCTGGGAAAATGACGTTCCTGGCCAACGTCATGACGTCGTGGCCGACGTCCTGGCCGACGTCATGACGTCGGCCAGGAACACTGCAACGGTTTCCTGTTTGGCCAGGAACTACCGCGCTAATAACAAAAAGGAACCTCACGCTGATTTTAAGAGAATGTAGGATTGGAAGATCGAAAAAGAACAGAAAAAGAAAGCACAGCTCATGGTAACTAATGCTCCACTGGCTAAGAGAAACGATCCGTAGATAGTATAAAACAATTAAAAGATCGCTTTTTGAAACGCCGGTGAAAACGAATGGAATTCTGGGTAATCGAGGACTACGGAAATTGTATGCAGTGACGGTAGTGACCAGCAGAGGTTGCTAAAAATCGTTATTTGTGATTCTGCATTGTACAACTTTAAGTAATAGAGTTACTAATAAGGTTTCAGCAATCAAATATATCAAGTGCAGTTCAACTTTGGCAAGAATGACCTTAAAGACGAGGTGCCGTGATTTTCAGTGATCCCCCCCCCCCCCCTAAAACATAATCATCAGGCATTATGGTTATACTCGGAGGAAGATTTTTTTCAAAAAAAGTGTACAGAAATTGTTAAAATTATGTTTTTATGTGGACACGCCTCCAGTTCAATAAGTATACCTGGTTCTCACCTTAGCACCTCCTCCACCACCTTAGCACCACCCACCTGTCCTAGTCCCTCCTCCTCCTCATGCCAACACCTGTTGTGTTATGATAATGAGGGGGAGGGTATGTTTTTACTATGTCACTAAAGTGCTGTTTTTCTATTGGCACGTTTGACCCTCAAGGTTTCAGCCTCCAGGTAGAAACTCAAAATAGTCAGAGAAGACATAAAACACCATAAAAACACCACCAGGGGGCTTAATGAAGTTCTATCAACCTCATAGACACATGAAAAAGTGCAAAACCATGGCACCACCTCTTTAACTATGTGTGTGTTCCACAGGTTCCAGCACCAAAAGAGAAGCAGACACTAGAGATTCCATGCAGGTCAAACATTTATCTCTTTATTCTTCTCTCACATACTCTCATGCAACGATGATTAATGCAGTAGTCATAACGGTAAGACTTTATATTAAGGTCGGGTCTATAATGTGTTATAACCACATTTATAATGCATTATTATGCACTTATAAGGCATTATAACACTTGTTATAAATGTTTATAATTATGCATAACAACGTATAACAAGGTTTATGATGTATTATAACTTAACATAATTTATAAGAGCTGGTCTTAATGCGTTATAAACTTAGTGGAACAGCACATTATAACTACCGGGTATACACATTTCTTAAAGGTTGGGTATATAATGCATTATAATCACATTTATAATGCACCATAATGCACTTATAATGCTTCATAACACTCATTATAAATGTTTATAATTATGCATAACAATTATGCAATAACAACAAGACACTTTATAACTAAGTTAAGTAGTTATAATTTGCTGTTCCACTGAGCTTATAAAGCATTATGACCAGCATAAAACGTTATGCAAGTTGTCATACATGATTATAAACATTCATAACAAACATTATAATGCCTTATAAGTCAATTATAATGCATTATAAATGTGATTATAATGCATTATAGATCCGACCTTTAAGTAAAGTGTTACCGTAATGTCAATAGATGGAGCACTTCTACCACAGTTACTGCTGTAGTGCTGATAGCAGTAGTGATTATATTACTAGCAACTTCTAATTCAGGCAAACATCTTGTAGTCTGAACTTCACATTACAGCAGGGGGGGCAGAACTTCAGAAGAGAGAGATCGATGAGGTGATTTTGATGAATAATTGTCTACATACACACAGGCCTGTCACATTTATTACATAATCGGCTAATCGCAATTATTTGAGACTAGTCCATACCCGTGGGGGGATATGCGCACATGATCTGGCAACCCGGGAGGCAGTTCGTCCCATAGCTCGCGGGGCCATCCCACAGCTGGGCAGCCGTAACCATGGCGACATTCTTTTACACAAAAACGCTAATAAACAGCTGAGATTTGGGGAAAAACGGGCTTCGCAGTTCCGTGCACATGGTAATGGTCAATGGCTGTGTGCAAATTCAGATCAATTGCTCCAGCCACTGAGGAGAACCGGGCAGAAGAGATTTTAGCCTCACCACGCACTACAGAGCTTTGTAGAATTATAGTAGGATAATCGCAATTATTTGATCATCACAATCATTTCCATGTTGAAAAGTGATCATACATTTAAAAAAAAAGCAGAAATAGCTGATCTACAATCAACGCATCACTTTGTGCTATTTGTTTGCGAGTATTACATTCTTAAATATATGCATTTTTAAGTTATTTGTCAGATCTGCCCTGTACAATTTTTGATTACGAAGCCTAAACAGATTTTTAAGCAATCTTTATTCATATCTTCCAATAATGTATGACAATTAATCTACAACCCACATTTGTAATCGTGACAGCCCTACATACAGTAAACACTATTAATGCTGTTGTTTACAGTGATGGAAGAAGTACTCACATTTTTTACTTAAGTATCAATACCCTATTGTAGAAATAGTCTGTTACAAGTACAAGTTTGGTATCCAAAATTTACTTGAGTAAAAGTACGAAAGTATTGGCATGAAAATATACTTAAAGTACCAAAAGTAGAAGTACTCATTATGCAGAAGGTCCCATTTCACAAGTTCTCAAATGTATACAAATCTTTTGAAAATAGCAGATCTACAAGCTCACAACGTGTTGCATTTGCGACACGTTGTGAGCTTGTGGATCTGCTATTTTCAAATTGCTAAATTAAATATATAGTATATCTGAAGTGGTTTTGTAATAATAATCCAAATATACAAAGTAAATAGTAACTCAAGTTTTCAAATAATTATAGTGGAGTAAAAGTACAATATTTGCCTTTTGAGATGTAGTGGAGAAGTAAAATTATAGAAAAATGGAAATACTCCAGTAGTAAAAGTAAAAAAATACCTGAATATTTTTTACTTAAGTACAGTACTTGAGTACATGTACTTTGTTGTTTACCTCCTCAGATGGCCACCTATGAGAACTGTCCTCCAGCTGGCTCCAGATCAGAGTTAGACTCCACCTACCAGAGTCTGAATGCAGCCACCATGGAGCAGAACGCACTGTATTCTACAGTCACACCCATTCACACATAGTGTGCACAGCAATGGTTCCCAAACCGGGGGTCGGGACCAACAGGGGGGACCCCAAAACGATTTAGGGGGGGGGGGGGGTCCCAGGAGCCAGTTGCACCACCTCACACTAAGTTCAAACTTAGCCTAGTTATAGCTTAAATGGCTTTTAAAAGAACATTTAGACCAGGAAAGTATCTGTGTAATTTTTAGATTTATTTGGCTATTCAAAAATAGCAGATCTACAAGCTCATAGCGCGGCACCGAGTGCCGCGCTATGAGCTTGTAGATCTGCTATTTTTAGAAAATCGTGAAAATTTGTGCAAATCTTTAATTATATATTTACACTTAAAAAAAAAAAACTAAAAAAAAACATATTTTTGTTCCAGGGACCCCCAGAAGCAAAGAGTTATATACAGTATATATATCCAAAGATTTGCACACATTTTCACGATTTTTCAAAAATAGCAGATCTACAAGCTCATAGCACGGCACTCGGTGCCGCGCTATGAGCTTGTAGATCTGCTATTTTTGAATAGCCAAATAAATCTATAATGACAGAGATGCGTCCCCAGATCAAATGGGTTAAGCTATAACTAGGCTAAGTTTGAACTTAGTGTGAGGTGATGCAACTGGCCCCTGATGATTAGCTTAATGTGCAACATAGTTTTGTCACTCAACAGTAAACAAACCAACATACAGTATGAGTGTATACAGGGTGTCATGCACATTTATAAAGTGACAATTTAAGAACTTTTAAGACATTTTGAATACCTTTAAAATAAAATAAAACAATAAGACCATTACTACGTTAAAAGTAACCAACAAACTATGTAAACAATTGTCAACCATTGGCCAAATGGTGAAATATTACCTATGGGAAAGAGGCAAATATTGTGAAAGCTTGTAGATCGGCTATTTTCACAATAATATTTATCTGTGGAACCGAGTCAAACGAAATGATGCCTCAGCTCCTACAATTCCAAGTGCTTGTCAGGGTGGGGGGTCCCCAGATCAAACATGATTATTTTGGGGGGTCCCCAGATCAAATATGATTATTTTGGGGGGTCCCCAGATCAAATATGATTATTTTGGGAGGTCATGGCCTTTGCACGTGTTGACTATGTCCACCTAGCTGCCGATTCAATTTATTAAATGGCCATAAGCCAATTCTCCTGGGGATACCCAGGGGAGGGGCCTCCAGGAGGTTTGATAGTGAGGTAAATGTAAGAGATGTACCATAGTAGAAAAGCAAGAGGTCCGGAGAGGAGGGTCATTTTGACTGACCTCTGGGAGGCTCTTCTAGAGGTTGGTTAAAAGTTGGTTAAAAAACACAAACAAGTAACCAATGAGATAAAAATGCTAAAAATCGATAAAAGAAAAAATAGGAGAAATCCTTAAAGCAAGCACAGACAATAACATTGTCTGGGTTAAGTTTACTGTTCTTTAAAAAATGGTTTAATCTTTTATTTTTAAAATGAATCATTTAGAATCTTTGATAAGTAAGATAAGTTGATTATTGATTAGTTAGGTAAAGTATCCTGCCTAAAAATGATCCAGGGAAAAGGATCTTATAGTGATCTTTTACTAAAAAGAAAGGGTGATATATTTAGAGATTGTAGATCGGCTGTTTTTAACAATTATCAAGAACTGTTATTTTTAAGCTTGTGGAATCGGCTGTTTTCAGCGATTGTGGGGGCTGTGGAATTTAGGCTTGTGGATCTGCTGTTTTTTTAACAGGGTTGAATTCTATAGTTTTCACAATTGTAGAACTGTTACATTTAACCATGTCTATCTGCAGTTTTTATGGGAATTTGAAAATGGGTTTTTATGGGTGTACTCAAATATAGATTACAGGGAAAAGTTTATATTGGTGCTTCTTGCTAACATTCCCTGATTAGACAGATCTATACAATGTCTGCATGCAACTATATGCACTTTTGATGACTTTCTTATTTCTGTATGCACAGCTACTGAGACATGTAAGGTGTTGAAAGAAAAGAGAACATTTTTAGCTGTGAGCCGAGAGGCCCCCTCTTCCTGTTACGCTTATTCCGTGCACTGAACTATAGGGTGGCAACCTATGGCTGTCATGTTTGTGGTGAACGTGCAATGCATCACCCTAATAGGTATAACTGTTTGGCTACACATGGCTCACTGAGGGGCATATGTGTATAAAACTGTTCACATGGCCTCCTGGTTCCTCATGTGAGCTTAACATGTGGGCAGCAAGGGTATAGGAGGAGAGAATGGCATATATCATTATTTTTTATTTTTTGTGTGTTTGCTGAAAGCTCTACTAATGACCTTGTATGGATAACAACCATTAGTTTAGGAGGGTAAAGAGGAGGATCTAGGAGGGTATCTGTGACGAAGTGTCCCACACATGTCTAGGTTTTTGGCTATAAAAGTACGGGCCCGACCAGGGGAGCGGTCTCTTCTGGACATTTGTGGGCTGGACTCTTGTGCTGGAAACTTCACGTTCTTAGAGACCCTTCTTCCCAGATACGGACTTAGAATCAAATGGTGAGGAGATGAATTATTATAGCACTTAAAGGGGGATAACCTGCTTGCAGAGGGTCGGGTGGCTGTTTGACTCCATGAGAGGTTGTGACCAGATACAGGTGCCGACATATGAAAGGGGTTATAAGCCCTATCTTCCGTAGACCATACGAGAAGCAGTACATTACTGTGGGAAGTGTAATGGCATAAGATTCAGGCTTCTATTCCTCATTTTAGAATAGCTTCGCGTATATCAACATTTTTACAGGTTTTTGAGTTTATATATCTCAATTTTGTGGAAATGACAGGAGCACAACAGATATTTTTCTGATTATGCGCTTCCTTTAAATTTCTTTTTGCTTTCTTTGATATGACATGACATGAGTTGATCTTATTGTTAAGTTAAACTTTTTGTTACTGAATTTTGAGTAAGCCCTATATTGTTGTATAAATAAAAGGCGTGTAACACTCCAGTCCGCCTCTTCTTCTTTCTTCTTAGTTAGTAAACAAACAGACCTAGAGTAGGTGTTCTTCAAAGAGAGGTCGTGAAGCACCACGTATTATTATTATTATTATTATTATTATTATTATATTATTACTGTATATTGTGCCGATACGGTATTGATACTGTCTTTGCCCTTGTATTAGTTGGTCCTAATGTCCATTTTTATGACAATACTATACTGATGCTGGATTTGTATTTTATTTTTGTGATTTTTGATTCTTTATATTGTACTGATACCGTATTGACACTTTTATTTTTTTATTTAACCTTTATTTAACCAGTAAAATCACATTGAGACCGTAGTCTCTTTTACGAGTGTGCACTGGCCAAGAGAAGAGGCAAATACATGTTACACAGCTCTGCCAGTAACAACAAATACAGGACATGACAAAGACAAACATATGACATCCGTAATACCAAAAACCTACACTACTACCAGGGAGGCTCAGAGAGTCTAAATAGCACCAAATACAGACTAATAAAAAGGCCAATAAGAACAAAATATCATGAAACTACTAAGCTAATATAAAACTAAGATCACAGCGTTTGCTACTCGTCAAAGCAGGAGAAATGGCTGGAGAGTGTGCCCATGGCAATCCTCTTAAAAGTCACTAGGGGGATCAGAGAAGCCAGTTTTAATCTGGTCTCACGACCAGGGCCCAAAAAACGCAAGGCCTTTTTTCCCTGCCTCAGATTTGGTATTGGGTACGACATAGCGCATCCAAGCGTTTGATCTGAGGTTAAGCGTCGTTTAGTTTTTTCTACTGTACACGCATATATAGTCCATGTGTGGAGGGCCAGGGTAGTTTTTCTTCTGTCGTAACCTGGTGTATGTTGCTACCTGCTGACCCTTTGTGTACCTTTTGCATGTTTACCCAGTTCTTACCCCCTCCTACCCGTCCGTATCTCCTGTTGTCTGTACTTACTCCTGTACTGCTGTTGGCAAGTGGAAATAAATGTCTACAATCTATGATGTTATTGACAATACATGGAGTGTTTAAATATTAAATATTAAACATTGTGAAAATAGCAGATCTACAAGCTCACAACGCCTCGCTATTTTTTACTTTGGCTATTTTTGAACAACTGTGAAAATGTGTGCAAAAAGTGAACATTTTAACTCAAATCTTTGCTTCTGGGGGATTCTACAAATGTCTTCTAAATCCTATATATATATATATATATATATATATATATATATATATATATATATATATATATATATATATATATATATATATATATATATTATTATTTTTTATTTTTTTTGGGCGGTGAAACCGCCCCTATAAGTGAGGTTTGGATATTTGTACAATATTTGTACAAATACAATTTGTACAACTAACCCTGCACCGTGATTGGCCAATCACAGTCTATTCAGGACTGTGATTGGCCAGTGTCACATGACACATGTGCATAGCCCTATATAAGAAACCATAACTTTAAAAAAACCATAAATTGGTTTTTTTAAAGTTATGGTTTCTTCCATCATAAAGAGTGTTTCAATAAATGTATTTATTTTGTGTACATGATTGGTTGACTCCATTCAGTATTGTGATTAGCTAGCAAGACACCGCCCACTTCACACAGGGTGTGATTTTTTTCTTATGTTTCTAAATCAGTAGTTCAATTTGAGTTAAAAATGTTTTAAAAAAATATATATATTCAAAGATTTGCACAAATTTTCAAAATGTATCAAAAAATTGCAGATCTAGAAGCTCGTAGCGCGGCACTCGAGCTTGTATATCTGCTATTTTTTGAATAGCCAAAGAAATAAAAAGAAAAGGACACAGATGCGCTCCCAGTCTTAAAAAATGTCTGGAGTCACAAAAGCCTGAGTAGACCTTAAAATGACCTCAAACATGTGTGAAAGTGAAATAGTTTAACCATACAACATAACATTTTAAGAATACTTTAGAACAGTGGTTCTCAAAAATAGCAGATGTACAAGCTCACAGCGTGTCACTTTGTGCCACGCTGTGAGCTTGTACATCTGCTATTTTTGAAAAATCTTCAAAGTGTACAAATCTTCTCTTCTGGGGGTCCCTGGCACATCATTTTGGGGGTCCTTGCCACGAAAGAGTTTGAGATCTAACTGATTTAGAAGGCATTTATAGAATCGGCCTCAGGGTCTTAATGGGTTAATATAAGTTCTTTGCCAATTATTTGGGGCGGTTTAGACATTACAATATACTGAATGGGTACAGATACAGTTACTGTATGTGCACAGTTTACAGTATAGGGCAGGGGGTCCTCAACAGGGGGTCCGGGACCCCTAGGGGGTCCTCACAAGTTACTACAGGGGGGGGTCGCCAAATCTTTGTGTGATAGGATTTTTTTTTTTTTACATGAACTACTTCAACCAACTACAACTACTAGCATCCCTAATCCTACGCCGATCTACAAGCTCACACAGGAGGCGTTGTGAGCTTGTAGATCGGCTATTTTCGGCGAAGAGGTCTAGGTGTAGAAGGAACAAGAGCACAGAGCCAAAAGAGCACAGAGCATAAGCTAAGTATCGAGGGTTTAAGTGGTTACATGAAAATACACATTAACATGAATCCAACATAATTAATAGAAAAGATAGCTGTGTAAAATAAAGATGAATTGACGCAACACTGATGATAGTGTCTGTCAAACAGGTCTATGAAGCTATCTATGAAATCTATGAAAAAGTCGAATCTGCAACACAATTTTAAAACAATATGTAGTGGGGGGGTCCCTGCTTCACCTCTCTCTAAGCTAACCTTGGGCTGAAAAACGAAGATCCCTGGTATAGGGTTCGCCCGTCGGCCGTCGCATGACAAAGGTGTTCAGAAAATAAACAGCAAAGGCTCATCTCTGCTGACTTTGAAGAAAGGTCAACAAACATGTTTCCATTATTTTTTCTTTATCATTGAGCAATAATCAGTTAATAAACCCCATGTTTTACACGTATAAATCATCATAAAAGGCTTAACATGTAAGCTTCAAGTTTTAAAATCCAACAAATATACACACGTTTTTTAAATCAAACAAATATATATATATAAAGAAATATATTCAGCAGTGTTACGTACTATATGCCATAATGGACAGTTTTTGGTTTCATTACTTAAACACAACGTGAGACTGGAGTACAGGAAGTCATTATGTCAGCTGACCCAATTACCCAGGTGATGGAGCTAAAGGTCAATTATACTTTGACCTACGACGGTGTCACGGAATAGCAGATCTACAAGTTCACAACGCGTCGCTTGTATTTGTTATCTTAACCCATTAATCCTGGGAATGCATCGATTTCTTTGGCTATTCAAAAATAGCAGATATACAAGCTCGTAGCGCGGCACTCGGTGCCGCGCTACGAGCTTGTAGATCTGCTATTTTAGAAAAGTCGTGAAAATGTGTGCAAATCTTTAAATATATATATGTTTTAAAGCATTTTTTTTTAACTCAAATCTTTGCTTCTGGGGGGTTCCTGGAACAACATATTTTTAGATGGGGGTCCGCGGCCAAATACGAAACATTTTGGGGGTCCTTGACATGAAAAATATTGAACATAGGTTTTTCAGAAAAAACTGCTAGGATTCAGAAGACATTTTGTGGAATCGGCCTCAGGTCTTAATGGGTTAAGTATTATAAAGTATACATTAGGCATGAGGCTAAAGATTAGTCAGTGAAGACAGAGACAGTTCACCCAAAATAAATCATTTCCCCTCCCCTGTGTTCATCCAGAATATGTGGGTGTGATTTGCAGAGATTCATTTGCAGATTGCTGCCGTTATTGATTTCTTAATGGCATTTGGTTTGTGGCACTTAGAGCACCAACAAAAAAGAAAAAAAGTGGAATCACGTAGATCTCAGGATCCACATGGGAACAGCATGGCTCCAAAGTGGATCTCAGACATATGTCCAGTCTATGACATCAGTCATCTAACTCAGTGGTCCTCAACCTTTGCACCCCCCCCCCCCCCCAAAATAATCATATTTGAACTGTGGACCCCCCACCCTGACAAGCACTTGGAATGTAGGCATTACATTTTATTTAAAGTCCTTAAATTGTAATTTCACTGTCATCTGGGGACCCTCCCAAAAATCATGTGGGGACCCCCCCCCCCCGCTGGGGGTCACCTCCCACAGGTTGAGAACCACTGATCTATGACATACGTATGACTCCATATTTGGGCACGGTTTAAGCCCAGTCAGAGTGACTCCCATTATTTAATATTTCAACACCAAATTATAAAACATGATGTGTCAAATAAATGTATGGCGCTGATCAGTCCAGCAGTTTGTGAGATTAACTCTGGGACACACAAAGATAACACACACACAGAGACACGCCATGAAAATTACATTTGAAGAACAAAAAAAAACAACAACAACTCAACAGCAACATGTGGTATGATTCCAGACATCGTGACACGGTTCTTCATGATAATCCACAGATCTGGTTGTGATCAACAGTTAACTGAAGTACGACCACCAACCAACTCTCTACAAAGGAACACAAAGCTAAGAATAGGCAGCCAGTATTCACTTCCTTAGAATTTTGGGTAAATCTCTCAAGGCTTTGAATTTGCAATGAAAATCTGTCAGCATGATCGCTAGATTGATATATATTTGGCTGCGGACCTCCCCATCTGAAAATGTTTTGTGCCAGGGACTCCCAGAAGAGAAGATTTGTGTTTTCAAATGTTTCAATTGTATGCAACATTGTCAGATACTTTCAAGATGAAAAAAATATATATTAAAAAATATCAGATGTACAAGCTCGCAGGGTGGCACAAAGAGACGTGCTGTGAGCTTGTATATCTGCTATTTTTTAACAGCCACATTTTGCTGGGGACCCCCTGGAACACCATAAGGACCCCACTTTGAGAACCACTGCGCTAGCTAGCTGGATGGATAGAAGCTCATGGGGGCAGAGCCTAGGAAGCAAGCTGGAAATTAGCATAAAGGGGTGTAGCCAGGTCTGATTGATATCCAGTTATTCAGTAATTGCAAGAAGCTTGCCCCCAGAGGTTACAAATATATTAGTTTTTAACTGATAGGGTTTTCAGATTGTATTTAGGATAAACTGCCCTTTAAAAAAAACGCACATTGTTTTATCATTGCGTGATTCTAGCCTAAAGAAACTCCTCTTTCATTCATTCCGTCTCCTTTTTCACTCCTTCAGTAGCAATGTCCACATCATGTGACTTCACTGATCCATGGTTCAAGTCATAAATAGCCAAAAAAAAACTGCTTGTGGAGAGAGTAGAATGTTTCTCCATCAGCTCCACCTCGTAGTGTAAAGCCTGATGTAATTATACGATGTCGTATGACGTCGCCGTGTGTCCAAAATAGCCGATCTACAAGCCCACAATGCGTCGCACCGCGATGTCTCGTGGGCGCTATTTTCAGCGTGCAACAAAAACATTGTCCAACGTCTTTTTTTGTTACTTTTGTTGTTGCTCTCCTATCTTTTCAACCCCACCTGGGACTCCCTAAAAACCAGGTGTTTCACCTGGATGGGTGTGGTTTAGCAGGACGTAGCGGTGCACGCTACAACAAGGCAGGCGCGCTCAGTCTCTGTTGACATGATTTAGCTAGCTAGCGTTACTTAGCTAGCATAACGTTTCAATGTATTGAAATAAAGGGGAATTATTTTTAATAACAAATACATGACTTTTGACATGACTTCACAACAAGGCAGGCGCCTGTGTATTCTCCAGTGGTGTAAAGTAACTAAGTACATTTACTCAAGTACTGTACTTAAGTAAAACAAATTAAGTACTTTTACTTTTCTGGAGTATTTCCAAATTTCATTACTTTTACTCCACTACATCTCAGAGGCAAATGCTGTACTTTTACTCCACTACAATTATTTGAGAACTTTAGTTACTAGTTACTTTGTAGATTTTGATTATTATTACAAAACATACATTAACCACTTCAGCCCTATTTAAACTTTGGCCATTTGAAAATAGCAGATCTACAAGCTCACAACGCGTCGCGACGCGTTGTGAGCTTGTAGATCTGCTATTTTCAATACATTTTAGACATGATAACTTGTGCATAACGAGCACCTTTACTTTTGGTACTTTAAGTATATTTCGTTGCCAACACTTTTGCACTTTTACTCAAGTAAATTTTGATTACCGGACTTTTACTTGAGTAGCAGAGTACATTGCAGTATTGATACTTTTACTTAAAGGGCAAGACCACTTTGGTAGAGGTTTGGGTTGTGTAGTTACCTTGCCATGATGTAACTCCAAAGGTGGGCAAGAAATAAAAAATAATTGCTCCATTGATTAGAAATTGATAATTCAAAATATGCTCCCAATTGACTTACATTGTACGGTAAAACAGCTCTCAAAGTCACTCTTTTAGCACGTAAACGAACGCAAACAAAGTTGATTCAGACAATATAGAGCATCACCAAACCCAGTACTGTTTTTTTTTAAAATAAAAATGTCAACTTCCTGTTGATTTTGCCATTTTTAATAAGTAGAAAACCTGGACTGGATCCGCGGATCCGGATCCAGATCTTCAAATAGTAAAATCAACAGGAAGTTGACATTTTTATTAAAAAAACAAACAGTACTGGGTTTGGTGATGCTCTATATTGTCTGAATCAGCTTTGATTGTGTTCATTTATGTGCTAAAAGAGTGACTTTGAGAGCTGTTTTACCGTACAATGTAAGTCAATGAGGAGCATATTTTTGAATTATCAATTTCTAATCAATGGAGCAATTAATTTTGATTTCTTGTCCACCTTTGGAGTTACATCATGGCAAGGTAACTACACAACCCAGACCTCTACCAAAGTGGTCTTACCCTTTAAGTAAAACATTTGAGTACTTTCTCCACCACCGAGTCCCTCCCAAACCCCCCACCTCTCCACCCCCTTCCCCCTGGTTGGCGTCATGCTTTGCGTCCCTCTCTCTCTCTCTCTCTCCCCGCTAGCCTCTCTCTGGCGTCCGTCTCCGTCTCCTCTCTCAGCTCAGAGCCTGCTGGTGTCCCTCTCTCTCTCTCAGCTCAGAGCCTGCTGGTGTCCCTCTCTCTCTCTCAGCTCAGAGCCTGCTGGTGTCCCTCTCTCTCTCTCTCTCTCAGCTCAGAGCCTGCTGGTGTCTCTCTCTCCTCTCTCAGCTCAGAGCCTGCTGCTGTCCCTGCTGCAGGAAGGCCTGTCTCTCCATCAGCTTGTGGAACAGTCCGTGTCGGTCGGCCAGCAGCTCGGCGTGCCGGCCCACCTCGGCCACGCGGCGCTGGTCCAGGACGGCCACGGCGTCGGCGTTCTGGATGGTGGAGAGGCGGTGGGCGATGATCACGACTGTCCTGCCTTATGGAAGAAGAAGAAGACAGAAGAGGAGCAGTGTTAACCCTTTAAGACCTGGAACTGTGTAATTTTTTTATTTGAGCTAAAAAGCATTATTTTATACTTTGGCTATTAAAAAATAGCAGATCTACAAGCTCATAGCGCGGCACCGAGTGCCGCGCTACGAGCTTGTAGATCTGCTATTTTTGAAAAATCGTGAAAATGTGTGCAAATCGTTGAATATATATTTATATATATTTTTAAAGCGAACATTTTTAACTCAAATCTTTGCTTCTGGGGGGTCACTGGAACAAAATATTTCGATGGGGGTCCGCGGCCAAATACATATAATTTTGGGGGTCCTTGACATGAAAAAGATTGAGCACCACTGATATAGAAACAGACGTTTTTCAGAAAACTGTTGGGATTTAGGAGACATGTAGAATCGGCTTCAGGTCTCAATGGGTTAAGGTCCTTACACACCGGGGCGATTTTTTCGTGCGAATAATACGCTTTTTTTAAAAACCTTATAAAGTCAATGCAAGCGTACATGGCGCGAAAAAGCGGAAAAGCGAAGCGAAAAAGCGTCTTTTAATTATTCGGAACGAGTCCGAATTTTGCGTATATTCGCACATTCGCCGGTGTGTAACCACCTTTAGTGTCATATCGTATCGTCGCTGTCGGTCAGAAACCTCTTAATCTTCATATCTTAACACATCGATGGCCAAGGTCGCATTGATGCGTTCTTTAAAAAAAAACATTTTGTTTTTGAAAATTCCACAAGGGGCGCCCTAACACAGCTTTGGAACGATGGATCGTCACTCAGAGAAGAAGTAGTCGGATGTGACTTCTTTCCAAAAAAACAGGAAGCCGTCCGCCCCAACGATGGGATTTTCAGAAAAAACAGCTGTAACCAGGCCCCCAGAGTTGCTGAGAAACATTGAAGCCGCCACCCCCAGTGGCCAAAGCTGGAACTGCAGGCGGGGAGAAATACATGCACGCGCAAAACATACTGAGAGATATTTATATATATATAAATATAAATATGTAAACGTGTTATACATAAATACATATGCATTTACATATAAATATGCATCTCGGGTGCATTTAATAAATATCTCGCGTTCATTCCTTGGCAACCGGGCTGCCGTAGGAAGCAAAAAAAAGGACACTAGTGCGCATGCTCATAACTCTATGGTGTGTCCAAAAACTCAATAATTCTACTTCCGGCAGGTTTCCGGGTGCTTCAAAACGCCACTGAGCACATTCATTGAAATGATAGCTGGGGGCGGGGCAATCCGCCCTCTAGTTATATTATACCTCTATGGCTGTAACTCAGTTTCTTTTTTTTGCATTGAAAACCACTCGTTTCCAGCGGGCCGAAGCCCCAAAATGGCGGATCTCGGTTGGAACGTTGTCGTTCCTATGGATACACAGATCCCTCCGCTAACCCATGGGGAATATTTTGTTTGTGTTTGTGGGACACAATGTCGCTTCCACGGCGTTTCAAATATCATCAGATTGAGGTAATTACTCTGGCAAGGGGATAGAAAACTATGTTTAATATCTTGGCAATCAATGTGTTAACTTATTCACTGCCACTGACGTAAAAAACGTATTTCTTCCCACGTTTTTCTCACAGAACCCAAGATATCGTGATCCGAAGATTTGCTGGTCCATTCACTTCTTGGTTAAATATAAGCTTAAGAGAGAGAGAGAGAGAGAGAGAGAGAGAGAGAGAGAGAGAGAGAGAGAGAGAGAGAGAGAGAGAGTATCAAACCTTCCATCAGGCGTTCCAAGGCCTCCTGCACCAGGAACTCATTCTCTGCATCCAAGGCACTGAGGACACATGATTAGAACTGTCATCAACAACTGGACCTACTGACCTATACTGTCCCCAGGACGTTTTGATGTGTTATCCTTTTAGCTTTAAAGGGTAAGACCACTTTGGTAGAGGTTTGGGTTGTGTATTTACCTTGCCATGATGTAACTCCAAAGGTGGGCAAGAAATCAAAAATAATTGCTCCATTGATTAGAAATTGATAATTCAAAATATGCTCCTCATTGACTTACATTGTACGGTGAAACAGCTCTCAAAGTCACTCTTTTAGCACATAAACGAACGCAAACATAGCTGATTCAGGCAATATAGAGCATCACCAAACCCAGTACTGTTTGTTTTTTTAATAAAAATGTCAACTTCCTGTTGATTTTACTATTTGAAGATCTGGATCCGGATCCGTGGATCCAGTCCAGGTTTTCTACTTATTAAAAATGGCAAAATCAACAGGAAGTTGACATTTTTATTTAAAAAAAAAAACAGTACTGGGTTTGGTGATGTTCTATATTGTATGAATCAACTTTGTTTGCGTTCGTTTATGTGCTAAAAGAGTGACTTTGAGAGCTGTTTTACCGTACAATGTAAGTCAATGAGGAGCATATTTTGAATTATCAATTTCTAATCAATGGAGCAATTATTTTTGATTTATTGCCCACCTTTGGAGTTACATCATGGCGAGGTAACTACACAACCCAAACCTCTACCAAAGTGGTCTTTCCCTTTAATGTCTGACTGTACCTCGTGCCCTTTACATTTATGACTAATAAAGTATTCAATCAATCATCAAAAAAAAAGTCTCCAGTTTCTCACCTGGTCGCCTCATCCAACAGCAAGATCTTAGGATTCTGAGGAGAGAGAGACACACATATCATTCACTGTTTATAAACCCTAGAGAGAGAGACACACACACATTATTCACTGTTTATAAACCCTAGAGAGAGAGACACACACACATTATTCACTGTTTATAAACCCTAGAGAGAGAGACACACATTATTCAGTGTTTATAAACCCTAGAGAGGGAGACACATATTATTCAGTGTTTATAAACCCTAGAGAGAGAGACACATATTATTCAGTGTTTATAAACCCTAGAGAGAGAGACACACATATTATTCAGTGTTTATAAACCCTAGAGAGAGAGACACACACATTATTCACTGTTTATAAACCCTAGAGAGAGAGACACACACATTATTCAGTGTTTATAAACCCTAGAGAGAGAGACACACATATTATTCAGTGTTTATAAACCCTAGAGAGAGAGACACACATATTATTCACTGTTTATAAACCCTAGAGAGAGAGACACACATATTATTCACTGTTTATAAACCCTAGAGAGAGAGACACACACACACATTATTCACTGTTTATAAACCCTAGAGAGAGAGACACACATTATTCACTGTTTATAAACCCTAGAGAGAGAGACACACACATTATTCACTGTTTATAAACCCTAGAGAGAGAGACACACATATTATTCACTGTTTATAAACCCTAGAGAGAGAGACACACACATTATTCACTGTTTATAAACCCTAGAGAGAGAGACACACACATTATTCACTGTTTATAAACCCTAGAGAGAGAGACACACATATTATTCAGTGTTTATAAACCCTAGAGAGAGAGACACACATATTATTCAGTGTTTATAAACCCTAGAGAGAGAGACACATATTATTCAGTGTTTATAAACCCTAGAGAGAGAGACACACATATTATTCAGTGTTTATAAACCCTAGAGAGAGAGACACACACATTATTCACTGTTTATAAACCCTAGAGAGAGAGACACACACATTATTCAGTGTTTATAAACCCTAGAGAGAGAGACACACATATTATTCAGTGTTTATAAACCCTAGAGAGAGAGACACACATATTATTCACTGTTTATAAACCCTAGAGAGAGAGACACACATATTATTCACTGTTTATAAACCCTAGAGAGAGAGACACACACACACACATTATTCACTGTTTATAAACCCTAGAGAGAGAGACACACATTATTCACTGTTTATAAACCCTAGAGAGAGAGACACACACATTATTCACTGTTTATAAACCCTAGAGAGAGAGACACACATATTATTCACTGTTTATAAACCCTAGAGAGAGAGACACACACATTATTCACTGTTTATAAACCCTAGAATGAGACGTCTGTGTTTGGAACTAAACAGATGTGATCAGAACACGTTTATCATAAAAATAAATGATTGACAGAGCCCGTCATGGCTCATCAGTGGGAAAACAGGGAATGCTGGAACTGCTTTTATTATTTAATTATATATTATTATTAACCTGTATTTATACGGGGTAGGTTGACTGAGCATGCATGTCCCTAACATGCATGTCTTTTACAGTAATGCATGTTTTTGCTCACAACTGGGACCTCTGCTCTGAGGAACGCAGGTGAGATAATGTTGTTTGTTTGTTTGGTGTCAGCTGCTGTTGTGCTGTGGTCAAATATTACTCAACTACAAGTGAAAGTGGCTCAGTCACATTTTTACTTGAATTAAAGTACTTGTAGATTGGCTATTTTCACTATTTTTGAAATAGGGCTTAAGTGGTTAATTCATAATGCATTTTTGGACGTTTGGGTCCCTTTCCTAGATAGTTAAAAGTACAATAATTGTCTTTCAAATGTAGTGGAGTGAAAGTAAGAATTTCCAAAAAACAAATACTCAATTAACAACACATTGATTGCCAAAAACGAGTAAAAACGAGTTAACTCGTTAAAAATAATAATAATAATAATTTAAAATAAATAATAATAATAATAATAATAATAATAATTATACCCAAAGACAAGGAGATATGATTTTTCGAAAATCTAGACTCCTATCCACTTCCTTGTTAACTTAAAACTTAAAAATTCGGTATCTCGGCTCCTGAGTACTTTTTTTTTTTAAATTAAAACATATTTGGCAATAAGCTGCTAAAAATCTGAAATAATTCTGGCAGTAAATGTGTTAAAGCATTGGTTCTCAAAGTGGGGTCCGGGGACACCCAGGGGTCCTTGAGGGGTCCCAAGCAAAATGTGTTAATGTAGCGTCACAATCATTTTAAACACTTTAACCATATGTTAAACGTTGGCTATTCAAAAATAGCAGATGTACAAGCTTGCATCACTTGTGTGACTTTGTGCCATCATGCTGCAAGCTGGTACAAAATCTTGAAAGTGATTTTTTTTTAACAAAAAGCTTCTCTTTTGCGGACAAATACAAAATACATATCAATTTGGGGGTCCTTGGGGGTCCTTGACATGAAAAGGTTTGAGAACTACTAGCCTGGTTCCAGACGAATCTGCCTTTGCAAAATCGCATCGCACTTTAGCCCTCGGCAGATTAGGTAGATGGAGATTTCATTTCTCTCCCTCCGAAGTCGTGAGGGACCAATCAGGGCCCAGTATCCAAATGTGGGCGGGCTTATCACCTTATTTGGCGCAATGACGTACACGGAAGCACTGCTCTGATTGGTTCGTACAAGGAAGCACTGCTCTGATTGGTTTAGGTCTAACCAATAGAGTCCGTTTGGATCTTTTTGTAACCGCCCCTTGGAAAAAAATCTATCGTTGATAGGGACCAGACTAATATCCACGCAGTGTGTCGTGTGATATTGTCTGGAGAACCACTGGTTTAGAAGGCATTTGTAGAATGGCTCTCAGGTCTATAATGGGTTGAAAATGTACTCAAGTAAATGTACTTTGTTACTGTCCACCACTGACAGGGTCACAGAGGTCAAAGGAGGTCACATGGTTAGTAAACAATGAGTTGTCATGGTTACCTTGAGCAGCGCTCTGGCGATGGCTATTCTCTGTTTCTGACCACCTGCAACGACACAACAAGACCATATTATAATGTTTGCTGTCGGGCAGAAACCTCTTATCTCCATTTCTCTAATACTAATACTTGATCACACTACAGCATCACACAAAAGCAACAAAAGTAGTAGATCTACAAGCTCTAAACGCTGTGCGAAGCGACGTTTAAAAAAAAAAAAATCCCTGGCACAAAATATTTTCAGATGGGGGGTGGGGGTCCGCAGCCAAATACATATTATTCTGGGTGGTCCTTGACCTGAATAAGGTTGAGAACCACTGCTATAGATGTGATGAAGATGCCTGGTGCTTCACCATCATCTGACTGTGTTCATTTTGACAGCACATTTTTAGTCATATATATTAGTCATCTGAAGATTTTTAGTTTTAGTCTAGTTTTAGTCGACTAAATATAAGATTACAGTCGACTAAATCTACAGTTGATCTGGCCGATGAAAATGTATCTTGGCGGTGCCTTGATGGCGTCGTAATGGCTGATTTCACACTTGGTTGCATGCTGAAAATAGCAGATCTACAAGCAGTGTTCATTTTGACAGCAAATTTTGATTTAGTTTAGTCATATAAAATGTCACTTAGTTTGTCATATTTTATCTGAAAATATGTAGTTTTAGTCATGTACTAAAGTTTTAGTTTTAGTCGACTAAATATCATAAGATTTTAGTCGACTAAATCTACAGTTGATCTTGTCGACAAATGTATGTCGGCGGTGCCTTGCTGGCATCGTATGGGTAGATTTTACACTTGCATGCTGAAAAGATTTTACACTTGCATGCAGGTTGCATGCTGAAAATAGCGGATCTACAAGCTCACAACGCATCACAGCGCGATGCGTTGTGAGCTTGTAGATCAGCTATTTTCAGAGCGCAACACCCGAGCGCAACCAAACATAAAATGACTTGTCTTTTAGTTCTACTGGATCTCTTCTCCACTAGATCCCTCACTAACATTTTAGTCTAGTTTTTATTTGTTGACGAAATTGTCAATGTATTTAGTCAATTAAAATTCGTATCCCACGATTTCGTAACCCTTTTTTCCCCCACCCAGTCCCAATTGCCTATGTAATCCTGGGCGCAACTCTCCCTCTGCCAACCTGGGGAGACCCCAGAACTGAAGCTCATGCCTCCTTCAACGCATGAGGAGCTAGCAAGCCCCTTCTTATCACCTGACAGGGGGGAGTTTGGTCATAGTTTTTAGTCTAGGAAATGAACCCTGGGTACCTGACAGCAGAACTCCCTTCTCTCCCACCACCGTGTCAAAGCCGTGGGGGAAGGCCTGGATGAAGTCGTAGGCGTTGGAGTCCCGGGCCACCCGGTACACGTCCTCTGACCGCACGCTGTCCGGATCCACCGCTCCGTACGCTATGTTCTCTCTGATGGAGCAGGAGAACAACACAGGCTCCTAGAGGAGGAGGAGGAGAGACCAGAGTGTTAGAATGATGTTCTCTCTGATGGAGCAGGAGAACAACACAGGCTCCTAGAGGAGGAGGAGGAGGAGGAGGAGAGACCAGAGTGTTAGAATGATGTTCTCTCTGATGGAGCAGGAGAACAACACAGGCTCCTAGAGGAGGAGGAGGAGAGACCAGAGTGTTAGAATGATGTTCTCTCTGATGGAGCAGGAGAACAACACAGGCTCCTAGAGGAGGAGGAGGAGGAGAGAGACCAGAGTGTTAGAATGATGTTCTCTCTGATGGAGCAGGAGAACAACACAGGCTCCTAGAGGAGGAGGAGGAGGAGGAGAGAGAGACCAGAGTGTTAGAATGATGTTCTCTCTGATGGAGCAGGAGAACAACACAGGCTCCTAGAGGAGGAGGAGGAGAGAGAGACCAGAGTGTTAGAATGATGTTCTCTCTGATGGAGCAGGAGAACAACACAGGCTCCTAGAGGAGGAGGAGGAGGAGAGAGACCAGAGTGTTAGAATGATGTTCTCTCTGATGGAGCAGGAGAACAACACAGGCTCCTAGAGGAGGAGGAGGAGAGAGACCAGAGTGTTAGAATGATGTTCTCTCTGATGGAGCAGGAGAACAACACAGGCTCCTAGAGGAGGAGGAGGAGGAGAGAGACCAGAGTGTAAGAATGATGTTCTCTCTGATGGAGCAGGAGAACAACACAGGCTCCTAGAGGAGGAGGAGGAGGAGAGAGACCAGAGTGTTAGAATGATGTTCTCTCTGATGGAGCAGGAGAACAACACAGGCTCCTAGAGGAGGAGGAGGAGAGAGACCAGAGTGTTAGAATGATGTTCTCTCTGATGGAGCAGGAGAACAACACAGGCTCCTAGAGGAGGAGGAGGAGGAGGAGAGAGAGAGACCAGAGTGTTAGAATGATGTTCTCTCTGATGGAGCAGGAGAACAACACAGGCTCCTAGAGGAGGAGGAGGAGGAGAGACCAGAGTGTTAGAATGATGTTCTCTCTGATGGAGCAGGAGAACAACACAGGCTCCTAGAGGAGGAGGAGGAGAGAGAGACCAGAGTGTTAGAATGATGTTCTCTCTGATGGAGCAGGAGAACAACACAGGCTCCTAGAGGAGGAGGAGGAGAGAGAGACCAGAGTGTTAGAATGATGTTCTCTCTGATGGAGCAGGAGAACAACACAGGCTCCTAGAGGAGGAGGAGGAGAGAGAGAGACCAGAGTGTTAGAATGATGTTCTCTCTGATGGAGCAGGAGAACAACACAGGCTCCTAGAGGAGGAGGAGGAGGAGGAGGAGAGAGACTAGAGTGTAAGAATGGTGGGTGTCTAGTGCTGGTTGGTTAAGCAGGACTAGAATGGATTTCTACATATGACCCAGACCTGAGGCTCATTCTAAATCTTCTAAATCAGTACTTTTTTAGTGCCAAGGACCCCCAAAATGATATATACTGTATTTGGCCGCGGACCCCCATCTGAAAATGTTTTTTTTTGCCAGGGACCTCCAGAAGAAGATTTTTCAAAAATGATGAAAAATAGCAGATGCACAAAGCTCGCAGCTTGGCACAAAGTGACGCACTGTGAGCTTGTACATCTGTTATTTTTGAGAACCACTGTTCTCTCTCAAAAAAATCAAAAACAAAATTTACAAAAATCTAAAATTATTCTTTATTTTTTTGGTTTTTCAGTTTTTCCGTTCTTCACAAAGAACCAGGAGATAACATTTTCCAAAAAAGTTGCTGCTCCATTCACTTCAATGTTAAAAAAAAAACTGAGAAATAAATAAAAATGTTTTACCATGTAAACTGCTGGCAGTTTTTGAGTACTATTTCTGAAAAACCCTGGCAGTTTAAGAGTTTAATGGGTTAACAGGGTCATACGTAACCTGTTAAAACAAGCCCCCCACCCCCCTCGCCCCTCCAAGAAAAAGAATCCCAAATATTCCAGAACTAAAGTAAACCAAGACTACCCGAAAGTTGGGGTATTTTGGGGTACTTTTAGGTGATTAAACAAGTTTCCCAAAACTGTCCAAAAATTTAGCACAATTTAATTAAAACATTGTGGAAAATAGAGTATAATAATCAACAAGCGTCGCAACGCATTGTGAGCTTGTGGAGCGACTATTTTCGCTATTTGTTGTACAACCAAGTATGTAGGGCTTAAACCTGACACGTCCCACGTAGGACATGGCAGGTTTAACCCCGTAGATACTTTACAGTATATATATTGTTGCTGTCGGGCAGAAACCTCTTATCTCCAAATTCTAACTTTTTGTGTTTGTTTTTGTAAATTAACGCCCTGCTTCAGTGGTTTTCAACCTTTTTCGCGTCAAGGACCCCCAAATTGACACATATTAGCCCACGGACCCCCCATTTGAAAAGATATGCCAGGGACTCAACCATTTTGATGTCTTGGGGGTCCCCAATCTACACTGTATCATCATCACTAGTGTTCATGTAACTCTGAGAGTGTACAAATGGAACCAAATGGACCCGTTAGGGTCCATTTGGTTCCATTTGTACACTCTCAGAGTTACAGACATATAAGGGTCCATTTGGTTACTAATTATTAATTTGGCTGGGGACCCCCTGGAACCCCCTCAAGGACCACTGGTGGTCCCCGGACCACTGGTTGAGAACCACTGCCCTACTTGATCACACTACAGCCAACAGCGTCACACACAAGTTTCAAAAGTAGCAGATCTACAAGCTTGTAGATACTTTGGCTATTTTCTTCATCTGAATCTTGAAAAGTAACAGTTGTGGACATGGAGACGATATCCAGGCTCACAGAAAGCCTTGTTTGGACAGACAGAGGAACATTGTGCTTTGACCTTCATGCAGTACCTCTTTTCAACCAGTAGATGTCCTACCACACCACAGGACCTACTTTAGGGAAAGTGTATTTGCATAGCAGTGCATTTCAACAACCAGCCAATTCAAACAGCTTCACATAAACCCCCACAGTAGACAAGCACTACAGCTGTGTTAGTTTAGTAGTATTAAACATATTCTACCGTACAGAATGATGAAAATAACCTTTTATTCACACACAAAAAAAAGTGATGGATCATGAACATGGGGAGACATCAGAAGCCAGAATGGTTCCGTTTGTTTCTGTAGCAATACTGTGTTGTGTACAGTTTTATAGTAGTTCACCCAATGGAGACTCTTTGAGTATTCATTTAGCCTCCTACCGGAGACTCCGCCGGTCATCAAATTATTGGCGACAAAAACAAAAAAATCCCCATGAGTTCAAGGTTTCATGGGGAGTCGTGTAATTGATAGAAAATAAGTATTTTTTTGGGTGAACTACTCCTTTAAAGTTGTACAATGCAGATTCACAAATAAAACATTTTAGCAACCTCTGCTGGTCACTACCGTCACTGCATACAATTTCCGTAGTCCTCGATTACCCAGAATTCCATTTGTTTTCACCGGAAGCCGGAAGTGTTTCAAAAAGCGATCTTTTAATTGTTTTATACTATCTGCGGATCGTTTCTCTTAGCCAGTGGAGCATTAGCCTGAGGCTACGAGCTCAATCCATGGTCTTGAAGGGCGGACCCAAACACAGCCGCCTGGATTTGTGCGTGGCTTCCTATTGCTTCACCAATCTATGTCCCCGCCTCCCCTCCCCTCCCCCCCTCGGCCTGTGCACGGAGCACGGTGACGTCACCAAATTTAGAGCGACGCCCCTCTGCACTCTGATTGGTTAGGAGATAACAAGGTCCAAGACCATCGTTCTTGCATCGCTCCCCCAGGCTTTTTTTCTTTTGTAACAAAAAAAAAAGCCTGGGTTTCCGAGGCTAGTGGAGCATTAGTTACCATGAGCTGTGCTTTATTTTTCTGTTCTTTTTCGATCTTCCAATCCTACATTCTCTTAAAATCAGCGTGAGGTTCCTTTTTGTTATTAGCGCGGTAGTTCCTGGCCAAACAGGAAACCGTTGCGGTAGTTCCTGAGGACGTCGGCCACGACGTCATGACGTTGGCCAGGAACGTCATTTTCCCGGGAAAGTCCCCCCCGTCCACGTTCAATAGAAAATATATAAATAAAAGGCTTCCGGGGGTGAAATTCATGGAGCGGGCGTTGTGAAACTTTTGCCACTCACAAAAGATATACAATTTAACTTTAGTTTTGTTGAAAACGTTACCTAGTATTACTTTAAACCCAGAAGAATTAAATCCTGTTATACAGTATTCTACCAATACACACATTATAAGCAAACAGCATCTATTTTTTTTTACCTGACTGACGGTTCCAATGTGACTTCTCAGCCAATAGGGATTTAGATCTCGCACGTCCCTCCCATCTATAGTGATGACACCTGCAGAGGGAGAGAGGAGGGGGGGGGGGGGGGACGCGTTGTGAGCTTGTAGATCTGCTATTTTCAGATAGCCTATAGGTACAAAATAGGGCTGAAGTGGTTAATGTATGTTTTATAATGTAATCATTTATATCTGAAAAGTATCTAGTAACTGAAGTTTTCAAATCATTGTAGTGGAGTAAAAGTACAATATTTGCCTCTGAGATGTAGTGGAGTAGAAGTAAAAGTATTGACAAATGGAAACACTCCAGTAAAGTAAACTAGTGTGAAGTGAGCGGTGTTATTTAGCAACAACAGTGATGGAAGATTTTTTTTATTTTTTTTAAGTGCGTGGTGCTATTTATAGGTTATGAATTTCATCATGCGTCTCGCTAGCCAATCACAGTACTGAGCAAAGGGTCTGAATACTTATCAGCCAATCACAGTACAGCGAAAGACACATTTTCACGACGGAAAGAACAACTTTCCAACCCCACTTATAGGAGCGGTTACACCGCTCAATATAGGAGCGGTTACACCGCTCAAAAAAATACCTCAAATTTGTTTACTTAAGTACAGTACTTTGAGTAAATGTACTTAGCTACCTTCCACCACTAACTCACCAGCATCGGGGTCGTAGAGCCGGAGCAGCAGGGACACCAGGGTGGACTTCCCCGAGCCGCTGGAGCCCACCACGGCCATGACGGAGCCCGCCGGCACCAGCAGGTTGAGCTCCTGGAAGATGGGAGCCTCGGAGCGGGCCGGGTAGGAGAAGGACACGTCACAGAACTCCAGCCTGCCCTTCATCTGCTCCTCAGGAAGGACCAGTCCCTCTGCAGAGAGAGAGAGGAGGACGGACGGACGGACGGAGAGACAGACATTTTCAGTTATTCACAGCAGTCGGGGACCCCCAGGGGTCCTTGAGGGAGTTCCAGGGGGTCCCCAGCTAAATGATAGATGGTTAGGAACCAAATGAACCCTTATGGTTCTGTAACTCTGAGAGTGTACAAAAGTCCGGAATTCAAAATGTACTTGAGTAAAAGTACAAAAGTATTGGTATCAAAATGTACATAAAGAACCAAAAGCAAAAGTACTAAAATGTTTGAAAATAGCCGATCTACAAGCTCTCTACAAGCTCACAACGCGTCACGACGCGTTGTGAGCTTGTAGATCGGCTACTTTCAAATAGCCTAGGTATAAAATAGGGCTGAAGTGATTAAGGTATGTTTCATACACTTTCAGAGTTAAATGAACATAGATTTTACTAGGTCCCAGAGATATAAACGTCGTTACATGCGGGGGGGGGGGGGTCCTTAGCCTAATGAATGAATTTCAAACTGGGGGTCCTTGAAATTAAAATGGTTGAGAATCACTGCCGTAAAGATCTTCTCTTATGGGGGTCCCTGGCATATCTTTTCAAATGGGGGTCCGCGGGCTAATAAGTGTCAATTCGGGGGTCCTTGACATGAAAAAAGTTTTAGAACCACTGATTCACAGAAACCACTTGAACACTGACATCCCAATTATAAGGGGACGTTCGCTGAAAATAGCCGATCTACAAGCTCACAACACAACGCATTCCCACGTGACATGTGGTGAGCTTGTAGATTCGGCAAAGAGATTCTGTGTAGAGGGTAAAAAGAGTTTAAAACCAATAATTAAACCAAGAATAAAAATTTGTCAACTAACAGAACCAAAAGGAGACAATGAACAGAGAAGAGAAAAGACAAAGACTCTTTTAGGCTCAGTCAGCATTGGTTACAGTAGAAAGGCTACATTTCTCATTGTCAAAACAAATAATATAAACAAACTATTTGCAAAAAATAAACCTTTTCTGAACCATTTTGCACAGACCCAACATTTGTTTGAGTTCTGCAAAACATAGACAATTTGTTTAGTGCAATTGTTCTCCAGGGACCCCCAGGGGTCCTCGAGGGAAAGCAAATGTATTAAAATGTTTGAAAATAGCAGATCTACAAGCTCACAACACGTCACATCGCGACGCGTTGTGAGCTTGTAGATCGTCTATTTTCAAATAGCCTAGGTATAAATTAGGGCTAAAGTGGTTAATGTATGTTTTATAATGTAATAATGTAATAGAAAAGTAACAAGTAACTAAAGTTTTCAAATAATTGGTCCAGCTAAAAGAGTTAATATAGCATAAACATCTGATTAACGCTTTTACCCTATTTTATATATCAGCTATTCAAAAACAGCGTTGTGTGCTTGTAGATCGGCTCTTTTTGCAATTTTTTTTGCACACAATGTAATGTTCTCTTATGGGGGTCCCTGGCACAACATCTTTTTAGGTGGGGATCCGTGGCAAAATAAATACAAATTTTTGTACGTGTTTTCAGGAAGTGGACAAGAAGCAACAGGAAGTCAGTGTGAGGTTAAAAAGGTGTAGTAACAGTGTGTGAGGTAATGACACACAGTGCTGTTTAAAGTGTGTGTGAGTGTGAGTGCGAGTGCGAGTGCGTGTGTGTGTGTGTGTGTGTGTGTGTGTGTGCGCGAGTGCGCGTGTGTGTGTGTGTGTGTGTGTGTGTGTGTGTGTGTGTGTGTGTGTGTGTGTGTGTGTGTGTGTGTGTGTGTGTGTGTGTGTGTGTGTGTGTGTGTGTGTGTGTGTGTGTGTGTGTGTGTGTGTGTGTGTGTGAGTGCGTGCGTGCCTTTACCATTCAAAGGAAACTGAGGTTTTCGGTCCAGCAGTTGCCACAGTCTGATTCCTGCTCCAAACCCCTTCATCAGCTCAGAGTAGAAGGAACTCATACCTGACGCATCAAACACAGAGTCGGTCAACAGAGCCAGACTCATGTACCAGTGGAGCTCAAAGTGGGGTTTGGGGGAAGGGGGGGGGGTCCCCAGCTAGATGTGTTAATACAGCATCACAATCATTTTAACCACTTTATCCATTTTACCATGTACAACTGCTATTTGTGAAGACAAAAATATATAATAATAATAATATTAAAAATATTGACATGTTTGACATTTTTTAACACAAACTTCTGTTCTGGGGGTCCCTGGCACAAAACATGTTCAGATGGGGGTCTGTGGCCAAATACATATCAATTTGGGGGTCCTTGATATGAAAAACGTTTGAGAACCACTGCCATATACGTACTGGATCGGTTTGGCAGATACATCAACCATTATGATTTGTGATTTATGACTCATGATTTGTGTTTTAGGTTATTTGAATTTTAGATATATAAATCGGCAAAATTATTCAGGGGGCGGCAGTGGCTCAGGGGTAGAGTGGCCGGTAGAGCGGCCGAATGGCAACCGCAAGGTTCCCAGTTCGATCCCGGGCTGGGGGGCTCCCCTAGAGTTAGTGTAGAAGTGTCCTTGAGCAAGACGCTGAACCCCTACTTGCTCCTGATGAGCAGGTTGGTGCCTTGCATGGTTTCCTCTGCCATCGGTGTATGAATGTGAGTGTGAATGTGTGAATGTAATGCACAATCTATGTAAAGCGCTTTGCATAAAAGCGCTATATAAATGTTATAAAAAATAAATAATAATAACATTTGTTACTTTCCACCACTGTTGGTGACTGAGAACTTTAATCCATGCAGACGTTGGAACTTGCCTGACGTTGCTTGGTGATTGCAGAGAGCATCATAGAATTTGAAACAACAACAACAGTGTGTGTGTGTGTGTGTGTGTGTGTGTGTGTGTGTGTGTGTGTGTGTGTGTGTGTGTTACCTGCCACACTGACGCCCACCCAGAAGGCGTACATGAGGAAGGCAGACAGCTCTCCTACGGTCATGTGTTGATTGGCCATCAGGAGACCTCCTTTATACAGCACTGCCAGGATCATGATGTTCCCACTGAGCCCCGTCTGACACACACACACACACACACACACACACACACACACACACACACACACACACACACACACACACACACACACACACACACACACACACACACACACACACACACACACACACACACACACACACACACACACACACATTTATTCTACTGTTTCCCAAACAGTGGGTCGGGACCCATGTTTGAGTCGAGGTCGGACCAATTTTTATGGGTCAACAAGTATATACTGTATATATACAAGTAAGACGCGCGAACGCGGTAAGCGAACGCAAAAAAAGAAAAAAAAGAATGAAAAAAAATATTGAAAAAAAAGTAACCAATAATTTCTTTTTTTTTTTTTTTAAAAATCTGCGTTAAAAGGAGCATCTTAGAAAAATACAAATTCACAAAAAAAAAACTTGGAATGTTTTTGAACAATTCAACAAAGTGTTTGAAGTGCCTGTTTCACCCACTTCCGGGGGGCGGAGCCAAAATCCGAGCCCGATGTATTTGTTCGTAGACCCCCACTTAGGGGGGGTAGAAAAAGTTTGGGAGCGATTCGGGCACTTTTCATTTAACATGGGGTTTCAATGGGGAGTTTTTAGGAGCCTTCTCCGGGGCGTGGCTTCCGGGGGAAGGGGCGGGCTTAAACGCAACCTTGACAGGTGTGTTCAGTTTTCAAAGACCTTTCATTTGATGTATGGTACGTCTAAATTGGACATTTACTTATCTCAGAGGAGCTGCACACAGGCAGTGCACACAGAGAGACAGACAGAGAGACAGAGACACAACCCAAGCAGGGTTACATAGTAAGCTCCACTTCTCCCGCGTTCGCAATAAATCAAAAGTATTGCATAAATAAAATCAAAATATCTGTGAAAATAGCAGCTCTACAAGCTCACACAGCTTGTGAGCTTGTAGAGCTGCTATTTTCACTAGTTTGGGTCCCGGACAAACATCTAATTTCCTTTTTGGGTCTTGAGCTAAAAAGTCTGGGAACTCCTTCTTTATTCAGTTTGACAAAGACAAGAAATTGTCAAGCTCATAGCTTCCCAGGACCCCACTTTGAAAACCTAAAGCAGCGCTTGCGGAACTCAGCTCCGCCTCTTTCCTGACCTCATCACTGTCATGCCAATAATCACGGTAAAAAGCACATCCTCCCTAGGTGGGGTTGGCGAAAGGGCCTTTCTGTGTGGAGTTTGCATGTTCTCCCCGTGTCTCCTAGGGTAGGTACCCTCACCAAAACATGCAGTAATCCTGGTCTCTATACTGCCTCCCCCTGGTCAGCCGGGGCGCCTGATGGAGGGGAAAGGAACTGGTTGGAATAACGTGTTCCTTCCACGCGCTACGTCCAACCAGGGAAACTCTCCCCTGTCAGGTGACAAGAAGGTCAGTTGGCTCTCATGCATTGAAGGAGGCATGAGCTCGGCCCTGGCCTCCCTAGGTTGGCAGAGGGAAGGTAGTGCCCAGGATTACATAGACAATTGGCACTGGGTGTAAAAAATAGGGTTACAAAATCGTGGGATAAAAAAAAAAAAAAGCACATCCTCTCGTGTAAATATTGGGTGTGTTCGGAAAATTGCGCACCGGAGCGCACTCGCCTATTAGTTTGTATTGGCCAGTGCGCTCAGTGCTGTATTTTCGAACACACCCATTATCAACAATGAAACACACCTACGAAAACAGGTAAGAAAACAACAGGTGCTGTCAGTCCACCACCTGTTGACTTACAAAGTCGAACAAAAAGGTCCACACACCAACTATAGGGCATAGCAGTGGCGGCCATTTTCTGGTTCCACTTCAAAATAGTCAATGCATTTTTCCCATTGACGTTTCCAAAAATATTTATATCAATTCATTTAAGCCTAGAATCAAGCCATCCAGGGTCCTGGTGAATCATGACCATAAAACAGTTTTTTCTGTGATTTTCTTTTTATTTTATATTTAATTATATGATATACTATATTTAATAAATACCCTTTGTTTTGCCGTTTTCAAAAAAGTTTTCTCACAGAATCAAACGTTTTATGGTCATGATTCACCAGGACCATGGATGGCTTGATTCTAGGCTTAAACAATAATAATTGATATAAATATTTTTGGAAATGTCAATGGGAAAAATGCATTGACTATTTTGAAGTGGAACCAGAAAATGGCCGCCACTGCTATGCCCTCTAGCTCCCGTCTGAAGGACTTATATTGTTGCGTTGACGTTTCGAAATCTGAAAATGTCACTGCAGCACAGACAGCTCTTCAGACGGGAGCTAGCTGGAGGTGCTTTTGTTATACACAGAGTTACCACACATATTTAACCCATTTAATCCGAGAACGCATACTACTGTCATTTTAGATTTTTAGCTATAACCATTATTTTATACTTTGGGCTATTCCAAAATAGCAGATATACTGTAGCGCACTATGAGCTTGAAGATCTATTTTTTTTAGAGAGGCCGGATGTGGATCCATGTCAAAAATGCTTCCGCTCGGCCGCTCCAATGTTATCTCCTTGACTAAAAGCTTAATATCTCCATTTCTTTTTAACATGGTGGAAGTGAGACGTTTTCGATCGGCGATCACTCTGCAATGGAGGATCGTGTTAGAAATATTATTGTTCCAGGCGTTAGTCGGGACCCTCCACCGTCTCGCACGCACGCTTTGTTTACATGCGCTCCTCGTCGGGGCTTCTACAGCACGAAACATATCAACGTAAGTGGATGGAAGATATGCTGGCACTGAACGTACCCTATTTTAATAAACCTCTGGCACACAATGTGTTAAAACACTTGCAGGATTAATGTACCGGCTCCATTTAATCTCTGACAACATTCAACTAGATCTATCAATGTGTAACCCAGCCTAGGGATCATTTTCTAAGCAAAATAGAATAATAATTCTATACAAATCTTTTTTAAGACTGAAAATCAGCCGGGCTGACAGCTCTATGGGCCTAATGCATTGGTTCTCAAAGTGGGGGTCCCCAAATTATTTTGGGGGGTCCCCAGATGATAACCTTAATGTGCAACATTGTTTTCTCTCTCAACAGTAAACAATCCAACATACAGTATAAGTGTATACAGGGTATCTGCACATTTCTGAAGTTACAATTTAAGGACTTTTAATACAGCAAAAAAAAATAAGACTATTACTACGTCAAAAGTGATCAACAAACTATAGAAATGTGTCAACATTGGCCAAATTGTGAAATATTACCTGAGAGAGAGGCAAAAATGTTGAAAATAGCTTATCTACAAGCTTGTAGATCGGCTGTTTTCACAATATTATATTTATGTATTTAATATTTATTTGGAACCGAGTCAAACTAAATGTAATGCCTCAACTCCAACTGCTTGTCAGGGTGGGGGGTCCATAGTTCAAATATGATTATTTTGGGGGGGTCCCTAGTTCAAATATGATTATTTTGGGGGGGTCCCTAGTTCAAATATGATTATTTTGGGGGGGTCCCTAGTTCAAATATGATTATTTTGGGGGGGTCCCTAGTTCAAATATGATTATTTTGGGGGGTCCCTAGTTCAAATATGATTATTTTGGGGGGTCCCTAGTTCAAATATGATTATTTTGGGGGGTCCCTAGTTCAAATATGATTATTTTGGGGGGTCCCTAGTTCAAATATGATTATTTTGGGGGGTCCCCAGTTTAAATATGATTATTTTGGGGGGGTCCCTAGTTCAAATATGATTATTTTGGGGGGTCCCTAGTTCAAATATGATTATTTTGGGGGGTCCCTAGTTCAAATATGATTATTTTGGGGGGTCCCCAGTTTAAATATGATTATTTTGGGGGGGTCCCTAGTTCAAATATGATTATTTTGGGGGGTCCCCAGTTTAAATATGATTATTTTGGGGGGGTCCCTAGTTCAAATATGATTATTTTGGGGGGTCCCCAGTTTAAATATGATTATTTTGGGGGGGTCCCTAGTTCAAATATGATTATTTTGGGGGGTCCCTAGTTCAAATATGATTATTTTGTGGGGTCCCTAGTTCAAATATGATTATTTTGGGGGGGTCCCTAGTTCAAATATGATTATTTTGGGGGGTCCCTAGTTCAAATATGATTATTTTGTGGGGTCCCTAGTTCAAATATGATTATTTTGGGGGGTTGAGAACCACTGTCATACACAAACTTACCGCTCCGAAGAAGCCGGCCCTCATCCAGGCTTCCTTCCTGGCCAGGCCGAGGACCAGGTCAGCCTTCTGTGTGTACGTGTTGACCTCTGACAGCTCCTTACCGAACGCCCTGACCGTCCGCAAGTTACTGATACGCTCCTCTGCCAGCTGGGAACACACACACACACACACACACACACACACACACACACACACACACACACACACACACACACACACACACACACACACACACACACACACACACACACACACACACACACACACACACACACACACACACACACACACACACACACACACACACAGGTCATATCGTTAGCACAGTAGACCACAGTAGTATTGTGTGTATGTGGTAGTCGTCCGATTGCCGATGTCGAATTCAGAGAGTCCATAGAACACTGATTACCCGTGTTTGGACCCACATCTTGTTTTTCAAATAGATAAGTTTCTATTTAAGAACATTTAACTTATATGTATAAATCTCTCCTGTCGGGCAGAAACCAGCTACTATATGTCCACAATTTCAGGAAATGAAAAAAAATACATGTTTTTAGAACAACACAACACTGCCTCATCAAAGTTAGTTTGATGACCTCCTAACTCCACAAGTTGGAGTAGTAGTAGTTTAAGTAGTGGCCGATAGTTTGAGGAGCCAATGGAGTTAGGAGGTTTAGTCAGAAGAACTTTTTGAATACTTTTCATTGGTTAAATATTTATAAAAACCCACACACAGACGTAAAGGGTGTTCAAAAGATTTATACAAAAAATTAAAAGAAAGATGAAAAATGGATTCTGCCCAACAGCAACGATATATTAAACTTCTATATATGAATAGAACATTTAATTTAATACAATGAAAATAAGTAAATATAAAATACAAACAAACTGAAAAATGTATTCATTTAACCACTTAAGCCCAATTAAAAAGTTAAAAATAGCTAATAATCTACAAGGTTCATCACATCTTGTAGATGTGATGAAGTTTTTTAAAACGTTCTGAAAGTTTTGGTCAGGCTCTAGTACTGTATGTTAGGCTATGTGAGACGTTTGCTACACGTGTCCAGTACCTGCGTGGCTTGTGCCAGCGCGTCCTGCGTGCGTTTGGAGATGGAGCGCAGGAAGCGGCCGTAGAACACGGCCAGCAGCGCTACCGGAGGGACCACCAGCAAGACGAAGCCCGCCAGCGTGGGAGAGACATAGAACTGGAAGGAGGAGAGAGGAGAACGAGAAAGACGAGGAGGAGGAGGAGAGGAGGAAAGAGAGACAGAGAGAGGATGGGTGAGTGAGTTATGAGTGTAGCTTACAATTTAGCCATTTAGCAGATGCTCTTAATCCATTTTAGACTGGGAAAGAATCTGTGTCATTTTTTAGATTTCTTTGGGCTATTCAAAAATAGCAGATCTACAAGCGCAAAGCGCGGCACCGAGTGCCGCACTATAAGCTTGTAGATCTGCTATTTTTTGAAAAATCTTGCGCGAATATTTGAATATATGTATTTTTATAAGCGAACATTTTTAACTCAAATCTTTGCTTTTGGGGGGTCCCTGGAACGGCCAAATACATATCCTTTTGGGACTGATTATAGCAACACACGTTTTTTTTCCAAAAATAAACTGTTAGGATTTAGAAGACATTTGTAGAATCCTCCAGAAGCAAAGATTTGAGTTACAAATGTTCGGCTTTAAAAATTATATTAAAATAAATTCAAAGATTTGCACAAATTTTCAGGATTTTTCTAAAAATAGCAGATCTACAAGCTGCTATTTTTGAATAGCCCAAAGAAATCAAAAAAATTACACAGATGCGTTCCCGGTCTTAATGGGTTAATCCAGAGCGACTTACAGTAAGCACTGTAAACACAAGGTAATACGTCAAACGCATAGACTTAAGTCAACTACAAGTCCCACAATGCATTGCATCTAGAAATCCGCCGATCCCAAAGCTTCACATTCTGGCATTCATGAAGCCAGAAACCTACGTTTTCAAATTGTTATTTGAATAACATGAGCAAACTGTGACATAAAATAACACAAATAACACTGATAACTAATACCATACATGGGCAACTGGCGGCCCGGGGGCCACATGCGGCCCCTCACCTTCACTTAATGCAGCCCTCAGGTTAATATCAGAATAGTGATATATTATTGATTTCAGCTGTTATGATTCATAACATGCAAACATGACCCACTTTACTTACTTCAGTCTATATTAGTAATTTAATGACTTTTTTATGTCCAATGTATTTGTATTTAAGTTCATAAAGTTAACATACGTATAACTAAATGCATTTGGAATTAAATAAAAAAGGTTACTTCTCAGGATTCCAATTAAAAAATGCCTAAAAAGAATTCAGGATTCCAAAAATAGAAGTCCAAAATAGCAAAAATAGCAGATCTACAAGCTCAAAACGCGTTTTGAGCTTGTAGATCTGCTATTTTTGTGTGACATACTAGAACGGCATTAATTTACGAAAAAAGTAAAAAAAAAATAGGTTTCTGCCCGACAGCAACAAGATGCAATGTGGCCCCTGGAGTGAGTGTGGAAATATAGCGGCCCTCTCCATCATCAAAGTTGCATCACCCCTGAACTACACAATGCAAACAACCATGTTTTAAATTAAATGGTTTCAGCGACCCGTGGAACGCTACCATGGCAACCTACCATAACAACATTAAGTGTTAGTGTAGCTGTTTACCTGACGTCGTAACAGAAATGACGTCATTTCTATTACACGTTTACTCAACCGAGAAATGACTGTACTTCCTTGTAAGCCAGGAGGAAGAAGAAATGTTTGGTAGTGAAAGGAAAACCTGTTGGTCAACCCCCCCCCTGCCTCGGGAATAATACAACAGAAACTAAAGAAGTGAATAATACTTCGTTTGGATGGTAGAAGCTATAACACCTATTGCTCATTATGAGATGGCACCATTTGTGATTGTGTCTACTAGAGCTGTCAAACGAATATTCCATATTCGAATATTATTCGAATATTGGGAAAATATGTATATTCAAATATGAAAATGTATAATCGAATATTATAATAAAAAATAATAAAAAAAAGTAATGTTTAACTTTACCGGTATTTGACAGGGACAATACAAAAAACAATGTATCAACTTATAAAAACAAACAAAAGATATGTTTTATTGGATCCGAGCACTCGATACATTGTTTTTTTGTACTGTTTCTGTCAACAAAACATTTTTTTAAAGATTTTTTTATAATACTAATAATAATAATCAAATACTCAAATCTATTCGAATATCTGCAAATTTTTAAGACCAATATTCGAATATCATTTCTGAGTTAAGTTGACAGCCCTAGTGTCTACTCACTCTGTGTCTCAGAGGAGGGCTGTGACATCATCGATGAGGGAATCCAAGCCAATAGAAACGGCAGGTTTTCTATTCCTAGAAAGTTAGCGTGCTATAATGGAAGCTATTGTTCTCGCGTTAATAAAAAGAAAAGAAAGAAAAACCCTGCCCAACGATGATGTCACTGGTAGGCGGGTTGAGACAGACCGAGTAGATTCGCATCGGTTGATGTTTTATCAACAGGACCGACTATATGAAGACAGGTTGAAAAATGGGTGGAGTCGTCCTTTAATAATGAAATGTTGATTAGAACCAGTTGGTCAACAAAGCCTCTAGTCTAGGAATAGTGACTGGCAGGAACCCAGAGCAAGATAAGATAAGAAGGAAGCAACCGCACTTCCTCATAACAGAACCACAGGCACACCACACAAGACCTTTACACACTTAACTGGAACTGGGCGCTCAGATTACAGCACGTTTCCACATCTTAAAGGATTTGGAAATCTGGTAGATACTAGGGCTGTGCAATTAACCGGAAATATATCGAAACCGACATTTCAGAACCAACAACCGACTTAATCTAGCTCATTAATCCAGTGGTTCTCGACCTGTAGGGTTAGGACGCCCAGGGGGGTCCCCACATGATTTTTTGGGGGGTCCCCAGATGACAGTTAAGTGACAATTTAAGGCGGGGAAAAAAAAGACCATTACTGCATCAAAGGTAATCAACAAACTATACTATAAAAACACTGGCTAAATAATATGAGAACGAGATAGCTGATCTACAAGCTCACAACGCCTCGCGACACGAGGCGTTGTGAGCTTGTAGATCGGCTATTTTCACAATATTTATCTGTGGAGCCGAGTCAAACTAAATGTAACGCCTCAACTCCTACAATTCCAAATGCTTGTCAGGGTGGGGGGTCCCCTGTTCAAATATGATTCTTTTGGGGGGTTGTGGCATGAAAAGGTTGAGACCCACTGCATTAATCCATTAATCGAGAAGCAGTCGTTAATATATAGGAACGATACGTGTATCATAGAGTGGGTGCACGCACACATCTGCAAACACGCATGTACGTGTATTACATCAGTGGTTCTCAAAGTGGGGTTCGAGGACCCCCAGGGGTCCTTGAGGGAGTTCCAGGGGGTCCCCAGCTAAATGATAGATAGTTAGGAAAGAGGAACCAAATGGACCCTTATGGGTCTGTAACTCTGAGAGTGTACAAATTTGTACACTCTCAGAGTTAAATTAACATTGATTTTACAATATGAATTGGGGTCCCGCAGTGACAGAAATGCCATTAAATGGGGGTCCGTAGCCTCTAATGCATGTCAAACTGGGGGTCCTTGAAATCAAAATGGTTGAGAATCACTGCTATAGAGCCGTAAAAATCTTCTCTTATGGGGGTCCCTGGAATATCTTTTCAAATGGGGGTCCGCGGGCTAATACGTGTCAATTTGGGGGTTCTTGACATGAAAAGGTTTGATAAGCACTGTATTACATAATGGACGGAAATGATAGCATTTGGCCAGTAAATGAAGAATCTTATCGGCCACGTTGGCTACCAAACAAATACCTAACAGCGGAAACCCTGGCTAAACACATCAATTCAATTAGATCTCACAAATGTTATCTCTCTGTACAGCATAGCTTCTTTTATGTACTTTTGTATCTCAGTGGCTACAATGGAGCTCTGCTTCTTCTAACCCTGTGGTGAATATTGGAGGAGACGCCGGTAATAACTTGGGCCGTGAAGTCGCATTCAATTACAATAACCGACAAATCATCTCAATTGCATTTTATGTTTGCATGTGAGAGACATTCAAACACAAACTGAAACTATAGCCAGAGAAAGGAGAGCGTTAGAATTTTGACACTTATGGGTCCATTTGGTTCCATTTTGTAAACTCTCAGAGTTCAAGTAACACGTAGGATTTGACTGTGTAGATTTGGATCTCAAAGACAAAGAAATTATGGGAGTCCTTGAAATTAAAAAGGTTGAGAATCTCTGTTTTAACCCATTCAATCCTGGAACACATGTCTGTCATTTTTTGATTTCTTTGGGCTAGTCAAAAATAGCAGATTTACAAGCTCATAGCTATTTTAGAAAAATCGTGAAAATGTGTGCAAATATAGTTTTTAATCGAACACTTGTAAACTCAAATCTTTGCTTCTGGGGGGGGGGGGGGGGGGGGGGGGTCCCTGGAACATCATATTTTGAGATGGGGGTCCACGGCCAAATACATATAATTTTGGGGGTCCTTGACATGAAAACGTTTGAGAGATTTTATAGCAAAAAAATTGTTTTTACTGTTAGGATTTAAAAGACATTTGTAGAATCCCCCAGAAGCAAAGATTCAAATGGTCGCTTTAAAAATATATTATATATCCAATGATTTGCACATATTTTCACGTTTTCTCAAAAATAGCAGATCTACAAGCTCGAGCTTGTAGATCTGCTATTTTTTGAATAGCCAAAGAAATCTAAAAATGACACACAGATGCGTTCCAGGTCTTAATGGGTTAAAGATAAAATGTCATGCTATCATTATGATCAACCAATAGCAGCCGTTCTTCCTACCATCATGCTGACCCCGGCGGTTGCCTGGGCGACCGCCCTCAGGCCGTCAGACAGGTTGTCGGTGATGGAGCGGCCGACCAGCGCCGTGTCGGAGGAGAGGCGGTTGATGAGCTCGCCGGTTCGAGTCCGGTCGAAGAACGCCACCTCCTGCGTCAGGATGGAGGAGAAGAGGTTGACCCGGAGGTTCCGAATGATCTCCTGACCTGAGGAGGAGCGTGACACCACGGTTAGAGAGAGATACGAGAAGAGGGAGAGAGAGAGAGACAGACAGACAGAGATGGAGAAGAGAAATACAGCTAAGTTAACCAGTGTTTTTCAGGCCAAGGACCCCTTAGCTAAGAGAGAGATGAAGCAGGGACCCCCCACTACATATTGTATAACACAGAGCACCGAAGTCTGACGTAATTTACACATCCTACCTGGTTTGCGGTTTTCCACCCCCGTTCTGAATCCCCATAGACGTCTTTAATATCGCGTCAAATAAGGATAAGGATAATTCCTTTTAACACATTGAATGCCAATCGCGTAGATCTACGCGAACCTATTTAAAGCCGCAGCGTGCCAGTCGCGTAGATCTATGCGAACCGCCGATTCCCATTGTAATCGCCCCAGGTGCACTTTCCGAATTTTTTTGATCCATTTCCGTTTCCGGTTTCCGGTCGGAAACAGAATTATTCGGGTTCCGTTTTTTTCGATCGTATCCGCTTCCTGTCTGGGATCCTGTTTAAAACTCGATTTTCTCGGTTGTTGTTTTTCTCCTCGCTGATCACTGTTTACCGTTGATCGGCTGTATCTTCAAGATGGCGGCACGGATATTTTCGCTGGCCGTTTCTCACGGATCCGCCGTGTGTTTAGAACCAAATGAACGCGCACTTTTAACTTCTTTAGCGAGGTCTGTGGCGACATGAAAAAAACAAAAAAACAACAATAAAACGCTGGCACTGGTGAGTACATTATGAGATTAAACTCTGGCATGGAATGTGTTAACAGGACGTTCATGAAACAAGTCCTTGCGGGCTTGTTTCCAATGAGGGCCTGTGAGCAATTAGGGGTTAAGAGTCTTGCTCAGGGACAAATTTCATTTCATCGACACATATGCTGGCGTGGCCTGGAATCGTACCTGGGGCAACCAGGGCCTCTGGCTCCCTAGGCGGGCTCACTAACCACTCAGCTATGGCCGCCCCAAATGTGAACTGAATAAGAACTGTGTTCCAAAAATAAACAAATGATCCGGCGGTTTGACTCTTATGGATATGAAGCATCAACTGACGGTGAGAAAACCATAATGTTACATTTTCGCCAGAAACAGACTGTATCAAATATAAGTGACTGACTATCATAAACGATACAGAGCCTCCTCCCTGACAATATCGCTGAGACAGTTTGTTTATTTTTGGACCACAATTCTTATATGAGACGATTCTATGATGACCCAATGTTATTCTCCATAGAGACATTACTTTACGAACCAGGGGATGAACGAGTGACGTCAGGACTTCTGTACTCTATTGTGTTGCAGATTAAACTTTTTCCTAGACTTCATAGATAGCTTCATTATAATGGGTGTTGTGTCAATCCATGTTGGTTTGTTGACTTATCTTTACTATTAATAATATGTTGGATTCATTGTTAATGTGTATTTTCAGACCTTTAACCACTTAAACCCTCAATAGTTAGCATACTTGACCTTTAGCTCTGTACTTGGTCTGCTCTTTCCCCCCCCCTCTACACCAAACTCACAGCGTGAGGCGTTGTGAGCTTGTAGATCTGCTATTTTTGATAGCGGCAAGAAGTGACGCGCTGTGAGCTTGTAGATCTGCTATTTTTGAAAAATCTTGAAAATGTGTGCAAATCTTTTCATATATATATATCTTTTAAAGCAAAGGTTTTTGACTCAAATATTTGCTTCTGGGGGTCCCTGGAACAAAATATTTTGAGATGGGGGTCCAAGGCCAAATACATATAATTATGGGGGTCCTCGACATGAAAAAGTTTGAGAACCGCTGACATAGCAACATACGTTTTTCAGAAAACTGTTGGGATTTAGAAGACATTGGTTGAATCGGCCTTAGGTCTTAAGAGAGTCTGCTAAATACCTCAATGGGCACCAAGTGCCCAGGGGACCAAGTACAGGCCCCAGGGGGACCCCGGTCAACTAAGTATAGGGTCTTAAAGGGCAAGACCACTTTGGTAGAGGTTTGGGTTGTGTAGTTACCTTGCCATGATGTAACTCCAAAGGTGGACAAGAAATCGAACATAATTGATTAGAAATTGATAATTCAAAATATGCTCTTCATTGACTTACATTGTACGGTAAAACAGCTCTCAAAGTCACTCTTTTACCCCATAAACGAATGCAAACAAAGTTGATTCAGACAATATAGAACATCACCAAACCCAGTACTGTTTATTTTTTTAATAAAAATGTCAACTTCCTGTTGATTTTACCATTTTTATTAAGAAGAAAACCCGGACTGGATCCACGGATCCGGATTCGGATCTTCAAATAGTAAAATCAACAGGAAGTTCACATTTTTATTAAAAAAACAAACAGTACTGGGTTTGATGATGTTCTATATTGTCTGAATCAGCTATGTTTGTGTTCGTTTACGTGCTAAAAGAGTGACTTTGAGAGCTGTTTCACCGTACAATGTAAGTCAATGAGGAGCATATTTTGAATTATCAATTTCTAATCAATGGAGCAATTATTTTTGATTTCTTGTCCACCTTTGGAGTTACATCATGGCAAGGTAACTACACAACCCAAACCTCTACCAAAGTGGTCTTGCCCTTTAAGTAGTTGTAAAAACTCAAGCCCATCCAGATTGTCCCAGGCCGAGTCATTACTAGACGCGTTCTGTATCTGCAGCTGATTCTAAATCACGCTGGTTTTGGGCCGCGTGTGTCTCACCTGAGGTCTGCATGAGGTAGACCCTGGCCGCGTTGGCGGCCCCTCCACACAGGAAGACGCCGGTCAGCATGATGCAGAGGGACGTGAGCGAGGCGGCCATGCTCTCCGTGTCGGCCCCCGCCGTGTAGATGGTGTCGATCACTCTGCCCAGGAAGAACGGAGCGGACATGGTCACTCCGCTGGACACCACCAGGAAACCGACCGCGGCTGGACGAGGAGGAGACACACAAACACCACGGTTAGGTACAAGTACCGTTATTTATTCATTTTTCAAAAAATTTTATCCCGTGATTTTTGTAAAGGGACCAGTCGAAATGTACAGAAGGGGGTCCCTGGAGGAAAATAGGGGAGGGTCATGCCTTTCTATTTTTAGTACAAGGGAGGGTCAGCTAATTTTACTTTGAATCCAAGGGAGGGTCATGCAATTTTGAATTGATAAAATAGTCCATTTTTATATACATTTTTAGGACAGCAGAACAGTGGTCAATGACCCCTCTCTATTTCAAAGGATACAAAGGATTCAAATCCAGTAACACCTTGGTCTATTTAGAATCAATGACGGTCGTTAACAAGCCATCAACGCACAGCAAGTGTGAACGACCCAGTCACATCTATTCAGCGTCTTAACGATGGTGGTTGAACAATTAAGCAACACTTCAACAGGTGTTAGGCATATTAGAGAGATGCTTTATCCCAATTTCCAACACAGAGATATCCTCTTTTAAGTGTGTTTTTGTTGCTCATAGAATTACATACACCAGGTAGGTTTCAATGACCAATTTATAACTGGATATTCATAATCATTTGAAGTAATTCTGTGCATGTGATTCATTTGGATCTATATGGACAGTCGTGCATAGATGCCAGCCTAGCTCCACAAGTAAAACCAGAATCATCAGGCCATAATTGATAGCCTAATTGTTAAGACTTAGACAGGGGCCATTTTCGAATTGCACAAGTACAAGCAAGCACATGCGATTTATATGGACACATTTCCTACTAATGATGACTCAACCAGGTACAGTTTCCCTTGAAATTCTAACTCCCATTTCTGTGGAAGTATTTAAGGGAGGTTTTAGTACATCAAGGTAAATACAGGCTTTTATTTGACGTATGATGACGCATCAATGTTGTCAGTTACTTGGAAGTCGGATGTCTGACTCGGAGTCGGATGTCCGACTTCCAAGTAACTGACAACATTGATGCGTCATCATACATCAAATAAAAGCCTGTATTTACCTTGATGTACTAAACCCTCCCTTAAATACACTCTATGCTGTGTGCGTGTGTAAAACTGTCATCCTTGAGTTGAATTTTCTTTCTGTTGTCACGCACATTAACAGTATCCACCATCGATACAATAAAATATAATACAAATCTTCACTTTCCTACATTACTAAATGCATGGTCAGGGACCACATGCAATACCTCCACGGACCACCAGTTGAAAACCCATGATGTAGGCAACAGTGTAGTCACTGTAGTTAATAATTATGGGATTCAATGGGTTTCCCACATGTACGTTTAGAACACTGTCCATTCTGCTACCACTACAGACACTACACTGTGCATTTAGCAAGACTGACTACAGTAATGTTCTAATCAATGTGGAAAGCAAAACATCGGACATATTATCAGTTTTAAATGTCATGTTGTTGTATTTGATGGGGAGGGTTAGGGGTGTCAAGATAACACTAATTTCACGATACATACATGATGTTGGGCATATGATACATTATTAATGTTCTTTTCTCATGTATCATCAACATTGGCCACCATCATCTTTTTTTTTTTTTTTTTTTTTTAATCCCGCGATTTTTGTAACCCATCTTTTTCACCCGGTGCCAATTTCCTAAGTGATCCTGGGCGCTACACCAGCCCTACACCAGTATTACTGGTCACCCCACAGTAGGGAGGCCAGGGCCGAGCTCATGCTTCCTTCAGGCATGAGAGCCAACTGACCTTCTTGTCACCTGACAGGGGGGAGTTTCCCTGGTTGGACGTAGCGCGTGGAAGGAACACGTTATTCCAACCAGTTCCCTTCCCCTCCATCAGGCGCCCCGGCTGTCATGGGGGAGGCGGTATAGTGACCAGAATTACTACATGTTTTTGTGAGGGTATTAACTACCCTAGGAGACACGGGGAGAACATGCAAACTCCACACAGAGTAGGCCCTTTCGCCAACCCCACCTAGGGTATGGGTGCTGATGACGCGGAGGAGAAGACACGCCCCCAGCGCCCACAGCGTCCCCGGCGGGAATCGAACCCAGGACCTTCTAGCTGTGAGGCGACAGCGCTACCGACTGCGCCACCGTGCCTCTTGGCCATCATCTTTAGTTTAAAATAAAAATTATAAAGCTCTTAAAAAAACAATTACAAAGTGCTTTGTACACACAAATAAATACATTTGTGCAAGCTTAAGGGAGAAGTGAAGTTCTCACTAACTATAAACCCATTGTTTCAGAGGACAGATAGACACTAATATAACAAATATAATATAATATAATATAACACTGCATAACTATAAATTCCACAAACCTCATATTTTTGTCATCTGGACTTTACGAACAAAGTGCAGCCTAGTTATTTCCAACAGCTCAAAAAAATAATATATTAACTATAATACCGTACAGTATAATACCATGTAAACAATCTTAGATTAGATGTAGGCCTATTTGAGAGTGCAGACTGGCATAACTGCTTTGACGCACATTAACGAGCGTCAACGAGCATCAGCTGACACACAACACCTCCCCTCTGCAGTAAACTGAAAGTGACTGGAGTCGGTTTCATTTCTCTCCAAAATATCTTGAATATGATGGAAGACATGATTAATAATTACTGTGATTATGATAAGCTTTACATTTCGTATCATACACCATACAGTAAGAACTCCTATAACTTTCACCGGCAAAAAAAATAAAGAAAACGATAGGCTATATCGTGGGAGGCTATATCGTGGGACAATAAATCGTGACACTCCTATAGGCGGGGAGGGTTAATCTTTTTTTTGTAATCACTTGGGGAGGGTGGGAGGGCATTGATTTTTTTTTTAGTCAAAGGGAGGGTCATGGCATTTTAGATCAGGGCACATACATTTTCTCCAGGGGTACCCTTCTTTAAAAATCGACCTGTCCCTAACCCAATTTTTTTCACCCAGTGCCAATTGTCTAAGTAATCCTGGGCGCTACACTCCCTCTGCCAACCTAGGGAGAACCCGGAGCTCACCTCATGCCTCCTTCAATGCATGAGGGCTAACAAGCCTTCTTATCACCCGACGGAGGGGAGTTTCCCCGGCAGGACGTAGCGCGTGGAAGGAACACGTTATTCCCCGGCTGACCAGGGGGAGGCAGTATAGACACCAGTATTACTGCATGGTTTTTGTGAGGGTATACCTACCCTAGGAGACACGGGGAGAACATGCAAACTTCACACAGAGTAGGCCCTTTCGCCAACCCCACCTAGGGTATGGGCACTGATGACACGGAGGAGAAGACACGCCCCCAGTGCCCACAGCGTCCCCGGCGGGAATCGAACCTGGGACCTTCTGGCTGTGAGGTGACAGCGCTACCGACTGCACCACCGTGCCCCCACATAGTACCATTATTTAAAAGGTACAGGAGCACTCCAATGCCGTTTTGACTATGCATGCAACTCATGGTACTCTAGCACCTCAAAAGGCATTAAAAGCAAAACTTCAGACCTCTCAAAACAAACAGGTTACTACTTCTAAGCCCTGCTCATTAGGGTGGGATGGCTCAGGGTAGAGGACAGAGGACAGCAACTTGCAATGGGCCTGGTCTACAAGATACTCAAGGGACGACCAGTGCCCATGCACCTGTCTAACTACTTCAAAAAAGTGAGTGAGTGCTTGAGTATATATATTGAGAACGCAATACTCAAGTAAAGTAAAACAATACTTTAAAAAATCCTCTCTGTCGTATTGGAAACCTCACACGTCCGAAACTGTTCCTTTTCAGGATTCAAATTCAAAAAGTGTGTTTCAAGCGTTAATTAATTAATTAATTTACGAAAAAGAGTTTGAATATGAAGACAAGCGGTTTCTGCCCGACAACAACGATATGTACTGTAGTTCAGTCAGTCAGTTTCCCCCACTGCTTCCTGTCAGTGAGGAGGGGGAGGAGCCACTGCTTCCTGTCAGTGAGGAGGGGGAGGGGCCACTGCTTCCTGTCAGTGAGGAGGGGGAGGAGCCAGCCTTCTGTTACATTACACTGTAATGATTACAGCAGCCCTGAGCGAGGTGACCTGAGGTGACCTGGCCACACCATTCATAATAACTGCTTATGATAATTATCGTTGCTGTCGGGCAGCCAGAGACCTCCTATCTCCATAGTTCAACTTTTCGTGTTTCTTTTTGTTGCAAAGCTTTTAATACTTTTAATAATCTAATTCAGAAATGGTCAAAACGTAGCAGATCTACACGGTCGCAATGCTATATTTGGCCAATTTTGAAAAACTTTTTCTATTTACGTGTCAATGCGATATTATGGTCACAATGTCGATATGGAGGTATTTGGTCAAACACATTGTGATATTCAATATTCGTGATATTTTGTCGCCATTACCCCAGCCCAATCCATATAGGATACCATAACAGGCAAACAGCTCTATGGATCATTGGTTCTCAAAGTGGGGTCCGGGGACCCCCAGGGGTCCTTGGGGGGGGGGGGGTTCCAGGGGGTCCCCAGCGAAATGTGTTAATATAGCATCACAATTATTTTAACCACTTTAACCTTTTATACTTTCTACTATTCAAAAACAGCAGATATACAAGCTCTGCTATTTTCTTTTAAAATCCCTGGCACAAAATATTTTTGAGAGGGGGGTCCTCAGCCAAATACATATCATTTTGGGGGGGTCCATGACGTGAAAATGTTTGAGAACCACTGCTATAGATAATACACACCAGCTAGTCTCCATCTCTCAGGGTGAGCGAGTTGCAGAATCCGCCTGACGTCGCCGATTGGAACGGAGGTCGGGGTCTGATGTTCGCCGTCCTCCACCTGAGCCGTGGCCTGCGGCGGCGGCGTCTTCTTCTTCTTCACGGACGTTCCTTCAGAGTCCGCGGTAGAAGAAGAAGAAGAACTGTACATGGACACAGGTGTGTGCGTGACGGCCCTCCATGACGGCGGCGGGTGGTGATGTCTCCTGGACCAGACATGATGGTTGTGTGTGTGGAGCAGACAGCTCCTCAGGACCACAGCGTTCTGGAGGAGGAGGACGGCTGAGGGTTTAGCCACCTGTGGAGCGTCTCCATCAGTCCTCAGGTGGTTCTTCTCAAAGCATGATGAGAACCTGAGAGTAAGGGGGGCAGAGGGGGGGGGGGGGGCTAGTTAATCAGACTTATCGACATACATGGGCAACTGGTGGCTCGGGGGCCACATGCGGCCCCCACCTTCACTTAATGCGTCCCGCAGGTTAATATCAGAATACTGATATATTATTGATTTCCAATGCAAACATGACCTGCTTTAATGACTTCAGTCTATATTAGTAGCTTAATGACTAGTATTAAAATGTTATTGTCCGTTTTATGTCCAATGTATTTATATTTAAGTTCATAAAGTTAACATAAGTATAACTAAATGCATTTGAAAAAAAAAAATCCTTTTCAGGATTCCAATTAAAAAATAGCAAAAACAAATTCTGAATTCCAACAAATAAATAGCAAAAAAACATGTCGCACTGCGACACGCTTTGAGCTTGTAGATCGGCTATTTTTGCTACTTTTGTGGGATATAGAATGGCGAAACAACTTAGAATACGGAGAGACAGTATATGCATCGTGGCCCTCTGGAGTGAGTGTGGAAATATAGAGGCCCTCTCCATCATCTAAGTTGCATCACCCCTGATTTAACCCGTTAAGGTGAGGCCGATTCTACAAATGCATTCTAAATCAGTAGTTCTCCTTCACTACTTTCAAGATTTTTGAAAGCTGCTATAGCTTGTATATCTCCAACACTAAAATCTAAAACTACATGGATTTTGATCTAGAGGCTCACAACCTTTTCGCATCATGGCGCACAGAGCTTGCTGATCAGCACACACACACACACACACACACACACACACACACACACACACACACACACACACACGCACACACACACACTTCCTGCCATTTAAATAGCTCTATATTCTGATAATAATCATTGATGTCAGACTACTAGAAAGTTTGTTCTCTTTAGTAAACAGAGCATATATGTTCAGGTTGGGCTACCAATTTTCATCCAATCAGGAGAGAGAAACAAGTGAAATTAGAAGAGATAAAACATAAAAATAAATAAGATACAACTGAATACTTATCTAAAAATCAAGCTGATAAATGGGTTTTCTTTCTCCTCATTGGATGAAATTGTCAACCCACCTGAAAACGTATTTCCTGTTATACTATTAAAGAGCTGGAGAGAGAGGACAGACCTATAGCCTTGGATCAAGACTATCATAGACGTATTTTTATCGATTTTGACATTTTATATTAGTGTCTTATAAAAGATAGTCTCATACCATGACAGTCATGGACCCACTTGTTCCTGGTTTTCGATCCTTATTACATTTACAACTCTCACATGTACATACACGTTCAGGTTTCAAATATAAAGTGCTGACCCCTGAGCCACGGATGTTACAAGTTGAGGCGCACCACGATAAGTACCCTTATCTCCCGTATTATTCAATAAAAATCATTTTAATCTGATCGGCGGCCATTTTCTATTGTATTTCTTTATAATGTATCAGAGTGCAATACACCTACCAACCGGTAGTGTCGCATTGTTGAAAGCATCGGAGAAAATTCGGAGAAAATGGCCGGCAATCAGATTAAAAAGCTTTTTATTGAACAATACGGAATATACAAATACTTAGACCTTTTGCGGCTCAACTTGTTACATCCGTGGCCATGGGGGTCAGCACTTTATATTTGAAATATGAACGTTTATGTAGATGTAGCAGTTGTAAATGTGAAAAAAAAATCGCAAACCAGGGACAGACGAGCGTCATGTGAACCATGGCTAGATCCAAGGCTAGGTAAGGAGACCTTACTGAACGAACAGTAACGATTACTATCAGACAGTTACATATAAAGCGAATAATGACGCTTACAGCACCTGAACAGTAATCAATAACCGCTGATATAATCTACATGTTAACAGTCCTACCTGTGCAGACCCCGTCCTCCAAACAGCTCCATCCTCCTACAGGTCGACAGATACACTAACAGTCTCATCTTCTCGCTTCTTCTTCTTCTTCTTCTTCTTCTTCCAAACAAAACGACTATTCGAAATTTAAAAAACTGTCACATTCGCCGAAACAGTCCAATCCGAATATTAATATCCGATCCTCCAAACCCACCACGACTCACAAGCCAAGATAAAGTCCCAAACATGTCGCCATCAGCTCAGAGTCCCCAGTGTGTCCTTGTCTGTCTCCACAGCTTCAATGGTTCGAGTCCCCGATCTCTGTCTACATGGTCTGGTTTTTAGGACCGTTAGTGACCGTTAGTGTCATGTTTTATCAGTTAGATGACACAACACACAGGGCTCTCCTCTCTTATCGACACACAGCAGCAGTCACACTGTGTGTGTGTGTGTGTGTGTGTGTGTGTGTGTGTGTGTGTGTGTGTGTGTGTGTGCCACCAACACCCAGCTGTCACTGTCATGTGTCGCTGAAGAGGACGATCAGGGACCACCACTCCCTCCCAGAGGACCCCCACCCACCCACTGTGACCCACACCCACACCCACCCACTGTGACCCACCCAGACCGGTTGAGCCAGTGGTACAGAGAGAGAGAGAGAGAGAGAGAGAGAGAGGTGATCGTGTTGTTTACATGAGAGACTAGAGTCCTCTGTGTGTGTGTGTGTGTGTGTGTGTGTCTCTGTGGGTGAAATCAATGGCCGATCACTGGAGCCTCTGGCCAAACTTTTCCCAGCAGCCATGAACAACAGATCACCGACCATTATATACACACTGTGCCTAAAGGACAGTTTCATAAGTTCTGCTGCAGTTTGTTTTGTTTTATTTGTTTGTTTCTTTGGCTTACTTTTCCTTCTCTATTATTATTTTTGGCTTGATTTTTTTTTTTCCTCATTTAAAAATAATAATAATTGTATATTTTAAAATACATTTATTTTATTGTTTTATTTTTCTCTCTGAAGTGGCCATGGTTCACATGACGCTCGTCTGTCACAAGCGTCATGGAACCACTTGTTCCTGGTTTGAGAATGTTTTACATTTACAACCGCTACATCTACATAAACGTTCACATTTCAAATATAAAGTACTGACCCCAAAGCCACGGATGTAAAAAGTTAAAGCGCTTTGCTCCAAGTACCCGTATCTTCTGTATTGTTCAATAAAAAGCATTTTAATCCAATCGGCGGCCATTTTTATTTTATTTGTATAATGTATCAGAGTGCACTACACCTCCAAACCGATAGGGGCGCGTAGTTGAAAGCCTACGGAGAAAATTCAAAGAAAATGGCCATTATTTGGATTAAAACACTTTTTATTGAACAATACGGTAGATATGGGTACTTAGACCCAGGCGCTTTAACTTGTTACATCCGTGGCTTTTAGGTAAACACTTTATATTTGAAATCTGAACATTTATGTCGATGTAGCGGTTGTAAATGTAAAATATTCTCAAACTTGGAACAAGTGGTTCCATGACTGTCATAATATGACAGTCATGTTTCAGGGCTATCTCTGGAGTTATTATTTTACGTATGAAAATGAAGAAAATACAAAAATTACATGAAAACAATTTTTAAAGAGGACATAGGCTATTATTAACACATCATTATTTTCATATTATATTTTTATTGAAAAATATTGAAATAAATAAATAGGCCCTGTGTATTTTATTTCTTCACTGTAGTAAAAAAAACCTCATATTTAAGCACAAAATTATGTATTTAAGGTAAAATTAACGCTCACATACATAATAACACCATAGAGTTATTACAATAGATTATAACACCCACCAAACATTTATCATTCAGCACTCGATTACTTGCGTCTGCGCAAGAGGAGGAGGTCAGAGTTGAAAGTTGAAAGTGTGCGTTCGTCTGACAACAGTAGGACACGTGCAGAGTGAAACCTGTAAGTTATTACAGTAATATATTACATCTGATCTATTACATGTTGTGGATGAGTATTATTCATACAAAGCAGCTGCTCTGTGAAGCTGTTGTTAAAGCTGGGTCGCTGTTCCTTCAGCAGCACATCAGTGTTAGCCTGATGCTAGGCTAACTGAACCAGCATGTTGGATTGGTTTGTTTATGGAGTTAAAGAATGCCTTTCAGATGTACTCTATAGAGTCTTCTACTGAGTCTCCTGTTGACAGGAATGCGACAAAAATAATAAAATCTCCATGAAATTCAAGGCTTCATGGGGTGTGTGTAATTGATAGAAAATAAGTAGATTTTTGGGTGAACTATTCCTTTAACTCCAAGCTCTGTACTACTATGGTATTTAAAGACATATGGCAACATAGCCCTGTGATATACATATTATAATGTATCATATAATGTAATATCACAGCCATTCTGGGGCAACAGATCATTTTAAATGCTGCAAATTCAAATAAAGTGGGGGAAAAAACTGTACTTAAGTAACAATTTTGCATTCTCATAAACAATGAATATGTTATACATATTTTGGAAATCAAGTGTTTTTTTTTGCAGTAAAAGCCAACATTCAGGTTGTGTGATGTGATGAGTGGTAGAAGTCCACCCTGGGTAAACTCACCCAAACTCCCTCTATAAACACATACAAGGATACGTTGTATCATCAACATACATTTAGTTTAACTGTCAACAATGGAGAGGAACCCAAGTATTGCACTGACAGCTAGTAAAGAATGCTCGATATTTTAAGTCATTGACGTAATCTTAAAGTCATTTCCATATCATTTAATTGCTGTTTAGATATGGATTTGATTTGAGTGCACAGGGATCTCATTTTAAATAAGCCAGTGCTTTTATGAGCGATCCAGTTTAGAGGACCTTGTATTGTGAATTGTACTTCCATGTCTTTCTAAATAAAGTATTCAATCAATCAATCAATCAAAGACTAGTACTTTATGTAAAGTTGCTCTTTATCTGTGGCTCTACCTTTTATAAGTTGTGGCTCAGGATCCAAAAGAGCAGCTTCTTAATCTTAACCACTTAAACCTTTATACCAGCGATTACGAGTATTGAAAATGTGCCCCCAAATAATTTGCAAAACAACGTTATGATTAGTGGTGCACGATAAGTATCGGCCCGATAATTATCGGCCCGATATCAGGAATTATGACGTCATCCCGATAGACCCGATAAAATTATTTATCCCGATAATTTACCCCGATAATATATAATATTTGTCAGCTGTGATCTGCATGGATTCTCTCGGTTAGACACCGTTGTGTGGAGAAGTATAACTCTTCGGTTAGACACCGTTGTACTGGAGAAGTATAACTCGGTTAGACACCGTTGTGTGGAGACTCTCTCACACAGCAGCAGCACAGCCCCTCCCCTCCCCACACACACACAGCGACGCTACACACACAGAGAGAGAGAGAGAGAGAGAGAGAGAGAGGAGAGCTGGTTGAGACCTGGTCTCAAACGTGTTACGTCTTGGATAGACCACTGTCTGGAATAATAACTGATCATCATACATACAGGTCTACTACTAACCTCTGATGCTGTTGTCATCTTAAATTGACCAGCTAAAGTAACATTTTAGACTAAGTGTTCTCCAACTTGCTTGGAGATCACAGTGGTGTGGTGGATGCGTTTAAGGCATGTTGCCAATCAGCTGTGTAACATTAGCAGGTTAACGATGGCTCGTTGAGGCTGTGCATTTGACCCTGATTTGACCACACAAAAGCACTAATTAATGGCAGCTGTAAGTAACCGGTTGTCTGTCGTCTGTGTCTTGTGTATGTTTAATAGCCAATTGAATGTTTTCTGTACCCTAGAGCAGTGGTTCTCAAACTTTTTCATGTCAAGGACCCCCAAATTGACACTTATTAGCCTGCGGACCCCCATTTGAAAATATATGCCAGGGACCCCCATAAGAGAAGATTTTTTACAGCTCTAGCAGTGATTCTCAACCATTTTAATTTAGAGGACCCCCAGTTTGACATGCATTAGGGCTACAGACCCCCATTTAATGGCATTTCTATCACTTGGACCCCAATTTCTATCGTAAAATCTATGTTAATTTAACTCTGAGAGTGTACAAATGGAATTGGACCCGTCAGAGTTACAGACCCATAAGGGTCCATTTGGTGCCTAATCTATCATTTAGCTGGGGACCCCCTGGAACTCCCTCAAGGACCCCTGGGGGTCCCCAGACCCCACTTTGAGAACCAAAGCCCTAGAGATAAAGTAATTCCCTCTCCCTTATGCTAAACTTAAAGTGACTTCTAAGGTTACTTCTCCTCAAAAAGACAACTTTATTTTCCTTTCTCAATGACAAGCATATTATTATTGCATTTTGGCTATGTGCAATAACTGCAAGCCAATGTTCATAGGCATTGTCTGTATTTGTCTTCATTATTTCTTGAATTCCTATTTCTTTAGTTGCCAATAATTCAACTGTAAGCCAGTGTTTTCAGTCTTTTATTGCTACACAATAAATAGTAAAAATAAATTCTACATTCATAAATAATACAAAATAAAATAATAATGATTAAAATGTTCTATGATTAAATGTATTCTATTGTTCAAAGCTATGTTAAATCCACCTTTGCCCACTACTAGTATTTCTTACCATAAGGTGTGCTAATACTACAGATTCATATACATTTGAAAACATTTTTTTTAGATTTTTTAATATATGTATATATATTTGTATTATCGGTTATCGGTATCGGTATCGGTCTTGAGAAGCAGGAAGTTATCGATATCGGTATCGGTTTCAAAAAACCAATATCGTGCATCCCTAGTTATGATGATGCATTAAAGGTAGGAGAAGTGATATTTATGTGTTAAAATAAGTGTTGAATTGCTATATATTCTGATAGTATTCATTAATACAGAGTGTGTGTTTAGTAACAGGGTCTCCCCGAGTCCCCGTCCCTCCAGCTCCAGAGACAGAACTTTGCTCTTTTTTTTCCTGCTCTTTTTTCCCTCTACACCAAATCTCTTCTGTGAGAATAGCCGATCTACACACTCAACTCAACACGTGGTGAGCTTGTAGATCTGCCATTTCCAGGCAAACATTCCCCTCTGAATAGGGACGCCGTTCCAAGTGGTTAAGAAGAAGAATGTGAGCGTCCTTGATATTAGATTTTGTCCGATGATCTGAGGTCCACTTTGACCATCTTCTCTCTCTCTCTGTCTGTCTCTCTCTCTCTCTCTCTCTCTCTCTCTCTCCCCCCCCCCTCCCCCCCCCCCCCCCTCAGCCCAGCAGCAGTGATGGCTGCCATCTACTCCGGCATCCACCTGAAGCTGAAGAGTCCCCGCACCCCGTGGGAGGACAAGCTGAAACTGGCGCGTTTTGCCTGGATCTCCTCTCAGTGCCTCCTGCCCAACAAAGAACAGGTACCGTCCAAAAGGACATGCCAGACGGTTGGCTCCGGCCTCAGATATGCACATTTCTTTGTTGCCACATCAGCCTATTTTGATTGATTGAATATTTGATTAGGCAAAAAATGTAAAACAGCACAATTACATTTAAAATACTTTGTCTAACAGGTCCGTTCATGAAAGTCCTTGCGGTCTTGTTTCCAATGAGGGCCTTGGTATTCAATTCATAGACATATAGTGGCACCACAGTTCAAATATCAATACAAATAATACAGAAAAAGATAGCACTATGTACAACAACAAAAACAAAAACGATATACTATAAACTTTTAAATGAGCCCAGCGAACTGCATTTTTTGAGGGATGGGGTTAGACTATTCCAATCCTGGGTGGCAGTGCTTTAGAAGGAGAATCTGCCCATGTTTGTTTTATGGGTGGGTGGTACCAAATTGTTGTTAACGCTCCCTCTGGTATTGTGACTGTGGGTGTCACTAACTTTTTGGAGGTATTTACTCAGATATGCGGGAATAGGGGGCATATCGGGCAAATTTGCATTTACAATTTTGAAGACCAGTCCCATTTTTTGTTTTTTAACCCTGTCTTCCACACCCTGAGCCAGCCTAGGCTGGCAAAAAGGTGGGAGAAAGGTGGGTCATGGGCCCCAGTCCTATAATGCGCTAATTGGACATACACAGTAGATTTATTTTATGTACTTTTATTTTCTTCCTTTTTTTTCCTTTTTATTATATATAGCATCACATAGATGAACAATAGTTACATTGCATTAGTTATACAAATATTTCGAAACCAAAACAAATTAATTCCAACACAAACTGTAACATATAATAGCAACAAAGCAAGACAAGTGAATTGAGTACATATGGACCCCATTTGAAACAAGCCGTTAGGCTTTCATGGGCTTTTTAATCTTATTTAGTTGACATTGTATTTAAACTGTACTTTCATGTGCTTTTTCTCTGCAAACTTCTAAATAAAGTATTCAATCAATCAATCAGTCACAAAAAAGAGGGACAACTCAAAACAGTCAACCAAATGATCACACAAATAAGAAATAATAGTACAAGTTAAACATTAGAGAATGAAGTAACTGTGTAGCTAAACATAATTTAAAATTGAAATAAAAAGTAAGTATATGCAAGTTTCAAAGCCTATATATTAAAGTCAATTTAACAAGGCACGGAAAATAAATAAAGTGTACTCCAAGTTTACATACACACATTCTATCCATTTATAGAAAGGGGTACACCCCCGCATTCCTAAACCCCCCCACTCCTACACACCCCCATTCCGAAAACCCCCCCCCCCCACTCCTACACCCCCCCATTCCGAATTTTTTTTTCGGAATGGGGGGGTGTAGGAGTGGGGGGGGTTTTGAAAACTTGGAATAAACCCTGCCATTCCGAAAAATAGATATAAATCCTATCTTTTTTTTTTTTTTTTTTTTTTGCGGGGGGGTATATATGGGGCACCCCCCCGCAAAAAAAAAAAAAAGTTAAAAAAAAGTTTTTTCTTTTTTTTTTTTTATTAAAAAATAATTTGTGGACTGAAGTTGGTTTGCTTCCACAATCCATAATGATGCATAGATATAAATCCTATCTATCTAACTTTTTTTTTTTGCGGGGGGGTGCATATGGGGCACCCCCCCGGAAAAAAATAAAATAAAAAATATTTTTTTTAAAAAGTTTTTTTTATTTAATTATTTTATTAAAAAATAATTTGAGGACTGAAGTTGGTTTGCTTCCACAATCCATAATGATGCATTTTCGAACTAAATTAATTAGGCTATCTGCACTTCCACAACGTGTACTGTACATATATACAGCCCACTGTAGGCTGACATTTTGGGGGGTTTTAGCTATGGACCCCAAAGCTCCAAGCTCCACCTTAGCGCCGCTAATGGAGCGGTTTCAGAAAAGAAAAATGAAAAAAATTAACAAAAAAAAAAGGCGTGTCTGTCTGTCTGTCTGTCTGTCTATAAATCTATCTAAATATCTATCTATCTATCTATCTACCTATCTATCTATCTATCTATCTATCAAACTATCTATCTCCAGCAATGTACCGCTCAGCAACATGTTGTTCAACAAATAGCAGATCTACAAGCTCACAACAACTGTTATTGTGAGCTTGTAGATCTGCTATTTTCAAATAGCGTATGTATAAAATATGTCTGAATTGGTTAGTGATTCATAATATAATAATTTATATCTGCGAAGTGTAGGATTATTATAATTATTATATTACAACTAAAGTAAGCGCATCGGTTAGTGTGATTGAGTGCGCTTCCATGCAAGGCCTGGGTCTGTCTGTCTGTCTGTCTGTCTGTCTGTCTGTCTGTCTGTCTGTCTGTCTGTCTGTCGGTCGGTCGGTCGGACGGGAAGATACGTAATTCTCATCTCTGCTGATGTATTAATTGGATTCAGCATATGTGGGCACTAGGGACATCTTGGCACCAGGGAGAGTGGGCACTATGTGCATTGCCTGTGAGATTGTATTCTTTATTAACATTGATTATTAACACAATTTTTTCCCGGTGCCCAGTCTTCATGGTTCCCAGATTTCCCTACCGCCCACTCTTATCCACCCTAAGTGCCCACTCTTCCAAGTGTCCACATGTCCCTAATGCCCACTCGTCCAAGGTGCCCAGTTAGCCCTAGTGCCCAGAATGTTTTGGTGTCCCCCTATTCTGGCTGTTACCGTTACTACATAAATACACACTGCAGTTATTTCCACACAGCCTACAATCTATCTATCTATCTATCTATCTATCTATCTATCTATCTATTTATCAGCAGTTTAGCTGTTCATTCTTGCGCGATCTTAAAACGGAGGTATCCAGAGGTTCATTCATTTCATTGGTCAAATGCAACAGCTTCACAAATCTCTCTCTCTCTCTCTCGCTCTCGCTCTCGCTCTCGCTCTCTCTCTCTCTCTCTCTCTCTCTCTCTCTCTCTCTCTCTCTCTCTCTCTCTCTCTCTCTCTCTCTCTCTCTCTCTCTCTCACTCTCTCTCTGCGTCAAATAAATCAAATAAATAATTGTATTGTGTGAGCTTGTAGATCTGCTATTCAAAGGATTTTTATACATTTGAAAACTTGTGAAATGGGACCTTCTGCATAACGAGTACTTTTACTTTTGGTATTTTAAGAACATTTTGATACCAATACTTGGGCTTTGTAGGATACTTTTACTCAAATTTGAATTCTTGACTTTTACATGTTACAGAGTAGGCCTATTTCTACATTGCAGTATTGGTACTTTTACTTTAGTAAAACATTTGAGTAATTTTTCCACCACTGATGCGTATACTATTCATGTGAGATGTGACAAGTGGGTTAATTAGCGAGAAAACATCTGAGAAACCTGAGCATGTGAGCGTCTCTGAGTAGGCCTACGTGATTACTGACCCGTCAATCAACGTGTGCGCAAAAGTGAGCTGTGACAGAACATCAACATTAATGTAATAATAATAATATTAATAATCATAATCATAATCATAATCATAATCATAATAATCATAATAATAGCGTAATAGTAGTAGTAATAATAATAATAATAATAATAATAATAATAATAGCATAATAATAATAATAACAATAGCGTAATAGTAGTTGTAGTAATAATAATAATATGGGTAATAATTATAATAATAAGGGTAATAATAATAAGGGTAATAATAATAATATTAGTTTTATTATTCTGAATACAACATTAATGGACTGAACCAGTCTGTCTGTCTGTCTGTGTGTGTGTCTGTCTGTCTGATATAAATTATTATATTATGAACCATACACTAACCACTTCAGACCTATTTTATGCATATGCTATTTGAAAATAGTAGATCTACAAGCTCACAATAACCGAGCTTGTAGACAGATCGATCTACAAGATACATACATAGATACTAGGCCCGTAACGATACAGTAACTGCATCGATGCATCGTTTTGAATTTTCAACGATCTACTATATCGATATGCAAACAGCTAAATATCGTATCGTTTGACTTTGAATCGTATCGAATCGTTTTGCAATGCAAATAATCGTATCGAATCGTTCTGCAATGCAAATAATCAATTATATCAATACTAAGTACTTTTAAGAAGAAGAAAAGAGAAAGAGGGGTTTATATCCAGTATCCAGGTATTTATTTTTCACACAGAATTTTTGGGTAAATAAATAGTTACTATATCGATTTTAAATCATTGAATCGAATCGTATCGTTCTAAATTAACCTGTCCTGTATCGTTCATGTATCGTATCGACTAAATCGCTGAATCGAAACGTATCGTATCGTTCTAAATTAACCTGTATCGTTCATGTATCGTATCGACAACCAAGTATCGTGATACGTATCGAATCGTTGTTAAAACGTATCGTTACACCCCTAATAGATACATACACAGACAGACAGACAGACAGACAGACAGACAGACAGACAGACAGACCCAGGCCGTGGAAGCGCACTCAATCACACTCCCGATGCGCTTACTTTAATTGTAATATGATAATAATAATTATAATAATCCTACACATCGCAGATATATATGAATCACTAACCAATTCAGACATATTTTATACAAACGCATACATTATTTGAAAATAGCAGATCTACAAGCTCACAATAACAGTTGTTGTGAGCTTGTAGATCTGCTATTTGCTATTATGTTGCTGAGCGGTACATTGCTGGAGATAGATAGTTTGATAGAAAGATAGATAGATATCTAGATAGATTTAGAACAGCCGCGCCAGAAGACTGCAGATATGGTCGATGGATCGGAAATTGACGTTGGTGCCATGAAGGATCGACTACGTCGGTATGGGGGAGAAAATTAATTCATGACTGATAGATAGAGTGGCGGCCTTTCCTATGTTTCACCCGTTTCAATTGAAACGGTGAAAAACATTTTTTTTGAATAAAAAAAAATATATGTTATTATTATTTTTTTTGTTTTTTAAATATTTTTTGACTTGCATCCCAGTCCGGGGCCCGCCTCTGGCTGGCCGACGTCCAAGAATTTCATGCAAGAAGAGGATGTAGATCTGATTGAATCAGGGCTCAGCTCAAGTGAATCATGTGAGTGAGTTGTTTTAGCTGTCTGTCCATGGTGGAAGTGCAGATAGCCTAATTAAAATTATTAATTCGAAAATGCATCATTATGGATTTTGGAAGCAAACCAACTTCAGTCCACAAATTATTTTTGAATAAAAAAAATAAAACGTTAAAAAAAAAATTGTTTTTAACTTTATTTTATTTTTATTTATTAATTTTTATTATTTTTTAACTTTTTTTTTTTTTTCAGTCCACAAATTATGTTTTAATAAAAAAAAATAAAAATAAAAAAACGTTAACATTTTTTTTTTTTTAACTTTTTTTTTTTTTATTTATTTTTGCAGGGGGGGGGGGTGCCCCATATGCACCCCCCCCCAAAAAAAAAGATTTATATCTATTTTTCGGAATGGCAGGGTTTATTCCAAGTTTTCAAAACCCCCCCACTCCTACACCCCCCCATTCCGAAAAAAAAATTCGGAATGGGGGGGTGTAGGAGTGGGGGGGGGGGGGGTTTCGGAATGGGGGTGTGTAGGAGTGGGGGGGTTTAGGAATGCGGGGGTGTACCCTATAGAAAGGGTTGGTAAAAAAAAGTCATAATTTATTCCCTTAGTCCATGAGCCAGACAAGATTTCATTACCGAAAGAGTGGGCAAAACCATACCTATATTAAATTGTTTATGGGGTCAATATAAGTAAATAAATATATGATAACCTTTCCACAGGAGCAGCTTTTTCATAGTTATCACACATTTTGTTATTTTCCCCATACATACATGACAGGTGAAAAAATAATTGAAAACATTTAAAAAATAGATATCATAATGAAACTTCCCCAGTTCATTACTTACATGAAGCCAATGATTTATTGTATTACAAGTTTTCTGAAATTGTATATTTAAATACGCAAATTAGGGCATGTTTTCCTATATAATGCCTAATTTGCTAATCATATATTTATTTACTTATATTGACCCTATGAACAATTTAATATAGGTATGGCTTTCGGTAATCATTGCTCAATTTTGGGGCTCTGGCTCATGGACTACCTGTGTTGAGTTGGGGTGGGGATGTTACCCCCTCTAGAGGCAGTGACGTGTTCTACACCCATAAAGCACAGGTTTAATGGAGAACCATTATTTGCTTCAAGATAGTGTTTTACCATAATAGCATCTTCAACATTTGCATGTGTGTGTTCAGAGATCCTCCATTTTAGACTCCTTTTGCGTTTGTCCAATGTGTGTATTTCCACAGGGACAGGCGTTCACACGTACACCAGATTGTTTGGTTACGTTGAGATGACTGACCGTTTAGGGCAGGGGTCTTCCAACACGGGGTCCGGGACCCATAGGGGGTCCTCAGAGTTACTACAGGGGGGGGGGGGGGGGGGGCGCCAAATCTTAGTGTGATAGGATATTCTTTTAACATTATACCACTTGAATCCTAGCAATAGCATCCCTATTCTGAGGAGAACATTAGCCAAAAATAGCAGATCTACAAGCTCACAACAAGGCGTTGTGAGCTTGTAGATCTGCTATTTTTGGTTTGGTGTAGAGGGGGGAAAAAAGAGCAGACTAAGTACAGAGTGAAATGTCAGGTTTTACTAAGTATTGAGGGTTTAAGTGGTTAAATGTCTGAAAATACATATGAACATGAATCCAACATACACTGATATGAAAGTCTATGAAACTATCTATGAAAAAGTTTAATCTGCAACACGATGTTATACAATATGTCGTCCGGGGTACCTGCTTCATCTCTCTCTCAGCTAAGAGGTCCTTGGCCTTGAAAAACCTTGAAGACCCCTGGGTTTAGGGCAAGGTGTCTACAGTATTTTTGTACCTTTCCTCCTCTCCAGGTTCTGTTGGACTGGGTGAGCCATGCTCTGAGTGGCTTCTACAGCCAGAAGGTGGAGTTCTCTGCCAGCGTTCTGGAGGGCTTGTGGCTCTACCTGGACAACCTTCTCCACAGCAGGAAGCTGCACGCCCTGCTCAGCAAGGGCAAGAGCATCAACCTCAGGATCAATGTGGCACAGGTTGGTACAGAGGTCACAGGTTGGTACAGAGGTCACAGGTTGGTACAGAGGTCACAGGTTGGTACAGAGGTCACAGGTTGGTACAAGGGTCAATCAATATTAGAGGCCGGACGATTTTTTTTGTTTGATTGAATACTTTATTAGTCAGAAATGTAAACAGCACGAGGTACAGTCAGACATTAAGACCTGAGACGCATCTGTGTCATTTTAGATTTCTTTGGCTATTCAAAAATAGCAGATAATTATACAAGCTCATAGCGCGGCACCGAGTGCCGCGCTATGAGCTTGTAGATCTGCTATTTTTGAAAAATTGTGGAAGATTGTGTAAATCTTTGAATATATATATTTTTAAACGAACATTTTTAACTCAAATCTTTGCGTCTAGGGGTCCCTGGAACAACATATTTTGAGATGGGGGTCGGAGGCCAAATACATATAAGTTTGGGCCTTTGGGGGTCCTTGACATGACAAAGTTTGAGCACCACTGATATAGAAACATATGTTTTTCAGAATACTGTTGGGATTTAGGAGACATGTAGAATCGGCTTCAGGTCTTAATGGGTTAACTGCCAAATACCAATGTCATCAAAAAAGTGATATCATCTCTGTCGGGGGGGGGGGGGGGGACCTCATATGTCCAAAACAAATTCAAAAACGGCAAAATAGCAGATCTACAAGCTCAAAACGCGTCGCTTCGAGCCGCGTTTCGAGCCGCGTTTCGAGCTTGTAGATCTGCTATTTTGTATGCTTTTGTGTGATGCTGTAGTATGAACAAGTAGGGCGTTAATTTACGGAAAAACGCAAACCGTTAAAGTATGGAGATAAGAGGTTTCTGCCCCGAACAACTATGATATATTGTCCGAAACTCTGTGAACGCTGTATATCATACATGACCAACTGGCGGCCCCGGGGCCCACATGCGGCCCCCACCTTCACTTAATGCGGCCCCCAGGTTAATATCAGAATAGTGATATATTATTGATTTCAGCTGTTATGATTCATAACATGCAAACATGACCCGCTTTAATTACTTCAGTCTATATTAGTAGCTTAATGACTATTACATTTCTATTTTCTTTTATTATGTCCAATGTATTTGTATTTAAGTTCAACAAGTTAACATAAGTATAACTAAACGCATTTGAAATTAAATAAAACTTTTACTTTTCAGGATTCAAAAAAAAAAATTGCAAAAGAAATATCAGGATTCCAATAAAAGAATAGCAAAAAATAGCAGATCTACAAGTTTTGAGCTTGCAGATCTGCTATTTTTGGCATCATTCACCCCTGCTCTACGATGCACTTTGCTGACTGACACGTTGTTTTCTCTCTCCGTCAGATCCTCCTGGACCGCGTCCAGGAGTGTCTGTGTGGGGGGGGGGGGCGCCAGCCCCTCCTCCGTCAGTCTGTCGGTCCTGCTGAGCGTGAGCCAGGGCGTCCTCTCCGTCCCGTCCTTCGCCACCGTCTTCACCACCAAGTACGAGCTCATGGCCGACCTGCTGGCCAAGCTCTGCTCGGTGGCCTGCCGCACGCTGCAACAGCCACTTCCTGTTCCTGTTCCCACGCCGCGGCAGCAGCCTCAGCCAATCACACCGTCGTCTTTAGAGGATCAGCCTATGAGCGATCCCGATACTGCTCGGTCTGAGCCAATGGCAGAGCGGTCGGAGAGGTCGCAGGTATCGGAGGGCGTTCGGTCGCCTCAGCTGTTCGAGGTGCTGCTCCAGGTCAGTGGTGGAAAGTAACTAAGTACATTTACTCAAGTGCTGTACTTAAGTACAATTTTAGAGGTACTTTTACTTTACCGGAGTATTTCCAATTGTCTATACGTTTACTTCTACTCCACTACATCTCAGAGGCAAATATTGTACTTTTACTCCACTACAATTATTTGAAAACTTTCGTTACTAGTTACTTTGCAGATATAAATTATAATATTATAAAACATACATTAACCACTTCAGCCCTATTTTATACCTAGGCTATTTGAAAATAGCCGATCTACAAGCTCACAACGCGTTGTGAGCTTGTAGATCGGCTATTTTCAAACATTTTAGTACTTTTACTTTTGGTACTTTAAATACATTTTGATACCAATACTTTTGTACTTTTACTCAAGTAAATTTTGAATTCCGGACCTTTCACTTTCACTTTCACACACAGAGTACTTCTGCATTGCAGTATTGATACTTTTACTTAAGTAAAACATTTGAGTACTTTTTCCACCACTTGCTCCAGGTGTTGTCCAGTTATTTGTCGGTCCAGCGGCAACAGTCGAACCCGAACCGGGTCTTCACCGTGGCGACCAACCAGCTGATCCAGCCCATACTGCTCCTCAGACACCTGCTGACCTCCGGGGAACAGCACCTACACCTCCACCTCCGCCCGCAGCTGAGCAGAGACCTCCGCGCCAAGATGGACGCCATCCTCCAATCGGCTCTCTTCGCCCCCGAACACCTGACCTCCTACAAGGAAGAGCTCCTCCCGCCCAACAAGTAGGCCGGGTCACAATTATGACATAATCATCTAATCGCGATTATTTGAGATAATCGATTTTTTCGTTGCCATGTTGAAAAATTTTCACCCATTTTCAAATATCAAGAAAATAGAAATATCTGATCTACAAGTATGCTATTTCTGCTTTCTTGAATAAAACTTTTTTTGTTTTATTTTATAAAATTAATAAATGTCAATCCCGGGTTCTCGCCCGATTTTTGGCGGGAACCCCTATTTGTAACCTTTCAATCAGGAGGGGAACCCCTATCTGTAACTATACCTTTCAATCAGGAGGGGAACCCCTATCTGTAACTATACCTTTCAATCAGGAGGGGAACCCCTTCTGGGGTTCTTGCTGCTATGTACAGTATATATCAACATACATTTGTTGTAAGTTTTGAATAAATATTTGAAGTTTTTCCAGAAAACTTAGGTCAGGATTTAGAAGGCGTTTTTAGAATGGGCCTCAGGGTCTAAATGGGTTATAAGTTATTAGTCATATCTGCCCAGTGCCATTTTTAATCACGAAGCCTAAAAGGCAAACAGAAATGATTTGTATTCATGTTGTCCAATGTTTCAATGCCAAACAAACAGGGGTGTGCCGATACACTAATTTCACGATACGATACACGATATTGGGCTCATGATAGCGATACGATAGGATATATGGCACTTTTTTATTATGAAAATATATGGGGGAAAAAATGCAAATGCAAACATATTGTCAAAAAAAAAAATCTAAAACAAAAATTTAAAAAAAAGTTTTTCTTTTCTTTTTTTTAAATTTTTGTTTTAGATTTTTTTTTTTGCCAAAACAATACATATCATCATGAAAACGTATGGCGATATATCGCGGGACGATATATGGGCACACCCCTAAAACACACAATTAAATGGTTAATTGCAGTCATTTGAGTGACAATTAATCGTCAACTTAAATCTGTAATGGTGACAGCCCTACCAACAAGGAGGATTCTGGGAAACGCGGTCCTGGAGGAGGAGGAGGAGGCGGGGGGGCGAAGCAGGGCAGCCTGAGGCCCGTCAGCGCCGTCCTCTCCAAGGTGAGCGCCGGGGGCTACTGCCCCCCCGCCTCACACTACGCCGTCAAGTCCAGCGCCCTGCCGCTGCTGCTCCGGTCAGTACTACCATATTTTTTACTTAAGTAAAAGTAGCAATACCCACAATATAAAACTACTCTGTTACATTTAACAAAAAAAAAAGCCTGTGTTCAAAATGTTAACTTGAGTAAAAGTACAAAAGTATTGGCATCAAAATGTACTTAAAGTACCAAAAGTAAAAGTATTAAAATGTTTGAAAATAGCCGATCTACAAGCTCACAACGTGTCGCGTCGCGACGCGACACGTTGTGAGCTTGTAGATCGGCTATTTTCAAATAGCCTAGGTATAAAGATAGGGCTAAAGTGGTTAATGCATGTTTTATAAGGTAATACTTTATATCTGCAAAGTAACTAGTAACTAAAGTGTTCAAATAATTGTAGTGGGGAGTAAAAGTACAATATTTGCCTCTGAGATGTAGTGGAGTAGAAGTAAAAGTATTGAAAATTGGAAATACTCCAGTAAAGTAAAAAAATACCTCAAAACTGTACTTGAGTAAATGTACTTAGTTACTTACTTTTCCACCACTGGTGCAGGTTCTGTCTGGAAAGCTACGGCAAGGCGTCGGGAGGAGGCGGACGGGACGAGGAGGAACAGAGGATGCTGTGTTTCTGTTTCCTCGCCCGTCTGATCCCCGCCCTGGGCTCGGGGCTGGGGGCCGGGCCCCTGGGCTCGGGGCTGGGGGCCAGGCCCCTGGGCTCGGGGCTGGGGGCCAGGCCTCTGTTGTCGGACGTTCCTCTGTCCTCTGGCCAGGAGGAGCCTCCTCCTCCTCCAGAGAGCTGGAGCCTGGCCCTGCTGGTGTTAGAGTCCCTGCTCGGCCAGACGCTGGCGGCGGACGTTTACAACGTGGCGGCGGACAGGATCAGACACGGAGGGGCCCAGCTCGCCTTCTACAGGACGCTGGCCCAGCAGCTCCTCGGTCAGGCCCAGCCAAGGTATATCTCGCGCACGCACGCACGCACGCACGCACGCACGCACGCACGCACGCACGCACGCACGCACGCACGCACGCACGCACGCACGCACGCACGCACGCACGCACGCACGCACGCACGCACGCACGCACGCACGCACGCACGCACGCACGCACGCACGCACGCACACACACACACACACACACACACACACACACACACACACACACACACACGGCACGGCCCGGCCCGGCCCGGCCCGGCCCTCACCTTCACTTAATGCGGCCCACAGGTTAATATCAGAATAGTGATATATTATTGATTTCTGCTGATATGATTTCTGATGCAAACATGACCCGCTTTAATTACTTCAGTCTATATTATTATAGTAGCTTAACACATTGAATGCAAATCGCGTAGATCTACGCGAACCTATTTAAAGCCGCAGCGTGCCAATCGCGTAGATCTACGCGAACCGCCGATTCCCATTGAAATTTCCCCAGGTGCACTTACCGAATTTTTTTTATCCGTTTCCGGTTTCTGGTCGGAAACAGAATTATTCGGGTTCCGTTTTTTTCGATCGTATCCGCTTCCTGTCTGGGATCCTGTTTAAAACTCGATTTTCTCTGGTTGTTGTTTTTCTCCTCGCTGATCACTGTTTACCGTTTATCGGCTGTAGCTTCAAGATGGCGGCACGGATTTGGAAACTGTTTTCGCTGCCCGTTTCTCACGGATCCGCTGTGTGTTTAGAACCAAATGAACGCGCACTTTTAACTTATTTAGCGAGGTCTGTGGCGACATGAAAAAAACAAAAAAACAACAATAAAACGCTGGCACTGGTGAGTACATTATGAGATTAAACTCTGGCATGGAATGTGTTAATGCGGCCCACAGGTTAATATCAGAATAATGATATATTATTGATTTCTGCTGTTATGATTCCAAACATGCAAACATGACCCGCTTTAATTACTTCAGTCTATATTATTATAGTAGCTTAATGACTAGTATTACAACTACAGTCTTTTTTATGTCCAATGTATTTGTATTTAAGTTCATAAAGTTATCATGAATAGAACTAAATGCATTTGAAATTAAATAAAATGTAAACTTTTCAGGATTCCAATTCATAAACGGCAAAAAAAAAAATCAGGATTCCAATTCAAAAGTAGCAAAAATAGCAGATCTACAACGCGTTTTGAGCTTGTAGATCGGCTGTTTTTGCTACTTTTGTGTGACATAGAATGGCGAAGTTTGGCATTTATTTACGAGAAAAGTTAAAATATGGAGATAAGAGGTTTCTGCCCGACAGCATTATGTAAAGTGGCCCTCTGGAGTGAGTGGAAATATAGTGGCCCCCCCCTCTCCATCATCAAAGTTGCATCACCCCTGTCTTACATCCATCCTGCTACTGTTAGGCTTCTATATTTATTTTTCCATCCTCACGATTTGTTACATAACAGAAATCATGTTTGATGATAATTATCATCCAAAACTTTACCAACTTCAAATACGGCATAATACACAGCCATTTAAAAAAAAGTGCAGTTGCAGACGACGGCCACTGAGTGGCGCAGGTGAGCTATATATTACACAACTTGAATGCGAGTGAAGCTTTTAAAATCACATTAGGTATAGGATATAGATCTGGGCATAATTGGCAAACATTATGTGTTTGTTTGCTTACACATTATTTTGTCTATCAATATGTCGGATTCATGTGTATTTTCAGACCTTTAGTTTAACCACTTAAACCCTCAATACTTAGTAAACTTGACGGATGTCTCTTTACTTGGTCTGCTCTTTTTTTCCCCTCTGCACCAAAACTATTTGCCGAAAATAGCCGATCTACAAGCTCACAACCCATCGCAGCGTGAGATCTGCTATTTTTGGCTAAAGTTCTCTAGCCTAGCCTACTAGGGAGGCGAGGGTTCAAGTGGTTCATGTAAGAATAAAAAGAGTTCATATCACACAAAGATTTGGCGGCCCCCCGTAATAACCCTGAGGACCCCCTGTTGAAGACCCCTGACCTAATCGATAGAAGGTAGAGATGAATAATGGGGCCGAATAGAACCTTTTGGCAGCTGCATTCAGTTGACTAAAGAGCTGGAGAGACGGGTAGACCCTGTTACTGAACAAACACTCTGCTGTTTGCAGCAAAGAGATTTGGTGTAGAGGGAAAAAGGAGGGGACCAAGTATAGTGCTTGCCAACGTGTCGTAACCAGGGGGGCGTGGCATAGTAGCTGCAGACATACTGGTGGGCCGTGGGGGTCAATGTTAAGTCGACCTAAGATGTCCGCGCTACCAAATGACACTTGTTGACGCCCCCTTCAGGATTTTTTGGTACGCACTATAGCGCCCTGGGAGAGCACGGTCAACTAAGTATAGAGCGTCTTTCGGTAACACTTTATATTAAGGTTAAGGTTATTATAAAGTGCTGTTCCACTGAGCTTATAATGCATTATGACCAGCACTTGTGATACATTCATAAACCTTCTTATATAAGTTGTTATGCATGTTTATAAACATTTATAATGCATTATAGACACAACCTTTAAGTGAAGTGTTAGAGGTTTTTCTACGTGGTTAAAGGTAGCAGTGAAAGTAAACTGTCCTCATGTTGTCCTCCAGCACTCCAGCCTGGTACCGCTGTCTGAACGTCCTCCTGGCTCTGAACCACCTGATCCTGGAGCCCGACCTGGACCAGCTGTTCTCCTCAGCCTGGGTGGACTCTGAGTGCATGGAGCCCCGCGTCCAGAGAGCCAGACAGGTCTGCAACCAAGCCCCCTTCAAACCTCATTCACATTATGCATGTTTTCATATTGTCTCTGTTGGGTGGAAACCCTTGTACTGTATGTCCAGAAAACATTACATTTCAGACAAAGAACCATGTGTTCCAATGGAACCGACTCCTACCGGCTAATGTATCCGGTAGGAGACACAAAGGAGACTCCAGTGGCGTGCACAGACATTTTGAGGGGCAGGTGCTCAAGTAGAAAAAAAGGGCACCTTGCGCGGCGCGCGGAACCGCCAGCTGCCCTAGTAGTGTGAGAAGAAAATTGCAATGCACATTTTGGGGAATTGTTAATATATTAGAAGTTTTTAATCCAGAATTGATCGATGTCACCATGGGCTACATACTGTAAAAAATAAAAAATAAATTAAACTTTTTTTTTCTTTTCTTTTTTTTTTAAAAGGGCACTTCTGGTCAAGAGGGCAAAGGGCAGGTGCTCTAGCACCACCTAGAGTCTATCTGTGCACGTCCCTGGGAGACTCTTTGTGTCTCCTAGCAGAAATACACACGGTCACCAAATGATTGGCTTAGGAATGCGACAAAAACGAAAAAATCTCCATGAATTCAAGGCTTCATGGGGTGTGTAACTGATAGAAAATAAGTATTTTTTTGGGTGAACTATTACTTTAAAGTAGAAATTTGCCCAACAATGATATAGGTGAACAACCCTTCAATAACCTTGTGCCTCTAAAGGAAAAGGTCTCTCATTTTGCTGTGTTCTCCTCCTCCTCCACAGCTCCTGTTGTCGTCTCTCCTCCACACCTACACCAAGCTCCGCCAGCTCCCTCACCTCTTCACCCGACTCCTCCCGGTCGTCTGCCGGCCGGCCCCGCCCCTGGGCCCCGCCCCCCGGCCCCCGCTGCTGTCCGAGGGCGTCGGCGCCTCCCTCAGCGCCTGCCTCCTGGACACGCCTCCCTCCCAGAGCCTGGAGATCTGCTCCCTGGTGCTGGGGAGCATCAGGAGCTACGCTGCTCTTCTGCCCGGAGGAGGAGGAGGAGGAGGAGGAAGAGACGAGGAGGAGGAAGAGTCCGGGGGGGAAGGCGAGGACGACGCAGCGATGGAGACGGAGTGTCGAGGGCCGGACGGCGGCGACGAAGGAGACGCCTCGCTGACGCTCCTCTCTCTCAGCCAGCTCCTCCACGCTCTGCTGTTCAGCGTGAAGACTCTGGACAACGCCTCTCCTCTGCCGCTGGTCCAGCAGACGCACGGCCTGATGGAGGAGACGGCGCGGGCCGTGACGGCCTTAATGCAGACGCTGGCGTCTTCGTCATCCCACGAGTAAGACTGTCACCGCTACAGATTTAAGTTTGACCATTAACACATTCCATGCCAGAGTTTAATCTCATAATGTACTCACCAGTGCCAGCGTTTTATTGTTGTTTTTTAGTTTTTTTCATGTCGCCACAGACCTCGCTAAATAAGTTAAAAGTGCGCGTTCATTTGGTTCTAAACACACGGCGGATCCGTGAGAAACGGCCAGCGAAAATAGTTTCCAAATCCGTGCCGCCATCTTGAAGATACAGCCGATCAACGGTAAACAGTGATCAGCGAGGAGAAAAACAACAACCGAGAAAATCGAGTTTTAAACAGGATCCCAGACAGGAAGCGGATACGATCGAAAAAACCGGAACCCGAATAATTCCGTTTCCGACCGGGAAACGGAAATGGATCAAAAAAATTCGGAAAGTGCACCTGGGGCACTTTCAATGGGAATCGGCGGTTCGCGTAGATCTACGCGACTGGCACGCTGCGGCTTTAAATAGGTTCGCGTAGATCTACGCGACTGGCATTCAATGTGTTAATTGTCACTCGAATAATTGCGATTTAACCATTTTAATTGTGTGTTTGGCCGTCGAGCATTGGAACACGTGAAGCCTTTTAGGCGTCGTAATCAAACATTGCCAACCATTGAGTGCCAAAAACGGCAAAAGAAAAGGGTTAACTTATTACTTTAAAAGCCTGTATCTCGGCTCCTGTGTACTTTTTTTTTACTCTGTATTTATGGCAAAACATGCTATTTTCAACTGGCTGCAACTATGGAACGGATTACTGATTTTTTTTTCTTTTTCTCGATTCTACGAGACCCCTGTGTGTGTAATGAGGGGATCACCGTGAGGACGGTGATCACGGATTTTTTTTTTTTATGATTTCAACGATCGAAAAAATCGTTAAATACGCTGACACTGGCTGTACCCTGTTTAAAAAAACCTCTGGCACTCAATGTGTTAAAAAAGAACTATTTTAAATATATTAAAAAACAACAGAAATAGCTGATCTACAAGCTTACAACGCGTCATGTAAGCTTGTAGATCAGCTATTTTCATATTTTTAAAAATGTGTGGGAAAAAAATCAACATGGAAACGATTATGACGAATATCTCAAATAATTGCGATTTAAACGATTTATGTAAATGATTTGTGACAGGCCTGACCACCACGACAAGACCTCCACCGCCGGCCCGGAGACGGAACGCGAGACATGCAACAACATGGAGGTTTCAACTTCATCCCCATCATCACGCCCAGCAGAACCACCTCTCTGGAGGCAGAGCGCTCTGGAAGCGGCTCTCCTGCTCAGATACAGCTGGGTGGAGACGAGCGCGCTGTTCCACATCCACTGCAGCAAATACGCCCAGGAGGCCCAGGCGCCGGCGGCCGGCGTTTCGGTCCTGGCCCACATGGAGGCTCTGCTCTCTGGGGAGATACTCGCAGACGGTCAGTGGTGTAAAGTAACTTAAGTACATTTACTCAAGTACTGTACTTAATTTAATTAATTTTGAGGTACTTTTACTTTACTGGAGTATTTCCAATTGTCTATATTTTTACTTCTACTCCACTACGTCTCAGAGGCAAATATTGTACTTTTACTCCACTACAATTATTTGAACATTTTAGTTACTAGTTACTTTGCAGATATAAATCATTACTTTATAAAACATACATTAACCACTTTAGTGCTATTTTATACCTATAGGCTATTTGAAAATAGCAGATCTACAAGCTCACTGTGAGCTTGTAGATCTGCTATTTTCAAACATTTTAGTACTTTTACTTTTGGTACTTTAAGTGCATTTTGACACCAATACTTTTGTGCTTTTACTCAAGTAAATGTTTAATTCCGGACTTTTACTTGTAACAGAGTACTTCTACATTGCAGTATTGATACTTTTACTCAAGTAAAACATCTGAGTACTTTTTCCACCACTGCAGACGGCGCCCGGGGCTTCCTCCTCCTCCCCACCTCCACCCATCCCTCCTCCTCCTCCTCCTCCTCCTCCTCCTCCTCCTCCTCCTCCTCTAGCCACACGAGCCGCTACCTCCTCAAACTGCTGGCCTTGCAGCAGCTGAAGAAGGCGCTGTTAGACGGCCCCCTGCTGGCCGAACCCGGCACCGCGGCGACCCTACGCAGGGCGGCGCGGTTCCTCGTGGCCGGAGAAGAGCTGAGGATGATGGAGGAGGCGGAGGAGGAGGAGGAGGAGGAGGCGGCGGCCGGTTCACACGGGAGGAGGCAGACGTGGAACGGACAGATGGGAAGTGTGAGCTCCAGCTCCTACGGCGTCGCTCACTGGTATCTCATCGCGTCCAATCTGCCGTTGATCGCTCCGTACCTGAACGCCGAGGCCCTGGAGCGCGTGGCGGACGTTCTCGTCGGCTCGCTGCTCGGCGGACAGACGGGCGGCGGCGGGGGGGGAGAACCCGTCGTCTCCCTGCCCGGCGCCGCTTTGTCCGTCTCGCTCATCTCCGCGCAGCTCTTCTTCCGAAGCCCCGTGCCGGTGGAGTCGCCTTCGCTGTACTCCGCCGTCGTCGGGCGGCTCCTGCAGAGGATCCTGGGAGTTCTGGTGGCGGCGGGCGTGCCGCGGGTCTGCCCGACGCTCCTCGAGTTTCACAAAGTGCTAGGGTTTTGTACCGGAGAGAAAGAGGACAGAGTGAAGCTAGAGGCTCTGGTGGAGGAGATGACCGGGGCCTCTCCGCCGGGGGCCTCTCCGCCGGGGGCCTCTCAGACGGGGGGCCCCCTGGGGGCCTCTCAGACGGGGGGCCCCCTGGGGGCCTCTCAGACGGGGGCGGTGGTCGTCGTGTCGTTAAGCGACGCCCAGGCGGAGGAGCTGTGGAACCTGCTCCGCCTCGCCTCACAGCTGAACCCGGACGGGATGAACGCCCGGGATTTCTCCGGCCTCTTCCTCCTCCTGTTCCTCACCCTCGTCTTCACCTCCTCCTCCTCCTCGCGGCCGGACGGCGAGGCCGGTACGGCCGCTGACGACGCAGGTAGGCCTGTCACAATTATTGCACAAGCGACTAATCGCAATTATTTGAGATGATCGCAATTATTTTGTCATAATCGTCATAATCGTTTCCATGTTGAAAAATGTTCATACATAAAAAAATGCAGAAATAGCAGATCAGCTATTTCCGCTATTATTTACCTCTCTTTTTAAAGTAATATAAAAATGTATTGGTATAATTGGTAAATTAATTAAAAAATCTAGGTATATTTCAGTTATTTTTTGTCATATCTGCCCTGTGCACTTTTTTATTACGAAGCTTTAAAGGACAACTTAGTTTTTTTTACAACAAGGGTTATTTTATTAGTTTGTAATGATATAAAATAGGCCAAAGCGTGAATCTGCCTGTTACAGCGCCACCATGAGGCTGATTTGAAAAATCTAGGGTGGGATTTCTTCCTTGGCCTAGTGGGGATGTGGGACAAAGTTTCACGGAAATCAGAGGCTGTGTTCATGACCATGTATTTACCAATACAATACATGCATTTTTTTAACTCATATTTTAATTATTATCATTACAAACTAATAAAATAACCCTTGTTGTAAAAAAAACAAAGTTGTCCTTCAACACATTCCATGCCAGACGTTAATCTCATAATGTACTCACCAGTGCCAACGTGTTATTGTTGTTTTTTTGTTTTTTTCACGTCGCCATAGACCTTGTTAAAATCCTTAAGATTGAGCTGTGCACTGTTTGTAAACATCGCGGACATCTCACTGATTCTACCAGTGAAAACCACGTGTCAAACGGAGCTCCATTGTTGTAGTTAGAACGGTTTACGTTAAACAGTGATATGCGAGGAGAAAAAACTACAAGGAGAAAATGGAGTTTCAGTTTCGTCATTAGAACGAGGCCCAAATAATTCCGTTTCCGGTGGTGCTACCGGAAACGGAAGTAGATCAAAAAATTCCGGAAGTGCACTTTTGGTGAAATCTACGCGAACCAGCGGTTCGCGTAGATCTACGCGATTGGCACGTGGCGGCTTTAAATAGGTTCGCGTAGATCTACGCGATTGGCACTCAATGTGTTAAAGGCAAACATAAATGTAATTTCTATTCATAATGTTCCAATGCTCAAGGCCAAAAACACAATTGATCGCAATTATTTGAGCGACAATTAATGGTCAAGTTTCATGTGTGATGGTGACACAGGAGACGACGCTCCCGTCCTGGCCAAGCTGCTGAGCCTCCTGGCCTCTCTCCTGGAGGGCAGGAACTCCCCCAACGTCCTCAAACTGCTCCACGGCAGCACTCTGCTGCAGGTCGCCGTGTCCTCCCTCCTCTCCCGCAGCGACGGAGGAAGACTACGCTGCTCCTCCTCCTCCTCCTCGGCGAGCGGCGATTCCCATTGGTCGGCTCTCCTGAAGGAGACGCGGGGTTTCGTGCGGTCGCTGGTCCAGCTGATCGTACACAGAAACAGCAGCGTTCGGCTCAACCTGGAGCAGTTCACCTCCTACCTCCTCACCGCTCAGGAGATGTCGGGCAGGCAACTGGCGGCCATTACGGGTCGGACGACCGCCACGACGGACCGTCTAGCCGGGGTCCAGCTGCTCCTGGCGTCGCTGACCGCTCTCTCCCAGGTAGGGATGTTAACAATTAAGCTATAATAGATTAACTACCGTATTAAAGTTATCGATTTTAAATGTATTGAATTTTCATTTTTTTAAAGAAATTGTAATAATATTTAAATTTCTTAAAAAAAATGACAATAGCAATATAACAATTTTACAATATAACAATATTATTGTTATTTTTGAAAAGTTACAGGTATGTTGTGTGTGATATCAAATGTGAGTTTACCAAAATCACAGTAATCCTTAACACATTGATTGCCAAAAACGTTTTTCATAATCCAAACGAGGAGTGCCAAAAACGGTCCGGACCGTTTTTGAGAAAAAATATTTAAAAAAAAAAACAGCACCAGGAGATATCATTTTTCGAAGATTTAGACTCCAATCCACTTCCTGGTTAACTTATGACTTCAAAAGCCTGTATCTCGGCTCCTGTGTACATTTTTTTTTTATTATGTATTTTTGACTATTTTCAACTGGCTGCAACTATGGAACGGATTACCTAATGTTTTTAAAAAAAATTCCCCCGATTGTACAAGACCCCTGTGTGTGTGTAATGAGGGGATCACCTTGAGGACGGTGATCACTGAAAATATTTTGTGACTACTTGAAAAAGGTTCAAAAATGGTAAAAAAATCCAGGCACTGTGAGTACCCTGTTTTAAAAAAAACCTGGCTGGCACTCAATGTGTTAATCATATTCCATCATATTCAAGGGCTTTTGTAGAACACTGCAGAGGGCAGGTGTCTGTGTCCAGCTGATGCTCGTTGATGCTCGTTAATGTTATACACATCAGGGCAATTATGTTTCTGCACTCATTTTCGGTTTCGGACAAGAATTGTCCTTTTGGTCCTTAAAAAAACGCCGCTTATCAATTAAACGGTTATAATCGATCGATAAGGTTATCAATTCATGAACGAATCGATCATTTGCATCTCTACTCCCAGGCGATGGCCGCTAACCTGGGGAAGAGTCCGCAGCTGGACCGGACGCTGACCCAGCTGCTCACCGCTACCACGGCCGCGGTGGGACGAACCGTGGCGGCCGTCCTCAAGACCCAGGCGGTCGACAATAACCCGGCCGCCGGCGCCGGCGCCCTGGGCCAGGCCTTCCTGGTGGACGTGGTGAGAGTCATGCTGCGCTGCGAGCTGTCCTACCTGAGCGACCACCAGGACCCCGGTCACATGACTCTGTACCGCCGGTTCAGCCAGCAGCTCCTCAGAGAGATCAACTCCGGCGCCGCCAGCAGACCCGTCGACTTCCTGGTGTCCTCCCTGCGCTTCCTGTCCGTCTTCTACCGGGCGGTTCGGAGGGGGAGAGAGAGGGAGAACCGCGCCGAGGAGGAGGAGGAGGAGGAGAGGACGAGAGGAGAGGAGACGGACGAGCTGTACGTTCACATACTGCTGAACGTGTACAAGCTGCTGGCAGGTAAACACATGCAGTACAGAAACTTTTACATGCCAAGGACCAGTGGTGGAAAGTAACTAAGTACATTTACTTAAGTACTGTACTTAAGTACAATTTTGAGGTATTTGTACTTTACTTGAGTATTTCCAATTTCCAATACTTTTACTTCTACTCCACTACATCTCAGAGGCAAATATTGTACTTTTTACTCCACTACAATTATTTGAAAACTTTAGTTACTAGTTACTTTTCAGATATAAACTATGATATAATGAAACATACGTTAACCACTTTAACCCTATTTTATACCTAGGCTATTTGAAAATAGCAGATCTACAAGCTCACAACGCGTCGCATCGCGACGCGTTGTGAGCTTGTAGATCGGCTATTTTCAAATATTTAGTACTTTTACTTTTGGTACTTTAAGTACATTTTGATGCCAATACTTTTGTACTTTTACTCAAGTAAATGTTTAATTCAAGACTTTTACTTGTAACAGAGTATTTTTATATTGCAGTATTGGTACTTTTACTTAAGTAAAGAATTTGAGTACTTTTTCCACCACTGCCAAGGACCCCCAAATCTATAGGTATTTGGCCGCGGACCAGAGGCGAAGCATCATGAGGGCCAGTGGGGCCGTGGCCCGGTCGGTAAAGACCCTGCCTTGCCCCGTCTAGCAGCTCAAACTCCTGGGCAAGATTCGCCAGAAAATATTATTCTGCTCCGACAACCATAGACACCGCCGCGTTACCGCAGTGATACAGTGGCTGCCCCATGCGCACCTGTTACAAAGCTAAAGCTGCCTACTCCTGCATATCAATGGTCCAAGTGTAACCTGTAAAGTACTGCAGTCTGTAGGAGACATAATCATGTCCTAAGAGGAGTCCAAAAGAGAACGGCTCCTGGGACCCTTCATCCCCATGAATTAAATTACAGAGGTGAATAGATAAGTACATGTACTCGAGTACTGTACTGTTCTGGACTTTTAATTGTAACAGAGTATTTCTACATTGCAGAATTGGTAGGCTACTTTTACTTAAGTAAAACATTTGAGTGTGTTGTTTATGTTGCATTTATGGTCGTTTAATTAAACGACCATAATGCGCGCGCGTATAGAGTACAGAAGTCCTGACGTCACTCGTTCATCCCCTGGTTCCTAAAGTCATTTCTCTATGGAGAATAACATTGGGTCGTCTTAGAATCGTCTCATATAAGAATTGGGGTCCAAAAATAAACAAACTGTCTCGGCGATATTGTCAGGGAGGAGGTTCTGTATCGTTTATGATAGTCATATTTCATACAGTCTGTTTCTGGCGAAAATGTTACTAGTTCGTTGGAAGTAACATTATAGTTAAGAGTCAAACCGCCGGGATCATTTGTTTATTTTTGGAACACAGTTCTTATTTGACGCGATATTAAACACGTCTATGGGGATTCAGAACGGGGGGAAAAACCGCGACCCAGGTAGGATGAGTAAATGACGTCAGACTTAGGTACTCTATGTGCCCCGCACCGCAGGGGGGGGGTTACGATTCTGGCCCGGTCAACATTAGAATCCACCCTACGCCAGTGACGCGGACCCCCTATCTGAAAACGTTTTGTGCTAGGGACCCCCAGAAGAGAAGATTTGTGTTAAAATATTACTTTGAAGATTTTTAAAGAAATCTTCAAAAATCATCAGCTCTGTGAGCTTGTAGATCTGCACATTTTTTAATAGCCGCGGTGTAAATGGATAAAGTGGTTAAAATGATTGTGAGGCTGTTTTAACTACTTTTGCTGGGGACCCCCTGGAACCCCCTCAAGGACCCCTGGGGGTCCCCGGACCCCATTTTGAGAACCACTGCAGTACATTATAGATGTAAATGTATCTATCGTCCGGCCCTACAAGGAGAGACACCCATTTTACACATTACATTTATTTATTTTTTGAATATATTTCCAATTGTTGATCTGAAAATTCCTACTTTAACCCATGAAGACCGGGAACGCATCCGTGTCATTTTAGATTTATTTGGCTATTAAAAAATAGCAGATCTACAAGCTCATAGCGTGCTATGAGCTTGTAAGAAATCTTAAAATGACAGATGCGTTCCCGGTCTTAATGGGTTAACTCATTTACCTGAGGCCGTTTGAAAAAACCCACTCTAAATCCTGAAGTTTTCGGAATAATAATGTTCCTATATAACAACAACTAACATTACATACAGGTGTTCCTGGCTTGAAAGTTATATAGGTGTAACGGGTCTAAATGTGTTATATACAAAGACACACACACACACACACACACACACACACACACACACACACACACACACACACACACACACACACACACACACACACACAGTCACAGTGTTGTTTGCCTTTCAGCTCCCTGGCTGTCATTCAGTGATGTGTGTGAACTGGAGCCGGCTGTGGAGGAGCTGCTGCGCCCCCTGCTGGAGAAGAGCAGCACAGAGCAGTTCAACCAGATGCTGCTGCTGGTCAGAGACGGACTGGATGCCAGCAAACTGAGGGCCGGGAACCACAAGGTCAAATATCATCCTTATTATTATTATGATATTATTGTATGATATTATAAATGATTGTTTTCATCGAGGCTCGTACACTTTAGTGATGAAATGCCAGAACAGCTTCAATGCTCCTTGTCAGAGAGAAGCCGTCTTTCCATAAATTGTCAAGCAAATTTCTTGCGAACTTTGGAAATCACGCAATAAATACATTTGGCAATTTTAAAATTGACGATATCTGCTGATCTTGTAGAAAAAGATCCTCGGCGAGGTGTTGATCTCGCAGTGTGTAATGTACTCCGAGAAGATCCACCCCGATAAAGTGCGGTCGGCGAGGGGTTCCCGACGAGTTTTAAAGTTCTAGCATGCTGGATATTTGGGGCTGTCGGACCCGATCTAGAGCCACGCTACAGCCAATGAGCGTGGCTCTAGAAAAATAGCAATATATATAGAGAGAAAAATATTGCCAATCGACCAATGTTGATGTTGACAAAATGGATGGGGGTCCTGTCTGTCTGTCTGTCTGTCTGTCTGTCTGTCTGTCTGTCTGTCTGTCTGTCTGTCTGTCTGTCTGTCTGTCTGTCTGTCTGTCTGTCTGTCTGTCTGTCTGTCTGTCTGTCTGTCTGTCTGTCTGTCTGTCTGTCTGTCTGTCTGTCTGTCTGTCTGTCTGTCTGTCTGTCTGTCTGTCTGTCTGTCTGTCTGTCTGTCTGTCTGTCTGTCTGTCTGTCTGTCTGTCTGTCTGTCTGTCTGTCTGTCTGTCTGTCTGTCTGTCTGTCTGTCTGTCTGTCTGTCTGTCTGTCTGTCTGTCTGTCTGTCTGTCTGTCTGTCTGTCTGTCTGTCTGTCTGTCTGTCTGTCTGTCTGTCTGTCTGTCTGTCTGTCTGTCTGTCTGTCTGTCTGTCTGTCTGTCTGTCTGTCTGTCTGTCTGTCTGTCTGTCTGTCTGTCTGTCTGTCTGTCTGTCTGTCTGTCTGTCTGTCTGTCTGTCTGTCTGTCTGTCTGTCTGTCTGTCTGTCTGTCTGTCTGTCTGTCTGTCTGTCTGTCTGTCTGTCTGTCTGTCTGTCTGTCTGTCTGTCTGTCTGTCTGTCTGTCTGTCTGTCTGTCTGTCTGTCTGGTTGGACTGATGGATGACTGAATATTGTGTCTGGGCTGGCTGTGCCTTGCAGGAGGTGTTGTCAGCAGTAACCATGGTGAAGCTGCTGTCAGGCTGTCATCTACCTGAGGCCTGCTCTAAAGCACTCTGGCTCATCACACCGCAGGTCATCTCTGCTATGGTGGTGAGAACACACGCACACACACACACGCACACACACACACACACACACACACACACACACACACTTCTTAACCCATTAAAACCAGGAAAGCCATTTTAGATTTGAACCACTTTAACTATTTTATACTTTGGCTTTTCAAAAAATAGCAGATCTACAAGCTCATAGCGCGTCACTTCGTGCCGCGCTATGAGCTTGTAGATCTGCTATTTTTGAGAAATCTGACAAATCTTTGAATACATTCTTTTTTTTTTTTTTTACATTTTTAACTAAAATCTTTGCTTCAGGGGGGTCCCTGGAACAAAATGTATTGAGATGGGGGTCCGTGACCAAATACACATCATTTTGGGGGTCCTTGACGTGAACATTTTGAGCACCACTGATATAGAAACATACGTTTTTCAGAAAACTTTCAAAAAATGGACTTTTGTAGAATCGGGGTCCTCTGGGTCTTAACTCTGAATGGATTCATTTGTTCTTCAGTTCCTGGTGCGGGCGTCCAGTCAGGACCACTCTCTCACCCTCCACCTCACGGTTCCCACGGTAACGGCGATGACGGCGCTGCTGCGCCAGGGGGAGGGGCTCATCTCCAACCCCCAGCACGTGACCACGGCTCTGGGGGCTCTCCAGTTGGTTCCCCTGGACCACCTGACCCCGTCCGTCTACCAATCAGCTGTCCTGTCCGTTCACGAGGGACTCTTCACCATCATCCAGTGTCATCCTCAGGTATGGATGGATGGATGGCTGTGATTGGCCAATACGCTTGTGCAAGGACGCGCTGTGATTGGCCAGTAGCCACTTTGAGTGGCAGTTTGGTACATAACTCAGACAGCGCTGAGTTAGGGCTGTCAACTTTCCTCAGAAATGATATTCGAATATTGGTCTTAAAAATGTGCAGATATTTGAATATATTCGAATATATTCGAATATTATTATTATTATTATACTTTTTGTATTCTTTATTTTTTATTTTTTATATTTTTCAAACTTTATTTTTGACAGAAACAATACAAAAAACAATGTCTCGAGTGCTCGGATCCAATAAAACATATATTTTGTTTGTTTTTATAACATGAATAGCATTATAATAATAATAGAATTATAAAATGCTTTTTTTCTTTTTTTTATATTGGAATATAAATTTTCATATTCGAATATACATATTTTCCCCATATTCGAGGAATATTCGATATTCGAATATTAATTCACCAGCCCTACGCTGAGTAGGCTCAAGAGAACTTCGCAACGTTCGGCACGGCAACTCGCTCGCCTTAGCTCGCTCGGGCGAGCGATACGGGCTCAAAAAATATCCCGCAGTGGTTGTAGGCAGAGGCTCTTCCGCGTTGGCCAGACGCGGGCCTGAAAATTAAGGCTCTGCCCTAACTGGGTCCGAATGGGCCGGCCCGAGGCTCGGCCCGAACCCGATTACCGTCATGTTAGGCCCGAAAGCCAGAAAAAAACAGAGGGGGGAAAAAATTATAGGATTTTTTTTTTTTTAATATAATTTTTTTTTATGTGTATATATCTATTATGAAGATGGCGCTGACGGCGCTGACTGACGTTAACTTACGCTGTGCTGATTTAAATTAAGTTAAATCCTTGTCTTGCTCACGGTCACACATCTGTGCAATGCAATGCATCGTCTGCATTTCTCTGCCTCTCTCGACCGAGTCTCCGTCTCCTCTCCCCCCCTGACTGTCTGAGACCGACTCGAGACTGTTGTTAACCTATTAGCTTAAGTTTACACGTGTTGGGTGAAAAATATTATAATACTGAACTAAACGCGGGTGGATAACATTTTATTGGCATAGAGCACGCCGGTCAGTTATCTTAACTCACAAAAACACATTGAACATCCTGTTAAACCTTCAAATTAAAACCATCTGACAACGTAAACAATGACACATGTGTAGTGTACCGCGTGTATGCACGTTCTCGCGCGTGGCTATATATGGAAAGCTCGCTCCTGCGTTCTTCAATTGATTTCTGAACGAACCTGACCACTGAATGTACCGCTATTGTTGAAGGCTGGTGTAGACCGACTTTATTTGCCGTGGGTTTTTGTACTGGAGTCGCAGAAATGATCACTTTCTGTTTCTTTTTCCTCGGTAGGTTTCTCCGTTTTAAAATACTGGCTTAAATATGCACACTTTGCAGCTGTTGCACAGATATCTCTTGTATCCTCTCATTATGTTTTTGAGCTCCTAATTATTTTGTTTCCCCAAATTCGACTTGTAAAAGTGGTGAATGAAATCACAGAAGACTCGTCCCTAAACACACTCGCCCCGGGTCTAATCCGGCGGCCTCTGTCCGCGAAATGAATGGGGGCGAGTGTGTTTTGGGGCGAGCGTTCTGGTTACCATCAGAACGCTCGCCCAGAATCGTTTTTTTTACTCTCTCTCGCTTTGCTGCCTGACCTTTTTCATAGCTTTCATAGATAGATTCATAGGCTAGTTTGTCAGCACTATCATCAGTGCTGGATTCTTGTTCATGTGTATTCTCAGACATTTAACCACTTAAACCCTCAACACTAAACCTGAGTTTTCACTCTGTACTTAGTCTGCTCTTTTCCCCTCTACACCAAACCACCACATCACCCCCCCCCCCCCCCCCCCCGTAGTAACTCTGAGGACCCCCTGTTGGTTTGAAAGTGTTTACCAGTGAATGATTAGTTGTTGTGTCTCTGTTTATAAAGGTGATACAGAAGGCTGCTCCATCGTTTCTGAACGTCTTCCATCGCCTGGTGGCTTCTGTCATGTATGAAGGAAGACAAAGAGGAGACAGTGACACAGGTACGCACACGCACACGCACACACACACACACACACACACACACACACACACACACACAATTTTGAAATTTGAACGCATGTCAAATAATCTTATTTCCCTGACGTTAGTTTTCTTACAAACAATGTCACTCACCACTGCCGCCTATCACCGACGTAGTGACTGTATACATCCGTATCCATGGTAACATCAAGCCCTCCGTCCTCATTCACTTTCTCACATCGCAACTTTTATTAAGACGTATCCCGTCATCGACAGGGATAAGAACTTCACTAATAAGTCCTCCCTAGTTTTTTTATTTTGTTTTAAGTTTCTCTCTCACTACAGCTGCCTTTAGTCCACTGTGTTGGAAATTAAAGGACCCCTTGCCGGCCAGTAGGCGGCTAATTTGTGCCTGATGGAAAATGACGTAATATTAAAATACCGTAAATTTCGGACTATAAGCCGCGACTTTTTCCCCATTTTTCGACCCTGCGGCTTATATAACGGTGCGGCTTATCTATGGATTTTTACAGCTAACGGCCACTAGGGGACCTCCTAAATCTATGGATTTTACACCCGCGGCTTATAGTCCAGTGCGGCTTATATATGTTCCAAACATTCAATTTAGCTGCTGCGGCTTATAGTCAGGTGCGGCTTATAGTGCGAAAATTACGGTACTACAAACGCACGCAGAGATTTTGTTTTTTTAGAGTTAACTCGTCGAATTCTGCTATTGCTCAGCCTGCCAACGACGAGTTGGCAGGCTTAAGAAAACTAAAACTAAATGAAAAAAAAAGGTAAATGTCTAACTAAAACGACTTATGCACACGTAAGCCTTACTAAAATGTATCAAACCAAAAATGAATATTTCCTAATACTGGTCACACTTTATTCATCCCGGAGGGGAGGTTAAGATGTTACAGCAGCTCTCATGATCAACAGACAAGAACAAGAGACATCAAATATAATAAAACATTATAATAATTTTAAAAAATAATCTAAAATAAGCATCTGAAAGACAGACCAAACGGTATTAACCCATTAATACCTGGAACGCATCTGTGTCACTTTAGATTTCTTTGGCTATTCAAAAATAGCAGATATACAAGCTCATAGCGCGGCACCGAGTGCCGCGCTACGAGCTTGTAGATCTGCTATTTTTTTTAAATCTTGAAAAAAAAAATGTTTTAGATTTTTTTTTCAAAAACTGTTAGGATTTAGATTTTTTTTTTAATATCGCCTCAGGCCTTAATGGGTTAAGAGTCCAGAGGCTTGAATTCAACATCCCCCCCCCCCCCCATCCTAATCAGCCTTATCAAGCCAACCAGGGGAGGGGAGACAATCTCCCTTCTGCCACTAGAGGGGGGGGGGGGGGGGACTCCAGATTAAGTGCTTAAAGAATCAAGCCTTTGCAGGATCAGAAAGCTAAGCTCCATGCTCAGATGGGACAAGAAAGGTTTCCTTTTCTCAGTCTGTATTTCCTGTAGACAAGATGTTTAGTTTTTTTTGTAAGTGATCTTTTTTTGGGTTAAAACCAAAAGTGTTTTCTTGTTTTTATAATTGATTAAATCAATTAGTTCAATTAAGTGTTTGTGCGTGCGTGCGTGCATGTGTGTACGTGTGTGTGTACGTGTGTGTGTTTGAAACTGCCACGTTCAAACTGTGCAATCATGAAAACGATGCGTCTTAAGGATGCTATTATACAGCTTGGTTACAAAACGTAAACTGCTTGTGTTCATATTCAGAAGTCTTGGCAATGTCCATGAATGAGTTGTGAGAGGCCTGCAGATTGCAGGAATGCCAGAGCCAGGAGCTGAGGCATTGGCTAGACTCTGTTCAGTGTCTGTGATACATTGGCAGTCGGAGGAGGAGGCGATGCTTCCTGTATCCGTGATCTGTATCCTGAAACACTTACTGTTGACTTTCCCAAGTTTGTGCATTTACTATTGTTTGTGTTAGAATGTGTTGTTAAATGTGAGGAGGGCTAAACAATTAGCAGGGTACCGCTCAATATCAGCTATTATAGGAAGCCGCTCTATGTGGAGGAGGCGTTGTTTCCTTTACCCATGATTGTTGTCTGCTGTGTTTGACAAGTATGCCAACATTATTGTATGTAACAATGTTCTGCCTTGTATGCACTTTAATAGAGTACAGAAGTCCTGACGTCACTCGTTCATCCCCTGTTTCGTAAAGTAATTTCTCTATGGAGAATAACATTGAGTCATCTTAGAATTGTCTCATATAAGAATTGTGGTCCAAAAATAAACAAACTGTCTCTGCGATATTGTCAGGGAGGAGGTTCTGTATCGTTTATGATAGTCAGTCACTTATATTTGATACAGTCCGTTTCTGGCGAAAATGTAACTAATTCGTTGGAAGTAACATTATCGTTTTCTCACCGTCAGTTGATGCTTCATATCCATAAGAGTCAAACCGCCGGGATCATTTGTTTATTTTTGGAACACAGTTCTTATTTGACGCGATATTAAACACGTCTATGGGGATTCAGAACGGGGGTGGAAAACCGCGAACCAGGTAGGATGAGTAAATTACGTCAGACTTCGGTGCTCTATGGCTGTTTTCCTATTATCTGACTGACTGTACTGGCAGTGTTTATGTCCTTTGTACAAGGCATTCTTGTACTTCTGTTTATGTGGACATAAATACATATTTTGTGTATATTTTATTTTCTGATTATTATTATTACAAAACATACATTAACCACTTCAGCCCTATATACATTTTGGCCATTTGAAAATAGCAGATCTACAAGCTCACAATGCGTCGCATTGTAGATCTGCTATTTTCAAAAGATTTGTATACAGTTTATATATTTGAAAACATTGTGAAACGGGACATTCTGCATAAAGAGTACTTTCCACTTTTGGTACTTTAAGTACATTTTGATACCAATACTTTTGGTACTTTTACTCAAGTAAATTTAGAATTCCGGACTTTTACTTGTAACAGAGTACTTGTGTGTGTGTGTGTGTGTGCGTGTGCGTGTGCGTGTGCGTGTGCGTGTGCGTGTGTGTGTGTGTGTGTGTGTGTGTGTGTGTGTGTGTGTGTGTGTGTGTGTGTGTCATCAGGTCCAGACAGTGAGGTGTATGTCCAGTGCTCCAGACTGGTAGAGAGGATGTACTCTCACATCGCTGCTGCACCCGACAGCTTCAGCACCCTGTCTGCCTTCATGGTGGCTCAGTACGTCACCGAGCTGCAGAAGGTACACACACACACACACACACACACACACACACACACACAGAGCTACAGAAGGTACACATTTTAATCATTTATTTATGTCCACACAAATGTATACAAGGACACAAATATTACGGTGCAGCAAAGGTTACATCCACAACGTGAAGGCCTACTGTATGTCCTCATGATACAACAAGCATGTCATGTGACCCAGCCCTCCATGGGCACCAGCAGCAGTGTCTCTGGTCATGTGACCCAGCCCTCCACGGGCACCAGCAGCAGTGTCTCTGGTCATGTGACCCAGCCCTCCACGGGCACCAGCAGCAGTGTCTCTGGTCATGTGACCCAGCCCTCCATGGACACCAGCAGCAGTGTCTCTGCATGGCGGCTGACCATCATAGCAGAGAGACGGCACAACACTCTGCCAGCCCTCCTGCCTGGTTTCAGGGCATCCCAAGTAGTAGAAACCCGCTCTAACAACCAGTCCTACGGGCATCATGTCCCAGGCTGGACCACCAGAGGAAACAAAGTTCCCAGTCCACCCCCTCACTGCCGCCCGGTGTCAAAGTGCTCTCCGTAGCGTAGCTGCTCCCATGAGCCCCAAAGTCTGTTCACCCATTGTTGTTCCTCAGCTAGTGGACACACCGCTAGAAGGCCCACCGGGTCTTTATCCCCCGCCGGGTGGTAGTTAGTTACACCGCCTCTCTTCCCGGTATAGCTGCTTACGGGAAGGGCCGCCAGGCAGCGTGGGCTGTCTGTATACTCCATCGGTGAGCAGAGCCTTCTTGTACGCAAGCTTGTGATGGTAATGAAGCACACAGTCCCCAGAAGTTGCGAATGCATCTTAACTCTTTGACTGCGGACGACGCGATAACGCGTCAAGTGCTACTTTGTCCAGTTGGCCGTCGACGCGCTCGACGCACTGGACGCGCGTTCATTGTTTAATCTCTGATTGCGCTATGCTGCTTAATATTCAATGTTATTCTCGAGTTCCACTTACTTCACGGACATCTGCATCCGGTTTCATGACCTGGATTCCGTTTCCGGTTTTTGATTCTTTTCCCCAGTCATTTTCGTCCAAAATAGGTAAATAAATGGTCTTTCACACGGTATGACGGACAAACGGACAGTTTCTCTTCTATAATCTATGGTCTGGGTGACGATCAGTCATCGCCGTCGTGTATCACGACGGCATTTTGGCGATCAAAACAATCTGGGACGACGTCACTTCCGTTTTCATGTTTTTCCCTGTCTAATCTACCAAGAAGGCTGAGAGAGACCCAACGACCTGATCACGCTGTCATGTGCTGCACTCTAGTGGCGGATTTGTGCTGGGTCTTTACATTATGTCCCCTTAAATTATTTTCATGAGAAAAATTCAAAATATAAAAATAAAAAAACACGAAAATTGCTGGCACTGGGGGAGTACTTTATGAAAATACTCTGGCAGTCAAAGAGTTAAATGTGCACCTACTACACTAACGGTGGCAGTTACAACGGGGCAGTTTAACGTCATGCCCAGGACAGAGATAGTGGGATGCAGGGACGTGCTGGCCACTGGGAAATGTGGGACAATTCCAGAAAGGCCTCTCCATTCCAGGCCAACCAGGCCGGCTGTTTTTTTTTAAACGGCCGAAATTAAGTAAAAAATCCGGTGCGCGGCCATTGGCCGCGCAATTTACGGGCCTCTCTATCTGAGATTCCCAGGCTGAATTAGGGGCCCAGCACGTCCCTGGTGGGATGGATGGATGGATGGAGAGATGAGCGGATGGATGCACAGGTACAGACAGACAGACAGACAGACAGACAGACAGACAGACAGACAGATGAACATAATGAATCACAGACAGGCACAGGCACAGAGACAGTTAAAGGTAGGATAAGTGATTTATTTTGGCTAAAATAAGTGTTAAATAGCTCTATATTCTGATATTCTGAGTACCTGCTTTATAGAGTGTTTGTTCAGTAACAGGAGTCTCCATGTCTCTCCAGCTCTTTATTAAACAGAAAATATATTTTCAGGTCAGGATACCAATTGTATCCAATTAGGATAGAGAACTCAGACAGGATATAGATTAAACAAGTGAAATTGGAAGTGATGACACTAAGAAATGAGCAGACAAAATTGGAACTGGAGCACTATAAAAATGAAGCAGATAAATGGGTACTCTCTCCTGATTGGCTGAAATTGTGTCACCTACCTGAAAATGTATTTTCTATTTATTAAAGAGATGGAGAGACATGGAGACTCCTGTTACTGAACAAACACTCTATAGCAATGATTACTATCACAATATAGAGCTTTAACCTTTTAACAAAAAACGTTTTGTTAAATATCCCTTACCCTACCTTTAAGTCAGTGTGAGTGTAAGTCATGCAGTCATACCAACGTATAATCCATTTATGTGTGCTTTTTTTCCCTTTTATTTATTTTTTTTAAGTGCTGACTCATGTTTTCTGTGTGACTGTTTTTAGTTTCCCATCAGGTTTGATGAATTCTGACCTCAACTAAACTTTCCATCCAGTAATGCTGCTTCCATTCCAGTATTTAGTTAAGACACACACAAAAAAAAAATTTTTTTAGAGGATGTCGTTTTGGACAATCACACACGAGGGTTCATCGCTGGTGTCTCTGTGGTGATGTTCGTCCAGTTAGAAAGTCTCGGCGGTGCCATAACTTCGGCACGGCAATGTTTTTTATTTAGTGTTTTCTCTGCAATTGCATCATTTTATTCATATGACCTTGCCAAAGTTCATTTTTGCAAGGGAGCATTTGGCAGCCCATTGTCTCTCATGGACAATTATTTGAATCTACGTCAAAACATTTTCAGTTGGGGGGCCGCGGCCAAATACATATCAATGTGGGGTTCCTTGGCACGAAAAGGTTTGAGAACTACTGGGTTTAGACGGCCTTTGTACAACCTGCCTCAGGTCTTAAAGGGTTAACCTCAATTCATGCACCATCATACCACCGTGTCGCTTGCCAATGAAGCAGTGGTGTAAAGTAACTAAGTACATGTACTCAAGTACTGTACTTTAGTACGATTTTGAAGTATTTTGACTTTACTGGAGTATTTCCAGTTGTCTATACTTTTACTTCTACTCACACTACATCTCGAGACAAATATTGTACTTTTACTCCACTACAATTATTTGAAAACTTTAGTTACTTTGTAGATTCTGATTATTATTACAAAACATACATTAACCACTTCAGCCCTTTGAAAATAGCCGATCTACAAGCTCACAATGCGTCGCGATGCGACGTGTTGTGAGTTTGTAGATCGGCTATTTTCAAAAGATTTCTATACAGTTTATACATTTGAAAACTTGTGAAAATGGGACATTCTGCATAAAGAGTACTTTCCACTTTTGGTACTTTAAGTACATTTTGATACCAATACTTTTGTACTTTTGTACTTATACTCAAGCACATTTTGACTTCTGGACTTTTACTTGTAACAGAGTACTTCTACATTGCAGCATTGATACTTTTACTTAAGTAAAACAAATGTAGTACTTTTTCCACCACTGCAATGAAGCCGCGCCGTGTTGAAGATCAGTTCTTATCAGCAGGGAACGCCATCACACGACAGAGTGTGAATTAGACCCTAATTCACACCATGTCGTGCGCCCGTCACATCTCCCAACAGCAACTTGCAATGGGCCTGGTCTTCAAGATACACCACAACATTGGGATCCCCCTGTGTTTGTCAAAATACTTCCAAAATGTTAAAGAAGTCCATGATCATAACACCAGAGGCAGCTCCACAAATCATGTTCAACCCAGATTTGGCTCAACAAAGGGAATGAAGTCTTTCTCATGCTATGCAACAAAGATGTGGAATGCCCTACCCAAAGGAGTAAAGGAGTGTAAAACCCTACTCACTTTCAAAACTGCCCTAAAGAATCACCTTCAGGAGGCTGCAATTCCAAAATGCTCCTTAATTCCTTAACCTAACTCCTTAACCTACCCCCCCCCCCCCCCCCCCCTGTCTCTTATATGTCATCATGATCTTTTTCATGTTTTTTTTCCGTTCGTCACAAAGAACCATTTTCCAAAAGGTTGCTGCTCCTTTCACTTCAATGTTAAAAAAAAAAAAAAAAAAAAAAAGTATAAGTACTAGCTTAGAAAAGACTGGCAGTCTGTGAGGGTAAAAAAAAAAAAAACTCTGGCAGTTTAACTCATTGAGTGCCCAAATTATTTCTGGCTATTTCTGGCGAGTAAGATATATATATATATTTTTTTCAAAGTAAAAAAAAAGTGCTTAGGAAGCGAGATACAGCGTTTTTCAGTTATAAGTTAAACAAGGAGTGGATGGAACTGCAAATCTTCAGATAATGATATCTTGGTTGTTTTTTTTTTTTTGTTTTATTCAAAAACACGTGAAACACGTGAATGGCACTCAATGAGTTTAAGAGTTAAACAAGCTTAGTGCTTTATGAGTCTTCCAGTTTAGTAGACCTTGTCTTGTGAATTTGTACTTCCATGTACTGTTGTTCTCATGTCTTACTAAATAAAAGTACATCAATCAATCCCTCTCCCCTCCTGTCTGTCCCTCTCCAGGTAACCCTTCGCCCCGAGGTGAAGTCCCACCTGACGGAGGGCGTCTACCTCATCCTGGACCTGTGTCGGGAGCAGGACGTCAAGTTCCTGTCGGCCGGCCTGCAGTCGGGCGTCAGAGAAGTGTTCAGCGAGCTGCACGGCAGCTACACCCACTACCACAAAGCCCAGAGACAAGGAGAGGAGAAGTACACGGCCTGATCCCATGGCTGGGGGGAACAGCCGTGTGTCTTTAAAACACATTGACTGCCTGAGATTTAACACATTCGGTGCCAGAGTTTGATTTAAAAAGTGTTTGGTTGAGTGTGCCAGAGATCTCACCGTTTGTAACGCTGCGCTGTTTAGAGCTGTAGACTGTCCACGACGAGCACCCGGATGTAAACAATGCATGCGTGCACGACGGTGGATGGTCCTGGCTAACGCCTGGAACAATAACATCTCTCACGCGAGTCACCATGGCGGAGTGATCGCGCATCGAAAATGACTTGTTTTCCCCACTGTAAAAAGTTACAGAGTAAAAAGTTCCTCTGTTTCACTGGAACAATAACATTTCTACCGCGATCGGCCGTTTTGGAGCGATCGCCCGTTGAAAATGGCTGTTTTTTTTTGTTTTTTTTAGAATCTGAGATAGAAATGTTTTTCTAAAAATCCTTAACACATTAACCGCCAAGAACGTAGTCCTACGGTCCGTTAAATCCAACTGTTAAGCGCCGAGACCATAGCCCTACGGGCTGCGGTCTTTTCGCGCATGCGCGGTCCGGGTGCACTTTCGAAATTTTTTTGATCCACTTCCGTTTCCGGTTTGATGACCGGAAACGGAATTATTTGGGATCCGGTTTTGACGATCACGTCCGCCCTCGTTCTACAGACGAAACTGAAACTCAATTCTCTTCCTGTAGTTTTTTCTCCTCGCATTTCACTGTTTAACGTAATCCGCTCTAACTACAACATGGATACCCCGTTTGACACGCGATCTTCACTGGGAGATACAGGGAGATCTCGCGGATGTAAACAGACCGGCTCAATCTCAATCTTAAGGATTTTAACAAGATCTATGGCGACATGAAAAAAACAAAAAAACAACAAAAACACCTTGGCACTGGTGAGTACATTATGAGATTAACCTCTGGCGGTCGATGTGTTAATGTTGGAACGGATCGACGTGACGTTTTTTTTTGCAATGACGTCACATCCGTCTATTCCTTCTCTGAGTGTCGAGGGATCATTCCTAATGTTGTGTTACAGCGCCCTCTTGTGAAAAAAACAATACATTTTTTGTTGTTGTTGAAAGAATGCATATCTGCGTTCGTGGCAGGTAATGTGTTAAAATGTGGTCCACGTTTTGCCACAGGCTGTGGTTAAACAGCCGAAGGCGGCTAACACATAGACGGGAAGGAAACGTGACGTTTGCGCCACCTTTCGCTGATTGGCCGATAGACAGCACGTGACCTCGATTCGGAGTTCAGGCTATGGGATCTGTCGTCGTGGTTACAGCCCCGCAGACTATGGCATCTCTCCAATACGATTAAATATCACTGTCCAGAACGTAATCTCTGCGTACCGAGCACATAACCCAAGAGTCTGTGTATAGTTTGGCTGGACTTAGTTAATCACAATGCCTGTCACTTCTCACACAGGGCTAACCTTCTTTAGACATATTTGTCATGATATTGTATGTCAATATGTCTCTATGTAAATGCATTGTTATTTTGCAGTATTTGCTCTTTATGTGAGGCATAAACACATTTAAATGTGTGTGTCAACATTAATTCCTCTACACGTGTTAACATACTGTATAGAAAAGGCAGAGAAGCCTGTGGCATATGATTTATTCAAATCATTTCTTGTTAATAGCAGAAAGTCCTGCCTTTTTAAAAGCTTTAAAGAGCTGCTGAAATGGCTCGGTACCATATCGTTGAGCGATGTATTTCCTAGGGAAACGGGGGCGGGCTGCGTCTCAACCTCCACACAGCGTGCATTTGTCCCCTCGGGCTATGGGATGTAAACTCCCGCAGGCACTCGTCCCTGTCATTGCCAACCACTGCTGTTTGGTTGACTGAGAGGTGTTTCAGAATGGAATCCATTATAGTGCTGCTATGATGACATGCTCTAACTAGGGATGCTAGGTTGGAAGTGGTTAAAAACTAGTTCTTTTCTTAACATATTATACTTTTACATTAAAATGTAATGGTTGAAAGCATATATTAAGAAAAGGTATGTGAACTACTGTATGTAGAGTGAATTGTGGAATTTGACCATTTAAACTGTTTTTTCACCAATTTTCAGTTTGTTTGTGTGTGTTTTTTGGGGGGTGGGGCTAAATCAGGGGTCCCCAGCAAAAGTAGTTAATGTAGCATCACAATCATTTTAACCACGGAATCTTTTGAATAATCTTGAATTGGGGGTCCCCGGGGGGTCCCCGGACTTCACTTTGAGAACCACTGTTCTATGGAGTCTTCAGTGTTGCTTTGACTTCCTCAGAGCTGTGGGATTTCCCCACATAACACATCAAGGAGCTCCTTCTGGGGGTTTTGTATCAGGGATCAACCGCCCTCATAAAGTGACGGAAACCTGGATCTTCCATCATTGAAATAAGCTGCTAGTCGACAACAATCATCTTCCCTGTAGACTCACTGGCCCTCATTTATCAACGGAGCGTATAAACCGGCGTATATTTTTCCCTATATTCGGCCGTACACCAACGTGGAAGTCACATTTATCAAAGGATCCTATACAGCCGATCCTGGCGTATATCAGGTCGGAGCTTCTCACGTCTGAAAACGAGCGTCATTTAAATAACACGCCCTTAAATATTCACAAAAGCCCCGACTTCACGACATGAAGAACCAGAATACGACCCAAACAAAGCATGAAAAGCCAATAAGAAAGAGTTTCCCCGCTCGCCTCGCAGCACACGCACACGCATCTCTCTCTCTCTCTCTCTCTCACACACACACACACACACACACACACACACACACACACACACACACACACACGCCCGCCCAACTTTGTCTTTCATGTAATCCGTAGCATAGCGGTACAATCTTTGTCACATAGGCTTGTAGCCTACATGAATGACATATTATGATACCAATCACATCGCCATGAATGGAATACGTTTGTATATTAATTTATTTAACCCATACCGAGCAGTTCGAGTTACACTAAAATAAAGCCGTCATGTAGGCTATTCCCATTTCCTAGTGAGACTCGGACCGTTGGACGGGCGAGTCCCGTCCCGCTCCGCATTAATGAGAGATAGCCTGGAGAGAACATTAATGAACGAAGGCTGGTGTGTGTTGGACTGTGTGGGTTAAATGTCTGATCTCCCGGTGGCCATGAAAATATAACAGCAGCGCCGCTGCACTGGTCTAAACTCCCGAAAGCGCCCTCGCAGAAGCGCTCGTATATTTTGAAAATAGCAGATCTAAAAGCTCACAACGCGCTGGCTTGTGAGCTTGTAGATCTGCTATTTTCAATACAGCCAGATCTGCAATCTTATCTCAATGACTGTTAAAGCAGTTTGTTTAAATTCCTTTATAAAATGTTATATTTTCACAGGGATTCTTTTATAGTGTAGATATACATTTAGGAGTGGATATATGTGTCCAGATGCCTGTCAGACTGTCAGACAATGTTGCTCCACAGATCTAGGATGGAATAAACGGGCGCAGCCAACGTCAACAACTGGTCTCTACCAGACGTGAGATTTCAGCGTACGGTAGGATGAAGCCCACGTCAGGATATATTGATAAATGCCGAAAGGTGCGGTGATCTCGCCGTACGCCCATTATTTGGGCTGCACCGCGTTGATAAATGAGGGCCAGTGTGACTGATGGATCTGGTTCTTTGGGAATCTTCTGAAAAGTATTATCAAAGTGAAGCTGAATTCTACTCGTAAAAAAAGAAAAGAAAAATCCAGAAAATCAATATTTTCTTTTAATTAATCGATAAAATGAGTAGCTTGTGAATATTGATATATCGATACTGAGTAACGATCTACACATCAATGAGAAGAACTGGGCTCTAAAACACGCATTCTCCTCTAATTCTCTCTCAAAAACTCAAAAACTTTAAATGGCTGATCTCAAAATAGAAGTGAGCACTTTGGTAGCAGCAAAAAAAGGGACAACTTAAACCCTATTAAAAAAAGAAATATCCACATTAAAATAATAATGTTCACCTATGACATGGCCCAACGTATGGACAGCAGGTTGGAAGTGGTTAATGAAGTATTGTTTCATAAAACGTGTGTCTAACCAATGTGTGTCAGATGTGACACTATGGATGGGTGTGGATTGAGACTGATCTAAAAATCTGATAAGATTGTAAAATAAAAAGTTTAAAATATTGAGAACATATCGTCTCTGTCGGGTGGAAACCTCGTTATGTTATTAAGAAACTGTTAATTTTCAGGATTGAAATTCAAAAACGGCAAAAGTAGCAGATCTTAGAATATGGAGATAAGAGGTTTCTGCTCGACAACGACGATATGCAGAACAAGGAATTTGAGGTTAAGTGTGAACACTAGGGGGAGGCAATTACCGTCCCCTCGCCATGTCGCTAGACTCAGACCCGCCCCTTCAGTAAAACTTAAACACCACTTGCTACAAATAGATGAACAACCACTGATGTATCTTTGTAGGGATCATAGGTCCCACCCTGTAGACTCTGAGATAACTAGTTCCAAAAGTAGACCGTTTGGAGTCCTTATCACGCAACAGACACACGCTGATAAACATAAGCATTCTGTCAACTACTCACTGCATGAATGAACTCTGGAACTATGATTGATGAACAATGATGAATGCTACTGTATGGCTATGAACTATGGCTATTAAAATGTAATTGAAATGTCATTATCATTATATTCCAAAAATGCAAAAAGCATTTATAAAAAACGTATTTACTATTTGAAGATCCAGATCTGCGGATCCAGCCTGTGTTTTCTTCCTAATAAAAATAGCAAAATAACAGGAAGTTGACATTTTTATAAAATAAAAAAAACAGTACTGGGTTTGGTGATGCTCTATATTGTCTGAATCAGCTTTGTTTGTGTTTGTTTACATGCTAAAAGAGTGACTTTGAGATCTGTTTCACTGTACAATGTAAGTCAATGAGGAGCATATTTTTTATTATCAATTTCTAATCAATGGAGCAATTATTTCAGATTTCTTGCACACCTTTGGAGTTCCATCATGGCAAGGTATAACTACACAACCCAAACCTCTACCAAAGTGGTCTTGCCCTTTAAGGTGTACAATAAATCGCATGGAAATCCAGCCAATAGATATCTTGTTTGAGACCAAATGGGCCAACCAACTGGGCTAAAAGCTATATTTTAAGATGTTTTAGGCCTTGATGAATAATACAATAGACAGTATGAGAAAGCATATACATACATTTCTACGGTATTATTAAACTGGCAGAACAGCCCTAGTTACTGCTGTTTCCATCACAAATGTAAATAAACCATTGATTTAGAAATCAAACTCATAACAGTTATTATGCATGGAGGTATGACTCCGGCAGAGCAGGAAATGTTTGCCGTCTCCCCCTCCTCCAACCTCAATACCTGTTGGGACTTCTCCACTCTAACCTGGCCCAAACCACACAAATATGTCCCTGTAGTTAGTAGTTAGAATATAACTATTATAGACTATTACTCTAGTCTAGTAAAACTAAAACAAACAGAAAAAGCTCTTCTGCTTACAGTTAACGGCATTAAATAGCCACTAAATTAAAGCCACTAAAAATAAACTTTAATTGAATTTGCTGTTTAAACACCGTGGCCCCACAGCTGGTCTGCTGTTTAAATAAAACATGAAGAATCTGTGTGCATACCAATGATTATGTGGCTGAATAAATACTGGTTATTTGGCTGCAAGGTTATTAAAAGTACACCTTATGTACACGTACACATCAGTATGTAAGTACACACGTACTGTAAGAGTGTACATATGAACACATGAAGTGTAGTTAATACACACTATTGTTATGTATCATCAATCGATCAATTTGATTTATTTACAGTGCCAAATCATAGACCTCAAGACCCTTTACATGTACCGTGGAGCATGCTGAGGGTGACTATGCAGTGGTTCCCAAACTGGGGGGTCCCCAAATTATTTTGGGGGGGGAGGGATCTGCTATAGATCTGCTATTTTCACAATATTTATCTGTGGAAACTAAATTTAACACCTCAGCTCCTACAATTCCATGTGCTTGTCTGGTTGGGGGGGTCCCCAGTTCAAATATAATTATTTTGTAGGGGTCACGGCCTGAAAAGGTTGAGAACACTTGCTCTACAGACACTCAACATGCCTCCATGTAAGTGTTTGGCAATATGGTTTTGATTGATTGACAAAAATAATGTAAAACATCACAGTTACATTAATAATACTTTTGTCTAAAAGGTCCGTCCAAAAAAGTCCTTGCGGACTTGTTTCCATTGAGGACCTTGGTATTCATTTCATAGACATATATAGTAGCAACCAAACAGTTCAATAACAACATAAAAATATACAGAGAAAAAAAAATAACACTTTTACAACAAACAAAAAAAAATATATATATACAAAAAAGTGGAGGGGGGTCGTCTGTCTACCGGGAAACTGGTACCAGCTCCTCTTATGGCCTCCAGAAAGATGAGTTTTTAGGGCTGTTTTAAATGAGCCCAGCGAAATGCATCAGGGGGTCAAAATTAGTTAATGCAGCGTCACAATCATCTTAACCACTTTTAATGTTATACTTTGGCTATTCAAAAATAGCAGATCTACAAGCTCATAGCGCAGCACTCGGTGCTGCGTTATGAGCTTGTAGATCTGCTATTTTTGAAAAATCCCTTTCACAAAATATTTTTGAGATGGGGGGGGGTCCGGAGCCAAATACAGATAATTCTGGGGGTCCTTGACATGAAAAAGTTTGGGAACCACCGCTGTGGGCAACGTAAACATAGACACAGACTCTCTTCAGACTCTCTCTGTTAAAGGGGCAGCACTGAATAAACACTGTGTGTGTGTGTGTGTGTGTGTGTGTGTGTGTGTGTGTGTGTGTGTGTGTGTGTGTGTGTGTGTGTGTGTGTGTGTGTGTGTGTGTGTGTGTGTGTGTGTGTGTGTGTGTGTGTGTGTGTGTGTGGTACATATGTGTAATACTACTGGGACACAGTTTGGGGGCATACATACATACATACATACATACATACATACATACATACATACATACAGTATAAAGTGTGTATTGATGGTATTTTGCTCGGGGTTCAGAAGCATGTTTTGTCATGAATAAGATGTGAAATGTCACGGTAGACTGGAGCTGACCTTTAGTATAGCCACAGGGGCCTCAGTTTGAACATGCTGAGTTGTGTTTTGTTTTTTATCAGACATTTAAATGACCTTAAAATATTATGCTCACATCAATAGCGGGATGAAATAAAACACGTGTTTTTGATGTTATTATTATTATTCAACCGCATTGTTATTACAGCGTCACAATCATCTTAACCACTTTTAACCATTATTATTGGCTGGGACTGTTCACAGGTTCCTACAGTATAAGGTTCAGTTTAATCCATTAAAACTGGGAATTTTAGATTTGAACCACTTTAACCATTGTCTTATACTTATATTCAAAAATAGCAGATCTACAAGCTCATAGCATGGCACCGAGTGCCGCGCTATGAGCTTGTAGATCTGCTATTTTTTTTTAAATCATGAGAATTTGTGCAAATCTTTGGATATATATATTTTTAAAGCGAACATTTTAAACCAAAATCTTTGCTTCTGGGGGGATTCTACAAATGTCTTCTAAATCCTGACAGTTTTTATTTTATTTATTATGTTGCTATAATGTCAGTGGTTCTCAAACTTTTCCATGTCAAGGACCCCTAAAATTATATGTATTTTCAGAAGCAAAGATTTGAGTTACACATGTTTGCTTTAAATATATATATATATTAAAAGATTTGCACAACTTTTTCACGTTTAAAAAAAAAGTACTGTAGATCTACAAGCTCGTAGCACGGCACTACGAGCTTGTAAATCTGCTATTTTTGAATAGCCAAAGAAATCTAAATATGACACACAGATGCGTTCCCGGTCTTAGTAAGATATTTATATTTGCGCATCAGCGGTGCGACATAGGTGTCCGAACCTCTAGTACTAGTATGTATACTAGAGGTTCAGGCCGCTACGTGGCCCTCACACCTACGTCACACCACAGAGCCGACTCATAATTATGCCCATATATGGAGATTTCTGTATCTGTCAGTCCGTGTCCCTTTTATGCCCATATATGGAGATCCCTGATGTCATCAGTATATGCCCATATATCTCTCTCTCTAGATCGTCCTCAGACGGCTCGTCTGTACCAACTGGCCAGTTCGTTGGTACTTTGACCCATGAGCCCTGGTACTTGAAGTCCTTCAGCACGGTGCCTCCTGTTGTTGTCAGAGGTGGATGCTCAATGTTCAATAGATGGGCATGGTGATATGCCC